>NW_004443964.1:6804261-6817385 GCF_000243295.1 Trichechus manatus latirostris
ATAAATGTGTTAATAATTAAACTTTTTAAAAAATTAGTATAGAGTGCTTACAAAAATACCTCGCAGCAGGGTGGGTGCAGTTGGCAAAATACACGTAGAACAAGCACAGTATTTACATAAAAATATGATATAGTATAAGTTCTACTAATTTGAAAGGTCCGAATCTGACTCCCCAGCTAGCCTGGGAGGCACCATCTCTGCCTTCTTCATCCCTGTCACCAGTGTCTGACCCAGGGTAGATGGAGGAGATGGTCAAACCAACAGTTTTGGATGAAGGCGTGAAGATAAGCCGTGAAGAGTGAGTAGGAGTCGATTGGGTGGAGAGGGGCAGAGGAGCCTCACAGGCAGGGGGAACCACATGTTGAAAGACCAGAAAACATGAGGGAGCATAGTGGGTCTGAGGAACTGATAGAAGTTCAAAGGAAGCTGGGGTGGAAAAAGTCTGGCTTACATGGGAGTTGGAGAGGTAGACAGAGCCTTATAGGCCAGGCCAGTTACACAACCTGATTCATGCTTTTAAAAAATCGTTCTTGCTGTAGAGTGGAGAACAGACTAGAAAAGAGAGCATTCAAGGAATCAAGATTGCAGGTTTGGGCAGCCTGGACAGGTAATGAGCTTCTTGTGACTGGGGGTGTGCAAGCAGAGGCCACATGGGTATGGGCAGGGATGCTGTCAAGGAGAGGTCGAGCGCTCATGAGGTGGGCACGGGGGCTTGCTCTGACACCTCACATCTCCCCGACCCTGCCCCACCACCTTCAGGAGAAGCCCCAGCCTCACCCCACCCCCTTGAACCCAAGGCTCCTTCCTGCGCCTGTGGACCTGGCCTGGAGCCCACGCATGCGAGCCTGTATCCGGGGCAGGAGGCGGAGGCGCTGGCGGGAGATGCAAACATGAAGGCCACAGTGCAGGGTGAGCAGGTCCTGGGCGTGTTGCTCGGTCCGGTGCTGCTCCAGCTGCTGCCAGCCCTGCTCCCGCAGCAGAACCTGTGGGCAGAGCGCAATGGGGGTGCCTCCGCCCACCTTCTCCCACCTCCCCACAACCCAGGAGGCGCCTGCCGAGGCCAGAGTTGGTCCCAGTTTGTTTCAGAATGTTTGTCTCCTGTCCACCTGTGTGTCCCCATCACACATGGACACATGCACCCACCTTGGTGCCTCCCAGGTGATAGAGGGGCGACTCAGCTCCCAGCACCTGGCTCAGGATGGCGCTGCACCTTTCCCGCTCAGAGGGCTCTCCCTGCCCCTCTGGGCCCAGGGACCAGAACCTGCCCAGGGAGGGAGGGCGGAGGTCACGCTGGCAGTTTGATACTCTGAGCCTCTGGCGGTTATGCATTCTCTAAGTCACTCAACGAGGAGCCCTGGTGGCGCAATGGTTAAGCACTTGGCTGCTAACCTTAAGATCGGCAGTTCAAACCCACCAGCCACTCTTCGGCAAAAAGATGGGGCAATCTGCTTCCATAAAGATCACAGCCTTGGAAACCCTATGTGGCAGTTCTATTCTGTCCTGCAGGGTTGCTATGGGTCGGAATTGACTCAACATCAATGGGTTTTTTTTAAGTCACTCAACAGTGGGTTTTAAGTGCCTACATGTGCAGGGCCCTCAGCAGGCGAGGCTCCTGCCCTCCTGGGGCTCAGAGGAAGAGATGGGTTGTGAGAACACAGTGCCAGGAGAGGGGGCAGAGAAATGGGAAGATGGGGAACCTGGCTTCAGGTTTGTTCACTGCAGTCTCCTCAATGCCTAGCACACCCCGAAACACGGTGGGCGCTAAATAAATGCTTGTGGGAGCAAGGGGGTGATGAACAGTGAAAGGAGAGAGAGGTGGAGAGAAAGAGGACTGAAACCAGGGAGCAGGGGGTGCTGGGTGATGGGAGGAGGACTGGAGGCCAGGCCCAGGGTCCATGTCCACCTGAAGGAACCCCAGGCTCTGTGGTTGCTGCAGGGGGCCTCCTTGTCAGTCCTGACCCCGAGGTGCCTGGGCCGCCCTGTCCTCGGTCCCTACCTGGCCAGGAGGGCCTTGAAGGGCACACGCACAGGGAAGTTAGTGCTTTGGTACGTATGGCCTCCAGGGTGCCTGCCTGGCGCAGCTGCTCAGCCACGTGTCCTACGTCAAAGAGGCCTGGAAGCTGGGCGGTGGGGACAGGGCCAAGGAGAGTGGGAGTCAGGGTTGGGTTCAAGGGCTTATGGCTGTGGGGATGCAGGGCAGGACACAAAGGAGGGGTGAGGGGGGAGACAAGGGCAGGGCAGAGGTGGAGGCTCTGGGAAAGGAGCAGGGCCCGCCCCAACCTGGGGTCAGGTGCTGGGAAGCTCACCTTTCCGGGGTTGGGGTTGAGGCATTGGATGAAATAGACATGGCTCCTGGTGGGTGGAAGGGAGGGGTCACGTGGGCACAGGCCAGCCCCCCCATCCAACTGCCTGGGCTTGGGTGGGGGGCACTATTCTCACCTGCGCAGCTGGGCTGTGAGGTCTCCCGGCGACTGCTGGAAGCGAGAGGCCAGTGTGGGTTTGCCGCGCCCTCCCCTAGCCTGGGGCTCTGCTTCCTAAAACAGGCTGCTTACCAGCTGTGGATTAGAGGGGGTGGGCCCATAGTCCGGCCTGCCCCCCACCCCCACTGGCCCTGGGAGCTGGTCCGAAGTGCCAGGGACTTGCGGGTGAGCCCCTTGGGCAAGGGCAAGAGTGTCCAGGGGAGGAGGACAGTCAGCAGACAGGGTGTAGAGTGGTTGGGGGCCCAGGAAGGCTGGCAGGCCACCTGGAGCTGGCTCTGGTTAAGCATTTCCACCACGGCAGGGTCAAGATAATCTTGATTTCTGTTTAAGAACTTGTGAACCTGCAAGAGATGATGTGGGGAGGAGGGGGAGAGCCAAGAAAAGAAGACTGGGTTTGGAGGCCGCGCCTTTGTCCAATAGTCCATCCTTTCCCACCGGTTCGAAGGCCACCTTTGTCATGTATTCCATCCCTCTATATACCTGTGGGTCTGTTATTGGATCTTCAATTTCATTCCACTGATCAGCCCATTCCTTGTCAATGCCATACTTTTCTAATTACTGGAGCTTGAAAATATGTTTTAATATCTGGTAGTGCAAATTCCTCCTTAATCTTCTGATTTTTCAGTATTTTATTGAGTATTCTGATGCATTTCTTCTCCAGATACAACTTCAGAATAATGTCGTCAAAACCCATTCCCCCTCCTCCCATAAAATTACCACTGGGGTATTGATTGGAATTCTATTACTTTTCTAGATTAACTGGGAAAGAACTGACAATATTAAGGCTCCCAACCAGAAGGTGCTTTGTCTCCATTTTTAAATCAGCTTTTGTGACTTTCAATACAATTTCATAGTTGTCTTTATTCAAACTCCTGCCTTGTTCAGGGAACTCCTGGGTAGTTGTAGTTTTTGTTCTACAGCTAGAGTGTACCACCTCTTCCAGGGAGCCTGACCTGACTGACCCCACCTCAAACCAGTCACAGATTTCTACCCTTTATACCGGGATCCTCCCCTCAGCAGTTCTCCTCTGGGGGTATGTACCCAGCCTCCCCAGTAGACACAGAACTCAAGAGGGGGGAAGGAAAGTCTATTCAGTAAGCACCTACTATGTGCCAGCCACGCACCAGGCCATTTGCATGTTATTGCATTTATCCTTCACAACAACACTGCAAGGTAGTTTTCATTTCACAAATGAGACAGTGGAGGCTCAGTAGGTGAAGTAAACTGCTCGAGGTTATCAGAACCAGGTCCCATGCTTGTGCTCTGCCCCTCTTGGGTGGAGGGTCCCAAGACCTCAACTCCCCTTCCCCCACTCACCCAGAATGCAGGAAATCATGGTCGGAACCGGGTAGGGCCACCAGGTAGGGACAAATAGCCAAGCCTTGGAAGGGGCCTCCCCTCACCCACTCCTCTCACCTGTTCAGGTGACTCTGCTTGAGGAGGGAAGAGCAGGGTCACATCACCCCTTCACTGATTCTCCCTGAGGTGACAGATACCTGGTATGTGACAGTCCCAGCGTAATGCTGCACAGTGAAGATGGGCAGGGGCAGCTGGGGCTTGGGGTCGGGTGGTCACCATGGTGATAGTGGCACTTCTGGAGGAAGGTGTGGTCCGTGGCCTGATAGGATGGACAGCTTCCCTCAGGCCTCCGCACTCCATGTTCCCTAGCTGGACTGGGCTTCCCTCCCAGGGGCCCCAGGTACCGTATATACTTTAACGTAAGGTGAGGTGTTTCTGTTTTTTCTCAAAAGAGTTATTCCTCAGAGAGGAAGAGTCACTCTGTATTTGAGTCCTTAAAAGGGGTGTGCAGTCTTCCTCAGTGGCTTTATTTCGAACAACCACACACTATTTGAGAAAGACACAGCAGCCTCAGACACAGAAACCACCTCAGTCAATACTAGATTGGGTGGCTTATAGAGGACCCCTGATAAAAATTGTATAAAAGAAGGGAAACCTGTAGCCAGCGAGTCAATTCCGACTCATAATGACCCTACAGGACAAAGTAGAACTGCCCCATAGGGTTTCCAAGGTTGTACAGAAGAGACTGCCACATCTTTCTCCCGTGGAGCAGCTGGTGGGTTCGAACCACTGACCTTTCATTTGTGCTGCGCCACCAGGGAGGGGGGATGTTAAGGTGATGGAAAAATTTGGAAACAAGTAAGGGTGATGGTTGTACAACATGATGAACATTAATTAATGTCACTGAATTGTACGTGTGAAGATTATTGAAATGGCAAATGTTTTGTTACATACATATTTACCACAGTAAAAACGAAGAAGGTGGCGGCGGGGGGACTTTTAGATTTAGCAGTTATTTCTAGTGTTTATAAACAAGTGTTTCAAAAGATCACTTTTTAAAAGCAATCCAATAAGAGGTTATTTGAAGCCACCAGCCACTCCTTGGAAACCCTATGGGGCAGTTCTACTCTGTCCTGTAGGATCGCGAGAGTCAGAATTGACTCGAGGGCAATGGGTATAATAACAAAATGCACAAGGGAAGCAACCTGCCCCAGTGTTAACTATGGGAACTTGTGGCTTGGCGCAGCACCCAGCATGGACTCAAACAGCCCTACATTTCAAATAACTTAGACTTAAGTGATGGTGCTGATCCCTGGAAAACCACGTTGGATGACTCAAAAAGTGTCTCTGGTACATCAAGGATGTCTGTGGAAACGTTTTAGTGAAATTTTATGAACTGTGAGGCTAGGAAAAGCAGTGATTTACAAATTAACACATTGTGTTATCCAGAAGGGATTTCATATGTGTATGAGTAACTAAATTAATGGAGTCCCTGGGTGGTGCAAACCCAGGGTTAATGCACTTGGTTGTTAACTGAACAGTTGGAGGTTTGAGTCCACCTAGAGGTGCCTTGGAAGAAAGGCCTGGCAATCTACTTACAAAAAATCAGCCATGAAAACCCTATGGAGCACAGTTCTACTCTGACACACGTGGGGTCACCATGAGTGGGAGATGACTCGATGACCACCTTTTTTTTTTTTAACTATATTAATAAATGAAATATCGTCATTACACATGTTTGATACCCTCTGGTCAAAATCCTATCATTTTCAGCCTCTAATTGTAGGGTTGCTATGAGCTGGAATCGACGCAATGGCAACGGGTTTGGTTTTTTTGGTTTAATTGAAAAAATTGGGGGTCACCTTATATTCGGGGTCATGGTATATTTAGTTTATAGAGAAACTCCTGCTTTGCTTGGTCTCAACAGAGCAGAAGCTCAGCCTCAGCTCCCACGGGAGGCCCAAGCCCCACGCCCCCACCCACCCACCCCACACCACATGTGATTTTCTATTTGTTTCTGTGATTTATTAATCTCTCTCTCCTCCTATATCCTGAGCTCTGAGAGGGGAGGGGCTGGGTCTACTTTTGCTCACCCTTTTATCCCTAGCACAGTCCTGGCACACATTCATTCATTCACTCATTCATTCATTCATCCAATACGTATCCAGTGAATCCTTAACATGTGGCAGGCGCCCCGGATAGAGTGTGACCCTCTCAGACAAGGATGCAGCCCTAATGGAGCCCCGTGTAGCTCAGGGGAAAGAGTGAATAAATGTACAAAGTAATTGCACATGGACATGAGCGCTCTAAACATATAAAGTAAGGAGAGGCTACAGAGTAACTGAGGGAGCCATTTAGATAGAGGGGCAGATGGAATGGATGCACCACGGTCCTGAGTCTGCTGCCCCCTACTGGCTAGAGGCCCGAGTGGCGCCTGACCACAATGAGAAGGCATCCGCTCTAGGACCACCCTGCCCATCAGGTACCACTGTCTCACTGTCCCCCATCTGCAGCCAGAGATGCCAGGTATCTTGCCCACAATCATCCAGAGACAGGCTTTGAATCAGGTCTGCAGGAGCCCAGGGTTCTCTCCCCTGGGCCGCTGCCTTCCCGGGCTGGGCTGAGGGGCTGTGGGCAGGGTCTCTGGGTCCTATAACCTTGCAGCCACCCTGGGAGGCCCTGCTGGCCATCCTCTCCCCACCACTTGGGGGGTCATTGCCCCGGCCCTCACCTGGGGCAGCCACGTCTGGGCATCCAGCTTAGTCAGGAGGCTGTACGGCTGGCCTGCGAAGAGGTCCAGGGAGGACTCCCGTGGAGTCTGGGGGACGGGCACCCAGGACAGCAACTCCTGCCGACACTCCTCCTGGGACAGCCAGCACTTGGCCTTGACAGAGCCGTCCACATTCGTGGGGCCCGCGACTGAGCCAGAGCAGGGAGGATGCTCCCATTTTACAGATGAGCAAACTGAGGTTCAGAAGGATACCCACAGCAAGGGGTCTTCGAGAAAGAGCTCTCAGTTCAGTGCTCTCTTAACCAAGGACGGCCTCTGCTCTGGGCAGCACCAGGGCGTCCCCCACCCACATCCATGCCATCCAGCCCCCCGTACCTTCTCCTGAGCCAGCAGTGTCTGGCTGGAGAAGTGCTGCAGGCGCTCGCTCTCCAGGTTGCTGCACAGCTGCTCCAGGCTGTTCACCTGCAGCATCTGGGGGCACATAGGCAGTGAGGTGAGCATGCCAGTGAGGCAGGGATCCAGGGCAGGGCTGGAGGACAGGCACACAGGCCTGGTGCCCTTCGTTCCCCTCCTATAGGGGCTGCCCCATTCTCCTCCTGCAGGCTCAGGGAGGGGTCGTTCCCAGGGCAGGTGCTGCAACCAACAGGGTCAAGGCCCCCGCCCTGCACTGGCCACACTTCGGGCCTCCTTCTTGCAGCCCACACCCTGCCTCTGCTTCAGCACAATTGTGAGCCTTCGGGCCTCTGGTCACGGGCATCCTGTGGTCTGGAAGGCCCCTTTTCCTACTACCTCATCCTCATAAGCAGGACTCCAGACCGCCTCCTCCAGGAAGCCTTCTGGCATTCCTCCCCTAGGGATTACAGATCTTTCCTTTGGTCCTCCCAGCACTTTCTGGGTAAGCCCCATGAGCCCCTGCTTCAGGCAGCTTTGTACAGAGAGTTTTGATGCCTCTAAAATGCATGCGTGTGCGCGCGCACACACAGACACACAGACACACACACACGACACACTTGCCACAGTCACCTCCCTCCTCAGGGAGGGCTCATGATCACTGAGGACACACTGTGAAGAGCAGAACGGGGCAGGAGATGGTGGACAGTGCCCACCCAGGGGCCACTTCCAGGCCATCCTCCCTCCCCTGAGGAGGCGCCACCTTTTGGAAAGTGGGGAAGAGCCTACAAGCACTCAAGAGATTTGGGGCATTCTCCCTCCTCCCTCTCCTAGCAGTGCGCGGGAGGCAGGGCTGTGGGGGACCCATCCTGTCTTCTGCTGCCTTTGAGGCTCCTGGAATCTCTGCAGGGCAGGGCTGCCCGGAGCCCGTGTCAGGATAGACACAGCAGGGCAGAGAGGTGCTCAGCTGTCTCCTGGTCCATCTCCTTTCAGCCTTCCGCCACCCAGGAGGTAGGTCCTGGTATGATCCCACTTTACAGATGGGAGCACCGGACTGCAGAGAGGTTAATTAACTCGCCCAATGCCACACAGCTGGTGAGTGGCAGGACTGTGGCCCGGAAGCTTTGGGGCGTCCAGGGCCCCTGCTCTCTCTCACCTGCTGTGCCAGGGAGGACATCAGGGGCTGAGGCGGGGGCTCAGGGTGGGCTCCTGCCCTCACCAGAGAAGGCTCTAGTGCTCCCGGACCCCAGGCTGGCCAGCCCTGGTACCAGAGGAGGAAGCAGGGGCCCTGCTTGGAAATGAACATAGGCGTACATAGGCTGGGAACATTCTCCTCTCGGCAACCCGCAGCTGGAGGTAACGGGGGGAATGCCACGTTCTCTGACAGGCTGGCTCCTCACCTAGACTGCACAGTCCCTGGGGGGGCCTGCTTCTTTCCTCTCCGTCTCTGTACCACCCTCCCCCCGTCCCCAACCCTGGCGCCAACTCAGCCCAGCCATCACCCCAGAGAGGCAAGTGGCCACAAGTGTCCCCACAAGGAGAGCTGGAGCTTCTGGGGTCCCCCAAAATACACCAGCATGAGGAGGGTCCCCCGTCCTGTGCCACCCAGCCAGGTCTCTGGGCCCAGGCCAGGGGTGACCTCAAAGCCGTAGACGTCCACCACAGTGATGGTGCCCATGCTGCCTCCCTCCCTGGGTGGTGCCAGCTGCACGTGGGTCCTTTTCAGGAGCCAGTCAAAGAGCCGCGAGTACAGGGCCTTGGCCAGGGTGTCCCTATGGGCACTGTGAGTGAGCCGCCGCAGGGAGCACAGCACCAGGGCTCTGCTCACTCCTCCTGTCCCCAGGCTGACCGCCACCTGGCATCAATGGCACTCTCTGTGGGCAGGGATCGCGAGACCCGGCCACAGGGCGTCACCTGGAGGGCAGAGCAGCCGTGTGTGGGTGTGTACAGCTCGTGGCACACATGGGTGCTCACCAAGCCCGCGGGTGTCTGGGTTGGCCCGCCTGCCCGTACCCTCAGGCTCAGCAGGACCCTCTGGGTGACAGTGCGCTCTAGGTGGTCAGGCGGCACCCGCAGCGGCCGAGATGCCATGTGGATCTCTGCCCAGTTGGACACGGCAGCCACTTCCTGGGACTCCTGCTGGGCAGAGAAGGGGTAAGGGCAACAGCGCCAGGTGAGACCAGGCAGGTAAGAGCCTGGACTTTATCTCCAAGCAGGGGCCCTGCTTCTTTCTCTGGTACCCATGCTGCCAGGTGGGGCCCAGGAACCCTGGAGGCTTCTCTCTGGTGAGCCCTGGAGTCTGAGTGTGAGTCCTGACTTCATCTCTTTACTAGCTAGTCGGCTTTGAAAGCCTCTTTCCCTTCCTGAGCCCCATGTCTTTATCACTACAGGCAAAGCAACAACGCTCGTGTTACAGTGCTGTCTTGACAAATAGAAAACACAGGTAAAATGATTTACACGGCACCTGGTACTTAGTGCGACAGGTGTGGGGATAGAGTTGGAAGATCCAGGTCTCAGTTTTCCCATCTCTACAATGGGGACCTGCCTGCTGTCCAGGGCAGTCCTGAGGCCCCGAGCAGCCCAGGGCGCAATCCCTCATCTGCTCCTGATACACAAGGGTTTGGCATCATCATACTGCTCTAACTAACAAGCCACTGCCGAGCCAGCACCCCCCTGGCCCTGTCCACAGGGGCGCCCACCTCTGAAGAGGAGAAGCAGATGTTGCCCAGCTGCAGGATGGTGGCCAGCATGGCCCAGACTGTGGGCAGCTCCTCGGGGCACAAGCCCAGAGCCTGCAGGGCCTTCACCAGCCCCTCGAAGTCCTGGGCATCCTCCTTGCCCAGGAGCCTGCAGGCCCGGCCCTGCAGAGCACAGCAGGGTGAGGGGCAGGGCCACCCTTCTCTGGCTTCTCCAGGGCCGGGAGCCCAGCCCCTCTCCGTGTCGACCCACCCATGTGGTTGAGGTAGTAGTAAGTCTCTGGTTCCTGCAGGGAGAGCTGCTCCCGCTCCTGGGGGTCCAGCCCCGCCAGCAGCTCATAAAAGACATGGAAGCTCTGCTCAGCCTGGGCCTTGGGAAGAAGGGCTGGCTTAGCGGGAACAGTGGCCTCGCCTTGCACCCTAGGGGAGCAAGGACAAGGCCCGGGGAAGGCAGGCCTGGGGGCTTAGGGGCCAGGACCCCCTACAGTGGGCCCTCTCTTTTTCTCACTTTGGGAGCTGGAAGGGGGTGGGAAGTAGCGTGGGTCCTACCTGAAACGCCACCCTTGAGGTCTCAAGCAGATAATGTGACAGGACGCACCTACGATGACCACGCTGTGGGCACAGGAGACGGGGTGGGGGGTGCCCGGGCTGTGTGCCACCCAGGGGCCCCACTCAGAAGGGGACCCACCATGGCCTGGCCCCAGGGGCAGCAGCCTAAGGTTCCCAGCTGAGCCAAGTGACCATGGGTGCCCCTGTGCCCACCTGGACCCCCGCCACTCACTGCTGCATGAAGATGCATGAGACCTGGCCAAAGTGGCTGGGTTGGCATTGAGGACGGTCTTGGCGTGGCCGAAGCTGCTGAGCATGGGCAGCACGTCCTCCAGCTGTGTGTGGGGTCATTCGTGTACCCCTGGGAGCAGCCATGGTACACCGAATCGGCCATCCCAGCTGAGAGCACTCTATGCCTGGGGGGCTGTTCTGGGTCTGCGAAGGAGGTCAGTCTCATCAGGAGAGCCCCACTCTACCCTGCCCCCCAGAAGCCAGAGGCCTAAAGAGCATCCTCCTCCTGACTCAAAGAACAGCTCCCCCCGGATCCCAGGGAAATGGCTCTGCACAGCCCAGGAGGCACCCCCAGCCTGCCCTCACCTGGCACCCTCAGGCCCTCATCTGCTCCAGGCTGCTCAGGAACTGCATAATCTGTCTGGTAGCTTTGGTCTTCTTCCCTGAGCCGCTGTGCCCACTGCAGGAGCGAGAGGCTGAGGATTAGGGCCGAAACTGGTAGGGTCTCCAGGAAGGGGCCCAACATACCACCTCATTGAGCCTGGGAAGCAGGGATGTGCCCACCTGGAAGTGATACCGACCCTGGAGGAGGCCCCCAGTAATATGGAAAGATAGGCTGGGGGCCTGGGGGCCCAACAGAAAAAAGGTCCCAAGATGCCACGTTCCAGGGGCACACGTGGCAACTTTAGCTCTTATGCAGCCCAGAGCTGCCACCCTCCAGCAAACCAGTCCAGCACTTTTGAATGCAGACCTCAGGTCCCCTCCTTGCCTGTCCCACAGTGTGGCCTGTGGGCACCCATGCCAGGTGTTCAAGCCCATTGCAGGTACAGGGCCAGGGAGGCAGCCGCACTCACTTGAGGATGCACGCTTCCTGCCTGGCCCTCTGAGACGGGTCGTGGGCTGCTTCTGCAATAGCAAAGATGTGTCTGCGGGGAGAACAGGCAGATGAGAAGGTGCCAGAGCTGGGCATCTGGGGCCCTCTGCCAGCTCTAGGTGTAGGCAGGACGTACCCCAAGGGTCCCGGGATGTCGGTCAATGGGACATGTTGGGGCCCAGCAACCCAGGCGGTGAGCGAGGGTCTGCGGGGAAAGGTCACATACGGGGTGGTGTTGGGGGCCTTTCCAGGGTGGTAGCTGGCCAGGACCTCAGGCGTGAAGAGAGGCAGGGGCCGGCGGGGGTTCAGAGCGAGCAGCAGGGGCCCCCCAAAGGTCTGAGGAGGAAGGCAGAGGCCTCATCACAGCAGGGGAATGCAAATGGAAAATGAGGTGGGGCTCCGATATGCCCCAGCCCTGCCACCCTGGTCCCACTCCATGGTCCGCAGAGAGGGTCCACCACCCACCCAGGGGAAGAGGAGGGGCTTCAGTGGTGTGGAGAGCCCTCTGTCCCCAGGGGAAAGGCCACCTCCGGCCCCTTCCCCTCCCCAGGGACCCCAGACATAGATTCGATCCAGATGAAACCTCTTCTTGAGGCACAGCAGCACGGAACTGTCGGACACCAGTCTGGGGGGACAGCAGGGTGAAGTTGGGGGGTGGAGGAGGTCTGGGTTAGCTCTGCCACTGGCTGCAGGACATCAAGGGCAGCTCATTTAACCTCTCTGAGCCTTGTCCATAAAACAGGGGCTGGGCTGTTGAGTAAGTTACCCACAGTGGGGTGTGACAAGCAGGACCAGGCCCCCTCTAACCCAGAGGGAAGCTTCATACCAGTTACAGGGATTTCATCCCTCAACTGCCCCTTCCACCAGAAAACCCTTTGTGGGGGCACAACCCCTTCTAAGAGCTCAATAGGGGTGTATACAGTTTATGAATATTGGGTGTTGGGTGGGATATGGACCAGGCAGTGTTTGGTTCTGTTGTACGCAGGGTCGTTATGAATGGGAACCAGCTCTACCACAGCCAGCAACAACGGGGGGGAATACGAGAACATGTGGTCTGGGGCCTCGATTCTTGGGATGGCAGATTTGGAACCACACGCTCACTGCAACCAGGCCAGGTCCTCCGTGTCCTCCAGGCCAGCCCCCAGGCTCCTGCGCCCAGCATCAGGGACAGGCGGCACCTCCAGGCAGAGCCTGAGGCTCAGCTCCAGGTCCCGCTCCAGCGCCTCCTCTGCCTCGTCCTCTGGCTCCCACTGCTCCGTTGGGAACCCGCAGAAACCCGGATGCCTCTCCCGCCCCAAGCGGGTCTCCAAGGTGAGCCCGGGCAACAGAGGATCAGGGCCAGGCCCAGGGTCCTCACGGGGCTCCGAGCGCTGTGCCTAGTGCACCGGGGCCTCGGCTTCCAAGACCTCTGGCTCTGTCTCGCGGCTGAAGCCGCTCTCCTAGAGCGGGGAATCGTCGGGGGGAGTCGGGGCGAGGAGGGAGCCGCGGCGGGGCCCGGCAGCCCCTTCCTCACTCACCCTGGGCCCCTCACTGTCCCCCGCAGCCTCTGCAAGAGGCCAAACGCACCCTTCCCAGCGGGGGCATCCGCGGTCGCTTCCTCTGAGCTCCGTATGCTCGACGCCCTCCTTGCCCTGCGGATTTAGGGAAACACTACAGCAAACCTGGGGTCGCCAGCCAGGATCTCCTCGTCGGAGGGGTCGTTGGAGGCTGGGCTCTTTGCGGCTTGTGGGAAGCTTTTTCCTCCGCCAGAGCGAGTGCTCGGCTACCCCGCCAGTCCTGCGACACCGGCCAGGCGCAGGGCTAGACGGCGCCGCAGCCCAGGTACGCGGCTCCACCACTCGCTTGCGCCCCGTCCCTCGCCCGCCCCCGGCCCC
>NW_004443964.1:6817534-6864172 GCF_000243295.1 Trichechus manatus latirostris
CGCCACGAGGGCGGCCAGCGGCGCAGTGTCCCTGGGCTTGTCTCCCCGCCCAGCCTCCGCCGCGCTCTCGCCCGCCGCCAGCTGCACCTTCCCCACCTGGCGGCGCCTCTCTCCGGGGGCAGAGAGCTCGGCTTCTCCGGGTTCGACGCGCAGTGGTCACTCGCGCCCCGGGCCAGCCGGCTGTCTCGAGGAGCCTGCGAGCTCCGGGGGGCGCGCGCGCGGCTGCCCACGAGGGGGCTGGAGTTCGGGGCCCTGCCGTCCGCGCCTCTTCTTCGTCCTCAGGGCCCCAGCTCATCGTCCCCGGGGCTGCCTGGCGGCGGCGTCCAGACCCAACTCGCTCCAGACTCGAGTCTGTCCCCGTCCCCGAATCCTCCCTTGCTCCCCCAGGCCCTGCCTCCGACGACCCTGCCCGGCTCGGAGGTTCGGCTGGCGGCTCGGCGCTCGCCTGACTCCGGCGCTGACTCCGGCCAGGATCTGGTCCCTTCCCAGCCCGTGTCGGTTGTCCCCGACTTGGGCTGCAGCTGCGGAGCCCCGCCGCTCTGGCTGCCAGTCTCTGGGGCCTCGCGGGCTTCGCTGTCCAGGCAGGAGCTGCCCCCGTCCCCGCCCGAAGTGTCCCCATCGAGGCTCCGCGTCTTCGGGCGGCCCCGACGGATCGACGGTCCTCGCCCTCTACCTCTCTTGCGACGGCCGCGCTCGCCCGGCCGCCCTTCTCTGGGGAAGCTCTCCTCCACCCGCCCCCCTCAACCATCTCCGGGCTCGTGGTTCTTCTTGGGGCCGCGTCTCCGACGCCGCCCGCTGCCTCGCCTCCCCCGGGGGCTCCGGCGGCGGTCCCGCCAGTGACCCTCCGCAGCTGCTGTTGCCCTCTGCAGAGGGCTTCCTGCGGCCACTAGGGATCCCCTGATCTCTGGCGGCTGCGACGGGCTCCGAAGCGGGTCTCGCCCCGCGAGCCTCGCGGCCCGGTCGGCGGTCAAGGCCAGGTGCGCCGTCTGTGCTGGCCGACCCGGACTCCAGCTCCCCCGCCGCCGGCCTTCAGGGTCCCGCCGCACGCCGGGGTGCTTTGCCCTTACTCCCGTCCATGGCGTGCCCAGGGAAGAGGGGCTGCCCAGCGCCCTGTCCTCCACTTCCTGGGGATCTGGCTGCCCCAGGTTCCCGGCCCTCTGGGAACGCACCACACAGTTCTGCCCTGGCGAGGCCACAGGCTTAATCCTCCCGTCCCCCACCCCCACCCCCACCCCCTCTACCCCGGGGCTCCTGCCTTAGGCAAGGGCATCAATAATGCAGGCGGCGGCGGGTCCTGACCCTCTCTGCCAACAATGGAGCGTTGGCCACGCAGGTAAGTGGAGGTGCTGCAGACAAAGGCTGCGGACAGGGCAGTCACGCCACCTGGAGTGGCTGTCAGCCAGGCCAGCCCAAAACTGCACCAGGCTAAGAGGACCACGGTATGCTTCTGCCTCAGCTGGGCTTGCCCAGCCTGGAGGGCAGTGAAACTGGACCGACCTCCTGATCCACCCTCCTTCTTTGATCTTTTGGGTTGCTCCAGGAGTCTGGACCAGGCAGTCTGTGAGTTTTCTTATTTGTTCTTTTCAATTGTGAAATATAACTTACAGAAAAGTGCATCAACCGTAAATGTACCCTTTAAACTGATGTCAACCAAATGCCTGTGTACCCCGCTTCATGTCATGGAGCTTAACCAAAAAAAAAAAAAAAGAAAAAAGAAAAACCATTGCTGTGAAGCTGATTCCAATTCATAGTCACCCTATAGGACAGAGAGTTAGAACTGCCCCATAAGTGTCCAGGGAGCAGCTGGTGGATTCAAACTGCCAACTTTTTGGTTAGCAGCCAAGCTCTTAACCACTGTCCCTAACTACCACCCCATAAATCCCCTCATGGCCCTACTATGTGTGAATTTTGGAATATTTATTTTTTTGAACCTTGGTGGTGCAGTGGTTAAAGCACTGGGCTGTGCTCCATGGGAGAGATGTGGCAGTCTGCGTCTGTGAAGGTTACAGCCTTGGAAACACTATTGGGCAGTTCCTCTCTGTCCTATAGGGTTGCTGTGAGTCATAATCAACTCATTGGCAACGGGTTTGGTTTAATATATTCATATAGTTCAAAATTTACAAGGTAAATGTCTCCCAGCTCTCTCAGCTACTTAATTCTTCCACTGAAGTTACCAATTTCCTGTATTTCCTTGGAGAAATACCCATGCACAAAAAAGCAAATATTATATTTTTCCCTCTTTAGCACAGTGGAAGCTTATCTAGCTTACTGCTCTTCACTTTCCTTGTTAGTACATACAGTCCCCCTCTTTTTTTTTTTTTTTTTTTACAGCTACATAGTACTCCATAAAATGACTATACCATCATTTAACCAATTCCTTATTGGTAGATTTTTTTTTTTCCTAGAGATGAATATGCCTTTATTTTTATTATCTTGGAAAAACTTCAGGCATTTTTACAATGCTCTATGATACCTACTGATTTAACCCCCACTTTTATGGTTTTTAAAGCCTTATAGAAAACAGATATTGCAAAAAAAGGAGAAGATGCAAGTATTGACATTTTAAATCCCTATTTTTTTAAATTATGATAAAAAAGACATAACATAAAATTTACCATCTAAACCATTTTAAGGAGCCCTGGTGGCGCACTCAGCTGCTAACATTTGCTGCTAACTGAAAGGTCAGCGGTTCCAACCCATCAGCTGATCTGCGGAAGAAAGATGTGGCAGTCTGCTTCTGTGAAGATTACAATCTTGAAAACCCTATGGGGCAGTTCTTCTCTGTCCTATAGGGTCACTATAAATCAGAATCAACTCAGCAGCAATGGGTTTACCACCTTTCTATTGGATGTGGGCCTGTTTCATGATGGTTATTATTGAACCCAGGCAGGATTCGTGAGCCTACTAGAAGGGCCCTGGGGCAGCGGCTGCAGGGGCAGGCTCGGAGGCACCAAAAGATGGGAGCCAGGTGAGACTTTGTAGCCAGGGCCTGACCCCACCAGTGGCCCCTGTGTCCCCCCTGACCGCCTCTCTGCACAGGCAGCACCACCCAGTAACCTGAGCTGGAGAAGTAACACTCCAGACTGTAGCACTTCCCCAGGAATGTCTGCCAGTCCACAGGCGCCTGCCACACCCCCACCTATCTGAATATCTCCAGATCCAGCCTCAGACCCTGGTGGAGCTGCAAGCACTCAAGTGACCCAGGCAGGCCACTCACAGCAGAGAGGCCTGTTTCCAGCAATGCGTTGAAAGTGACTTGGCCTTTACATCTGCATTCTCAAGAAGACAGCCTTCTAGAGAAGGAAGCAGCTGTCTCAAAAGACCACAAGCTCATGGGTAACATCAGCCTGTAAAACGAAGAAAAACCAAACCCACTGTCGATTCTAACTCATAGCTACCCTATAGGACAGAGTAGAACTGCCCCATAGGGTTTCCAAGGTTGTAATCTTTACAGGCAGCCCTAGTGGCACAGTGGTTAAGAGCTTGGCTGCTAACCAAAAGGTTAGCAGTTTGAATCTACCAGCTGCTCCTTGGAAACCCTATGGGGCAGTTCTACCCTGTCCTATACAGTTGCTATGAGCCAGAATTGACTCAACAGCGGTGGGGTGTTTTTTTTTTTTTTAACAGAAGCAGATTGCCACATCTTTCTCCCGTAGAGCAGCCAACCTTTCAATTAGCAGCTGAGCACTTAACCATTGTGCCACCAAAGCGCCTTCAACATCAGCCTGTAGATATCTGTAAACTTGTCCCCTCCTCCCCAACACCGACCAAGGACAAAGAACAATGGTTACCACAGAACCCTGATGTTCAGAAGCCCGTTTTACCTCTAAAACACAGAACGTGGGGCTTACACATCAACGCTCATTGCAGCGTTGTTTACAATCGCCAAAAGGTGGAGAGAACCAGGTGTCCATCAACAGATGAATGCATAAACAAAACGTGCTATTCCATACCATGAATTATTCAGCCATAAAGAGAAACGAAGTCCTGATATATACTACAGTATGGATGACCCTTGAAAACATTATGCTGAGTGAGATAAGTCAGACCCAAAAGGACGAATACCGTATGATCTCACTTATATGAAATATCTAGAACAGGCAAATGCATAGAGACTGAAGTTTATTAGTGATTACCAGGGGCTGGGGAGAGGGGGAGATGGGGAGTTATTGCTGAAGGTGTACTGAGTTTCTATTTGGAGTTATGAAAATCTCTTGGAAAGAGATAGCGGTGATGGTTGCACAACATGGTGAATGTAATAACATCACTGAATTGTACACTTAATATTCCATTGTGTGGATATACCACATTTTGTTTATCCATTTATCTGTCGGGTCGTTTCCACCTTTTGGCTATTGTAAATAGTGTTGCAACGAACATTGGTGTACAAGTATCAGAGTCCCTTCTTTCAAGTTTTTGGACTTGCTGGATCATACGTTAATTCTGTTCAACATCTGAGGAATTACCAAATTGTTTCCCACAAGCAATTGCACCATTTTACATTCCCACAAAATGGATGCGGGTTCCAATTTCTCCACATTCCCTCCAACACTTGTTGTTTTCCACTGTACATAGACTTCTAACAAGTTCTTCCTGCCCCTGACGGAGGGTCTTGTGTAGCTCCACGATTCACCCATTCACCTCATGGACTTATCTAAACCTCACAACAGCCCATGAGGGAAGGACTTTTAGCAGGCCCATTTCATAGGAGAAGAAACTGACTTGGAGTAGTTAAGTAATTTGCCTGAGGTCACACATGTCGAATGGGATTTGAATTAGAGTGATCTTTAGAAGAACCCAGGAGTCCCCGGGTGATGCAAATGGTGAATATTCTCAAGTTGCTAACCAAAAGGTTGGAGGTTCGAATCTACCCAGAGGCCCCTTGGAAGAAAGGCCTCTGGATCCACTTTCGAAAACCAGGGGAGCACAGCTCTACTCTTATGCACATGAGGTCACCATGAGTTGGAGTTGACACAAGGGCAACTGGTAGTAGAACAAATCTCTTCATAGCATTTCCTGCTTCAAACCCTTCAGGTATGTACTTCCCGTTGCATCAGGATAAAGTCCAGACTCTAAAACAAGGCATGGTCAAGTGGTCCAAGGTCCAGAATCCAGAATTCCAGACATGTCTAGGGCTGGAAATCAGGCGGGTGGGACCCATCTTGGTTATCTGAGTGGCCCTGGGCCTGTCCACCCCAGTACCTGGGCGCTAAGCTCTTCTGGCCCCTGCAGTTCAGCGGCACACTTCCAGCATGTTCTGCTGGCCATACTCAGCTCTCCACTCCTCCCACAGCAACCAGACTAGTTCCCCACGTCCCCCCTCTGTCCTTCGTCCAGAATGGCTGCCCACCCACAATGCCTTCTGCCCAGCCAACTCCTGGTCACCTCTTAGATTACAGCTTAACGTCACCTCCCCAGATGCCACTGAATTTTAGTTTGGTGGTAGAATTCTCACCTTTCATGAGGGAGACTCAGGTTCAATTCCTGGCCAAGGCATCTCATGTGCAACCACAACCCATCTGTCAGTGGAGGCTTGTGTGATGCTGAACAAGTTTCAGAGGAGCTTCCAGACTAAGACGGACTAGGAAGAATGGCCTGGCAATCTACTGCCGAAAATCAACTGATGAAAATCCTATGACTCACAACGGTCCAATCCTGTTGTGCATGGGGTTGCCATGAGTTGGGGGCTGACGTGATAGCAGCCAACCACACCTAATGCACTGTGCCAGCTGGGAACCCCACATGGCAGAGACACAGCAAGGGGGTATTAGAGGGAGGCATTTGCCCCCGGGCGCAAATCCAAGGGGGCGCCAGATAAGGCCGGCCAGCAAATCACCCCCCTCATTGAGGGGGGTACAAACTTGAGAGATTGCCCCTGGGTGCTCGTTACCCTCGCTAAACCTTTGCCACAAGGGCAGGGACCATGAGTCTTGGTCACCTCTGAACCCCAAGCGCCTGGCACATTGTAGGCGCTTAACAAAGATACATCCCAAGTAGAATCGAAACCTCAGGCTTATAATAAAAAAAACTTAAAAAAAAACAAAAAACCAAACCCGTTGCCATCGAATCGATTCTCACTCATAGTGACCCTATAGACAGAGTACAACTGCCCCACTGGGTTTCTAAGGCTGTAACCTTTATAGAAGCAGACTGCCACAGCTTTCTCCCAGGGAGCGGCTAGTGGGTTTGAAGCACCAACCTTTCAGTTAGCAGTTGAGTGCTTAACCATTGTGCCACCAGGGCTCTTCCATAAAGA
The DNA here is from genome assembly GCF_000243295.1 of Trichechus manatus latirostris. Lineage (NCBI taxonomy): Eukaryota > Metazoa > Chordata > Mammalia > Sirenia > Trichechidae > Trichechus > Trichechus manatus. Next base: position 6,823,791 of record NW_004443964.1, read on the forward strand.
CTTCAATGACTGTCTAATCCAATTCATCTGGGGGTGGGAGGAATAAGCCCTTTTGCATCTGGGCATCCTCCCACCTTGGTGGGGACCCCCCCCCAGTCTTCCTTTGATGTCCAGGTGAAGCCAGCCACCAGGTGTGAGATATTTGGGGTCTCCTCCCCTCATGACAACAGGAAAAGGCCAGCACGGGTAACAAAGGCCCTCCCTTTCCCCACTTCAGGGACACAAGTCAGACAGACTCAAAATGGTTAACTCTTGCCATTTATTCCAGAAGACAGAAGGCGCAGTGGTGTTCAGACACAGCTAGGTACAGGCCACTCTGATTCAAATGGCTTAACAATCAGATTCTCCTGAGCACCGGCCTGGTCCGGGGGCAGACCCGGGGGCAAGGCAAGGCCCTGGCTGGCGATCATTTCCACCGATAGGGACATATCTACACCATGAAAAACGATGGTCGTCGGGCCAGTCCAAAGAAGAGGTAATAATGTGTTTATTAAAAACTCTTTTTCACCCAGAGGCAGTTAAATTTTATAACTTAAAACCCAGCCCACTACAAAAAGAGGGGAGGAGAGTAAAAACTGTGCAACATTGACAGAAGGACCCAGACAGATGGGCCCTGGGAGGGGCCCCCCAAGGGCCTGGGGTCTCTCCTCTCTGGAGGCCAGGAGCAGCAGCAGGGTGGGACCCGGGGTGCCCCTGCATGGCCTAGTCCTCAGCCTGTCCAGGTGGGGGCAGTGCCCCAGGACGGGCCCTCAGTAGTGTGTGTTCATTGAGCGCTGCGGACGCCCTCTCGTTCACTCTGCTGTGGAAGGAACACGGCTCAGGGCCTCCTGGGAGGGACAGGGCCTCAGCCACCCACCCTGAGCCCAGACACGGAGGTTTCCAGGACAACTGGGGTATGTGTCAGGGCTGGGATGGATCTGAGGCCCGCAGGGGCCTTAGGGAGCAGAGCAGGGGGCTTCTCCTCCTGTCCCCCCTACCACCAGCAGCAGTCCCCAAAGCCCTTACCTCCTCCATTGCTGAGGCTGTACCCCACTGCCACTCTCCGGGAATGCCAATCCCCATAGCTCCTACATCGGCAAAGACATAGCAGTCAGCGTCAGCAGAGACTTGGGTCGGCCAGACAAGGACCCTCCATCCTTGGTGCCCCTTCTGGAGCCTCGGCCCGCCCGGGCACACCTGAGCAGATGACTTACGCTCGGTCTCCCTCCAGCGTGCTCTGGATCTCCTTCAGCACCCCTACAGGCCAGGTGGGGACAGAGGGCTGTGAGGCCAGTGGGGGCTGATGCAAGCCCTGCTTCCCCTTTTACTGGGTGCTAGATAAGTCTGTCTCCTCAGGGAAATGGCCCTTGGGCCCACCCTGGCCTTCCGAGCCTCCCAGGGAACATTCCCCACCCTACCCCCAGACTCACTCTCGTCATTGAGCAGTGCGTGTTCCATCATGGGGCCTGGAGTCCTCTCTGGAAGGCAGAGTCCAGTCAGCGAGCTGCACCCCGGGCTTCCCTTCCCCTGCTTCCTCTCACCAGGGTAGAGGTGGTTGAACCCAGAGCCCAGGGCTGGAAGGAATGCTGTTTCCACTCCAGCCTGAACACTACCAGCTCACCTGGGGTCCCACCCCTCCTGCCCCTCCCCAGGTCTGGGCTGGATGTGGCTCAGGTGAATACACGCAGCCTCCACCCCTACAGAGGCCTGTCTTACCCTCTCCCCGCTACAGAGGCCTGTCTTACCCTCTCCGTCACTCTGGTTCCCTGAGTTCCTGTAGGGGGAGAGACAATGAGGACCTGGCCACTAGGCTCCCCGCCCAGCTCTGAAAGGCCTGGTCCCGTGGAATAAGATGAACTATGGGCCAGGCTTGCCTGCGCTGGGGGATCTGGGAGGGAAACAGCTCTGCCAGGATTGGTGGCTTGCAGGGGAGGGAGAGGAGCGTGGAAAGGTGCAAGAGCCGGGCTCACAGTCACCACTGACTAGGTGGGGGCTCTGGCCAGTCACTAGTGGACACTCAGGGTGTCCAGGGGAAGGAGGGGCTGTGGAAAAGGCTGCCCCTTTCACCCACCTGGCTCGGCCCACAGCCTTCTCAGGGCCCGCCCGATTGCAGGGGCGATTGTGGTTCTTGGTTTCTGCTGATTCGACCAGACACCGGGGCTCAACCAGCCACTTAGTGGACAGAGAGAAGCGCTCAAACTCCGAGGGGGAGATCAGGTAGAAACCTGGGGAGTGGGTGGAAACCCGGCGGGTGAGGCCGGCCAGGGTCTCCTGGGTCCTGAGGCTTCAGAAGGGGCTTCCCTGGGGTGGGGTTAGGGCCCCGAGCCTCCTGGAGTTTCTCCGCCTGAGGACAACCCAGCCTTGCCTTGCCTGCAGCACCCCTGGCTGCGCTTCCCGAGGCCGAGAGGCCTCAGGGCCCCTCCTCCACGCCCACCCCATCCCTGCTCGGCTTGTGCCTGCGCGCCTGCGCACCTTGGCCGCGTTTGGTGAAGACGCAGGAGGCGATGCCGCTAACATCCTCCCGGCGGATGCAGCTGAAGCGCACCTGGGGCTTGAGCAGGGGCAGTGAGACCACCTGGACATCGCCCAGGTTGGTGAGGACGGCCAGGTGATGCTCCCCATAGTCCTCGGCTCGACAGCTGCCGAAGTGGGCCGCACTGACCCGCCGCACCCGCGAGCCCTCTAAGGCAGTCAGCTTCAGCTTCAGCTTGGCACTGACCTTGGGTAGTGTAAACACCTGCGGGCATGGGGTGGCGGGTCACGCCACAGCAGGGAACACAGCTCCGTTCTGCCAGGCAAGGACTCCTTGCCTTCCTGCCTACTGCTGCCACCAGCCTCTGCCGGGCCGGCCCACCCCAGGCACCTCCCAGCCTCCCAGGCACACGGCTCAGTCCTTGGGCTCCCCAAGCTACCAGATGCATGGTCACTGGCACCTGGGCCAGCAGAACGCCAAGGCCACTTATTTCTTTGTCTGAATGTGGTGTCCCTTCCACAAACACAGGTCCTGCTTCAGTGTCCCCACCTCTGCCCCGGGGCCTAGGGACTCTACACAGACAGCTCTTTCTTTCCTGTGCCTCTGCAGCCCCTCCTACACCAACATCAAATAAGACCTTACCCAGATGAGTCCCAGCTATCCTCATTTGTGCCCAGGGTCTGAGCCCCCCACCGTCCCAGGGACTCCTGGGAACCCTGCCTCCCTGCTGTGGTGCCTCGGGGAACCCTGCCTCCCCACCGTGGCGCCTGGGGGAACCCTGCCTCCCCTCACACAGCACCTTGAACTGCTCCTCAGACACAACCAGCAGCTGATGGCTTCCCTGCATGTCTGGGCTCTTTGACAGGTCGTGGGCCACCTCCAGGGGCTCCGGAAGGGGCACGCTGTGTCCGTCCAGCACCAGGATGCCCACTACGGGCGCACGGTGCATCAGCTGGATCTCCTTGGCTACGGGAAGGAGCAGGTGGTGGGCTGGTGGGCGGGCTGCGTGACTGAGGACACTACCCGCCCCAGCAAAAATCGGCCAAGCACCCGCTGCCCTCACCCCTGCCCAGCACTCACCCTGCTTCGCCCACACCTGCTGCCCTCACCCCTGCCCAGCACTCACCCTGCTCTGCCCGCACGGGCTCATCCATCCTCCGCTCAGCAGGGGGCACACGCAGGGAGAAGGCGTAGACGGTACCACCATTGGTGCCAGCCCACAGTGAGGGGCAGTGACGGGAGCCTGCCAAGGGGCAAAGGTTTTGGGTATTTGAGCCCGGCTCTGGGAGGGGGGCGGGGAAACGCCCTCTAGGAGTTGGGCGGAGTCCGGCGGGCACCCTGGGCTCACTTCCTGCCTGCCCATGCACTACCTGGCTGTTCCTAAGTCAGAACCTCCATGAGCCCCGTTTCCTCCTCGGTAAATGGAGACACTGTGGCCCTGCCTAGTCCTGGGGTGCAGGATGGGACAGACAGGGAAGGCTCTCTGACAACCACAAAGGGCCCTGCACAGATGCCCCTGCCCAGGGTGGCTCAGCTCAGATAGTGGTGGCCGCCCCCACTCCACCCCGCCCTGTGGGGACGGGCAGGGGGCGGATAACAGCCAGGTGAGCTGCCGCTTCTCTGGCCCTCACAGCCTCTCTGAGGGGGGAGCCGAGGCCCAGAAAGGTCAAGAGATGTGCCTAAGGTCACACTTCCAGAGAGTGGTAGAGACTGGTCAGGCACCCACGGCCACCTGACTCTGAAGCCCAGGCAGGTGGGGGCTCTGGTCTCCTCCTGCTCCCAGGGGAGAACCCGCCTAGGGTTCCACTAGCCAGCAGGCAGCAGCCTCCAACATGCCCTCATGCTGGGGATGCCCACTTGGGCCCCCTGCACCCTGGCCGGCCACTCACTGTCCCTCAGGTAGGTGTCAGCAAAGTAGAGGGTGCGGACGAAGCCGGTGAAGGAGTCCTCGGCCGAGCGGGCCTCGATCTTGCGTTGCACAGGGGCCAGCTCCATGTTCTGTAGGCCGACGCGTTCTGCCTTGGAGCTGGCCTCTGGCACCTGTGGTGGGCGGGACAGGCCTGAGTGGGGGCTCTCGCTGCCCCTCCCTGGGGCACTGTTGGCTCAGTGCCATCCTCCCAGGGGAAGACTGGCCACAACCCAGTGCCAACCCCTGCCTGGCCGGTTCCCAGGAGACCATGTCAAAGTGGGAGATGCCTGGGGGGTAACGGGGGGTCCTCTGTCCTCCCCGCAGCTGTAGGGAGAAAGGGGCAGGGGAATAACAAAAAATCAGCTAATGGGTACTGAGAACTTAACTCTGAGGTAAGGATTACAATTCTTCCCACTGTGTACTTGGGGAAGTTGAGGCACAGAGAATCAGTGAGACACATCTGAGGTCATACTTAGGTGGTGGGGCAGGACATGACCCTATGCCTCGGGACCCAAGGGCTGTGTTGTAGCCATTGAGCAAGCCCAGGGGTGGGGACAGGGTAGTGGGGACCCACAGCTGGCGGCCAGGCCAAGCTCACACCTCACCTCTCCCGGGACGCCAGCTGGCCGCCGCTTCCGGGTGGACGCCCTGCTGCGGCGCATCCGGCGGAACGACTGGCGCAGGGACTTCTTCAGGGACTTCACGCGGGACAGGGGGCCCTCCAAGGCCAGCTGGTCGCTGGGATGCAGCGTGCACCTGGGGCAGACGGCAGGCATGTCCGCTGCCAGGCCCAAGGCGCGTCACCTGGCCCCAGCCCCGCCCCACCCACCTGGGAGGGCTGCTCACTTGACAAAGACCTGCCTCCGCTGCTGGTGATCGAAGAGGCCGAAGCCGTGGCTGGTGCCGAAGGCCACGAGCCGCCACTCGGAGTGCAGGGCCAGGGAGGTGACCACGGCTGGCGGCTGGCACTGCACCAGCACGAAGGGCTGGAAGCCGGGCTCGAAGCGCACAGGCCCCAGGCGGGCACAAAGGCGCTCGTGCCCCTTCCAGCGGTAGCCCTCCTGGTCCTGCAGCAGGTCTGCCTCCACCTGCTCCACCGCGTGCTCCGCTGCCTCATCGTTCAGCTCCAGCACCAGCACCTGGAGGGGCGGACAGCGGGACCTCAGGACCCCGACTGCTACGGCAGGAAAGGGCCCAGGGCCCAACCTCCGCCCTTACTTCTGATTCCTGGAGGAAATCCCGTCACCCTGAGACCAAACCCAAACCAGTTGCTATTGAATTGACCCTGACTCATGGCAACTCCCGGTGTGTCAGAGTAGAACTGTTCTCCACGGGCTTTCCGTGGCTGATTTCTCGGAAGGTCACCAGGCCCGTCTTCCAAACAGCCTCTGGGTGGACTCGAACCTCCAACCTTTCAGTTAGCAGCTGAGTGTGTTAACTGTTTACACCACCCACAGACCTCCGTCTAACAGTACTAAGCAACCCCCATGCAGGGGAAAGAGCACAGAGCGGCAGGGACTTGATGCTCCTGGTGACACATCGGGGTGGGCTTGCGGGGGGCTGGCCCCTATCCCCGTTTCCCCACCCCTCATGAAAAGGAAGCTCACAGGCCTGGATGCTGCCCAGGTCACCAACCCGTCCTCCACCTGGGCCTAGCCCACTACCTGCCCCGCTGTGCCCGCCACAGCCAGGTAGCCACTGTATTTGCAGAGGAAAATCTTCTGGATGCCCAGCCGGGGGTCGTCACTGTAGGGGTCAAAAGAGCCCACCTGACCGGGAGAGAGGACCCCGTGAGCAGTCCGCGGGGGCTGGACCTGGCCTGTCCCTGCCTCACCCAGCTCCCAGGCGCGTGGCCTCACCTTGCGTAGCGGGGGCCACTCATCCTCGCCCTGAGCGTGGAGGCTCTCGTTGGGGTCCGTGTCCATGAGGAACACCATTACGGTGCTGAGCTTGTACAGCAGCCGCAAACAGATGCCCGAGGCATCCCAGAACCGCACCGTGCCATCCTCGTGCCTGTAGGCAGAGCCCGCCTGCCCGCCATGAGAGGGATGCAGGGCCCAGGGGCCTGGCCCACAGACCGCGGACACTGCTCCCACCCTGCGTATCCCACGAGGAGGAGAATGGCATCAAAGTCACCTACCCTGTGAGCAGCAGGTCCCTCTGAGGTGGGGCTGGGGCCAGGCTGGTGCCCCCGTCAATGGGCCACTCCTGGAGAAGAGACGGACATGTCCGTGGAGAGCTCGGCCTGGAGGCTGGGAGGGTGTGGGGCTGGACCTACCATGGTGGAGAAGTGTGTGCTCTGCTGGCTGCCGGCGGCGATGACGCGCTCCCACAGCTTCAGGGGGATGTTGGAGACATGGTGGGAGCAGGTGATGGCGGAGCAGTGCAGGGAGGCCAGGTAGGGGGGCTGCACTGGCGGCCAGCCAGCCGTCCTCAGGTCGAGCACCACCAGCTCCTCCTCGGCCAGCACCACCAGGGCGTAGGGATCATCAAAGGCTGGGGAACAGGCTAAGGGTCAGGGGGCACAGAAGCCAGTAGGAAGCAGTGTGCCTCAGTCTGGCCCTGCTGAGTCAGAGCTCCAGGGCTGGAGCAAGGGAGTCTGCATTTTAAAAACAAGCTCCCTGGGAGATTCTGCCACTCAGCTGGTTTGGGGCTGCAGCCTGAGGCCCCCGAGACAGCCTCAAGCCACACGTGGGGACCTGGCCAGAAAGCCCCGGCTTTCGGCTGCCTGAGTGGAGTCCTTTCATCCCCAGGAGGACAGCGGGTGTTGGGGAGCAGCCCTGCCTCTGTCTCATCAGCTGCTGAGCGTGACCCGCACAGGGTGGACAGGCAGGAGGCACCGGCCGGGAACTGGGGTCGGGACAGGGGCCCAGGGCTCTGTCAATGCTCTTCCTCGGCGCCCTCCTCTGAGAGGCCTGCCCCCTACTCGCAGCCACCAGCCCTGGCTCAGGTGCGCCTGGTGACGCTCTCACCACACCACAAGCTGCAGGGGGTGGTGTTGCCTGGCCCTGGGTGCACCAGGCTTCAGGAGCACCCATTTGGTGTTCAGTAAATGCATCCTGGATGACCGAACACACAAAGCCAGACCCTTCACCCATCAGACAGGATCCTCAGGCCAGTGAGGCTCTGCTGCCCCACCCTGCCTGTCCCCCAGGCTTCTTGCAGTGGGGGGCCTGGGCCCCGCCCTCAAAGCCCAGCCTGGGAAACCACCTCCAGCCCACCCTCTGGGGCACCCGCCCAGCTGACAGCCTCGATGCCTCCCTTCGCTACGTCAGTACATTCTGAAAGATTGGCCACCAGCGTACCTCTCACAGGCTGACATATTCCCTCCAGGTCCAGGGAAGCCATGTCAGTTCCCTGGGACACAGTCCCATCCCTCGCTCCCCTACAGCACGGACTCTGGAAAGAGCAGCTCATCCTCTACAGGCCAGCAGCTTTCCAGCTCCGAGTCTCTGCTCCCTAGGCCCCTGCAGGGCTGGCCCATCTGGGTTTCTGTTCAAATATGTCCCCACATCTGGAAGGCCTTCCCTGACGCCCTGTCTAATCAGCATCCCCCTCTCGCCCCCACTGCTCTTACCCGCCCGTTTGTTCTAAGCACTTAGCATCTGTTGACCTGTTCACTGTCTCCCCACACTTGAAGCTAAGTCCCTTGAGGCAGAGTCTTTGTTGGTTTTGTTCCTGGCCCGTAGTAAGTGTTGAATAAATCGGGAAGCCTGCCCAGGACAGTCCATTCAAAGCCCCAGGCTTGGCAGGGCCACCACCGGGGAGCCTCAGGTGCCCACATCTCGCCTAATGGGTAATGCCCCTCATCATGCACCCATGTCACAGCCCGTTGGAGCTGGGAGTGCAATCAGAGGAGGGTGCCGGACCCAAAGCACCCCACTTAAACACACAGCTCAGCTTCTCTCCCGCCTCCCCCTCTGCTGGGGATCAGATGACTCAACCAGTCAAGAGGAGCAGGGCCACCATAGTCCAGGCTTCTTGCCCAAGGAGACCCCAGGCTGTGCCAAGTCCCTGCCCGCAACCCTGTGTCAAGTATGAGAAGGGTGAAGAGGCTAAGAAAGAAGGAAAAGGGGGTTGGGGAGTCTCTCCTGATGGTGATGAGGCCGGAGAACACAGACCTGCCGCATCCTGGCGTGGCCGCCTCTGCTCAGCTGGGGCCCTGGGGCATGTCGGACAATCATGGGAGAGGAGCCCCTCCCTCCCAGAGTGCCTGCCTGGCTGCCTCTCCAGGTTTTGACGTCAGCCCTTTCTGGTCTTGCCTGTCACCCAATTTCTAAAGCTGAGTCAGGTCTTTGCTATCTGCCTAAGCTGCAGGACAGCCGCTCAGAGCTGGCCCCGCTGTCACCCCGTGCCCCACCCCAAAAGGGAGGCTTCTAGCAAAAAGGAGCCCCTTGCCTAAGCTGGGGGTGTTAAATCCAACCACACAGACCTGTCCAGAGCAGAGTCCCACCAGAACCCCAGGAAGGGCAAAGAGCTTACAGGCAGGTAGAGTGTGGCCAACGAAGGTGACGCCACAGGCTGGCCCCGGAGGGGGAGGCCAGCAGGGAGGGCGAGAATGGGATCAGCTGGGGCTGCTGGCCTCGGTGACACTAAGAAAGGGTGCGGTAGGGCTAAGGGTCCCCGGACGGTGGCAGGTTGGGGAACTTCTGCACAAGATCCTTCCTCCTTATTTATGGCCCCACCCCCCTTCCCCACAGCTCCCCACACCCACTCCTGAAGTACGCCCACCAGCTGTGGGGTCCACCTCGGTGAGGACAGTGAAGTCGATGACACGGGAGGTAAAGTCGAAGGCCGTCTGCTGGCTGCCGTGGACCACCGAGATGCAGTGGCGGTCCCCGTAGCTGGCCCGTGGCATGCCACCCTGGAAGATGGTGAAGGGCAACCTGGGGGCACAGAAGGGCAGTGTGGGCCAGGGCCCCTGACACAGCTCTCCAGGTGGGACTGCCAGCATGGGCGTCTCTGGAGCCCAAAGGGCAATAACCAGCCTGGCAGTGCCCAGGGACCCAGGGCCCAGTGCTGGGCCCTTCTGTGCAAGGGGGAGGCCAGCCTTAGGGTAAGTGCTGACTCAGCATCCCCAGGATGGGTGGGGTGGGGGATCTAGGCTGGGGGTCTGACTCTGTGCCACTCCTGCTTCAACCAGGGCACCCCCTTATCCACTGATACACTGGGGTCTCTCTGTAAGGTTTTGTTTGAAGAAATAGGTCTGCTGCTAAAACAGTCTGAAACCTGCTGATCTAAACCATCTCTTGGAGGCGGAAGGGAAGGAGGGGGACTGTGCAGGAATTGAGTCTTTGAGAGGTCTGAGCAGCCAGTGAGTCCATCCTTCTCTCCCTGCCCAAGATCTAAGATCTCCACGTGGGACCCAAAGCCGTTCACAAGGCACCATCTCCCCCAAGCAGAGGCCCGAGCGGCCTTCCCAGCCCTCCAGGAAGGCTCTGGAAAGGGAAGAGGACAGAGTACTGATACCTACCCCTTCTTGGTGGTCAGCCAGAAGATTTTGGTAATAGCTTTGCAAGGAAAGGGACCTGAAAGAAAAGGCAGGAGCTGGAAGAGACCCTCCTGTGGAGGACCCCCCACACCCAGGCCTTGCTCTGAGCAGTCCGAGAAACCCGCGCTGGGCATCGGCACACACCCAGGCCTTGCTCTGAGCAGTCCAAGAAACCCGCGCTGGGCATCGGCACACGCCCAGGCCTTGTTCTGAGCAGTCCGAGAAACCCGCGCTGGGCATCGGCACACGCCCAGGCCTTGCTCTGAGCAGTCCGAGAAACCCGCGCTGGGCGTCAGCACGCTGCTGTGTGGCTGTGAGCCGCCACGACCCTCTCTGGGCCCCCTCTGCTCTGTGCTTGGGCCCCACACTTGAATCCAGGAAAGACCAACTGGACGGAGAGGCGACCCTCAGGTGGGGGGCAGCACTGACCGTAAGGCATGTGGCTGGGCAGGGGCTCCAGTTGCTGGGCATCATCGGACACGGGCCACTGGCAATAGCTGCCATCAGAATGGCAGCTGACAATCAGACGGCCGTCGCGCTGCCAGCAGATGTTCTCCAGTTGCTTCAGAGGGAGAGAAAGCAGACACGGGTCGGGGGTGGAGACGGTGTGTGTGATGTGCAGGCACCTGGAGAGCCACATGGCCCCTGCCCCGGTCCCTGGCACCACCTACCTGGCTGCTGAGGAAATGGCAGAGCACACGGCTGCCCCGCAGGTCCCAGGCGACAACAAGGCCCCGGCTGTAGCCGATCAGGATCTGGTTGGGGTCTCGGGGGTGCTCCTGCAGGGCCTCCACCATCTCAAACACCCACCGGTGACGGGCCTGCTCTGGTAACCTGGGTGGGCGGGGGAGAGCTGTGAGCCCATGCAGCCGGGCACTGTCTGGGCAACAGCCAGGGGCATAGCTGCACGCCGGCCCTCCAGGCAGCTTGGGCGCTATGTGCGCCAGCGTGGAAAGGCCGCTAGGACACACCGCCAGGGGCAGGGAAGCAACGTGTAGAATAGGACAGTGACATTCATGATTTAAACCCCACAGGGTGCAATGGTAGGTGGTAAAACCAAAAAGAAAGGCAAGGAAGTGATTTCCAGAAAAGCCAATGTGGGGTTACCTCAGGATGGGCGGGGGGAGCCGTGACTGGGAAGGGTGCAGGGGTCTCGAGGCGCCAGCCAAGTTCCGTTTCTTTACCCGCTGGGGCGGCGGCTGCCCGGGGCCTCACTTTACAAGAATGTGTTACGCTGTGTGTTTGTATTTAGTGCGTTTCTATAAGTAGGTGGTATTTCATAACAAAAAAAATTTTTTTTAATTGTTGTGAAATTATACCCAATTCACCAATAAAAAGATGTTAAAACCCACAAGATAAAAATCTCTATGTTAGTTTGAGCCTTGACCCTGCGAGTCCCCCTCCAGGCCTGGAATGTGGACGTAAAGGCTGGAGGTGCAGCAGCCAACAGAAGACCATGAGGTGCAGGCAGGCCAAGGACCAAGAGCCAATACTAAGGACAAAGAAACCCCAAAAAACCAAACCCATTGCTGTCAAGTCGACTCCAACTCATAGCGACCCTATAGGACAGAGTAGAACTGCCCCATAGGGTTTCCAAGGAGCAGCTGGTGGATTTGAACTGCTGACCTTTTGGTTAGTAGTCAAACATTTAACCACTGTACCACCAGGGCCCCAAACACTAAGGACAGTGAGTGGAAAATGGAAACAGCCCTAAGGGCACCTCTACACAAAAACAAACCCAAACAAACCCCTCTGCACCTACCTAAGTTCCCACACCCAACCGCTAGCACTGGCCTCTCTAGAGTTAGAATTGGCAGTGGGGGGCGTCAAACGGGACTTTAACATTGTAAAATGGCGGTGGTAGCAGTAATAACGTCAGAACCTGTCTAACTCAGGGGGGACGATGTGACTCAAGATCAGCCAAGGGCTCAGTCCTATGACATACCTCTACCCTCTGACCTTTTCACTCAGGCAAGAGACCACATAAAGGAACACATTTCACCACAAACTTTATCTGTAAAGTTTTAATTTTTGAGAAAGATTCTGTAATGATGTGCTACTTATGCAATTAAAAAAGAAAATCTCTTTTAAATTAAAAGTAAACAATACAAGAATTGCACCATCTCGGAAAATACAGAAAAGCATCAGGGACATCATCAAAAGGAAGCCTGGTGGCAGGATTCGAGGTGGCTGCTCTGTGTTCGGGTTCTGCCCTCCCCTGACTTCTCCTCTGAAGCACGTCCACCTACATTTATTTATATGAACGTTGGGATTTTACTGTACACACTGCTGTACAGCTGGCTTTTTTTCCCCACCTAAACAGACCTGGCCATTTTCTCACGTGTTCAAGTATTCTCCGAGATACTAATGACTGCAGAAAACGCCTTTACATAGATGAGAATTGTCGGACACTTGGATGGTTTCCAACTTTTTGCCAATAAAACACCCTGTAATGATCAGTCTCATGCCTGTATCTTCTATACGCATTTCCCCCCTTTGGATGGAGATCTTCTCAGACAGAATTGCTAGACTAAAGAGGTGGATCTTTGAAAACATTCAGGTTAAGTGTTGACAAAATGCAGCTGAACAGGAATTCGCCTGGTTAGGGGTCCCAGGCCCTCAGGCCGGAAGAGCCCAGCTGGGTGGCTAAGTCCCAGGGGAGGGCCCCTTCCAACCAGACTCCATGGAGTGGGGCCAGGTGGACTACGAGGTGCTGAGGCCCACGTCCTCCTTCCCACCCCTCCTGCCTACAGACCAGGCACCCATGCTAAGCTCCAGCTGGGCCTGTCCATCATCCTGTAAGCCATCTGCTCTGACCACGGTCACAATGCCCAACCCTGCCCTGCTGGGCGGGAAGGGCACAGAGGAATTGTGCCCAGAGGGACCCAGCCCCATACAGGAATCCCAGCCTCGCCAGGCCTTGCTTCATCATCACCACAGACTAGATGGCTGTGTGTGCGCGCGCGCACACGCCAGCATCCCTGCTCTAGCACCCTGGGCTCCTCCCCACGTTGATCCTGCAGAGCTGTCCACTACTGCCCACCACTAACCACAAGCTCCCTCCAGATTCCTTCATTTCATCCCCTTTAGAGTCCTGCCCTCCCCTCTCCACGCCCAGACCCTATAAGACTCACTCTTAACTTCATCAGCTATCTCAACAAGCCTACAGGATTACTTTGGCCATGTTATCGGGAGGGGCCAGTCCCTGGAGAAGGACATCATGCTTGGTAAAGTAGAGGGTCAGCGACAAAGAGGAAGACTTTCAACGAGATGGATCAACACAGTGGCTGCAACAATGGGCTCAAGCATAACAACGATCATTAGGATGGTGCAAGGCCAGGCAGTATTTCGCTCTGCTGTACATGGGATGGCTATGAGTCGGAACTGACTCGACAGCACCTGACAACAGCAACAACACAGGATTGTGGCTGTCAAGGCTGTTTAGCCACATAGCCTGTGTGCACGTGGAAACTCAATGCGGTGCCCCGAACATAAAACTGTAAGAAGCACACTATTCTTGCTCACTTGGGGAGGTTTGAGTTTGGGCGTCTGTCCACAGCACTGGGGTTCGAAAAACATAATATCAGTGCAAAGAACACTGGACTAGGAGTTGGTGACGCTTCGTAATCATTTTGGGTCTCAGGTTTTCTCACCTTAAAATGAGGTGACAAGTTACCCTCAAGTTCCCTTTTGGTACTGTGATGTTAACACATTATGGGCGATAGGTTCTCTGTTTGGGGGTCAGATGGGGAGCTGGGAGTCACCCTTCCTACCCCCTGCCCCGGCCTTCTAAGAGAAAAATTAAGATCCTGAGAGTCGTTACTGGGGACCAAGGGGAGAGACCAGGCATCAGTCGAGGGGACATGTCCCTGAGGGCACAGGGCTCGGGCTCAGGCTCACCGCTGTAGCACGGCATCTGAGCTGATGGTCCTGTCCTCCAGGGCGCGGAGGGCTGGCAGCTGCACTGCGAAAACGTCGCCGCTCTCCGTGCCCAGGTACAGCAGCTCACGGGAGGAGTGTGGCAGGACCACGGTGATCTGTGTGGCACTGGGGGCGGCCCTGCCAGCGAGAATGGCTGCCATGAGCTTCCTGCTGCCCAGGCTGGGGGTAGGGGGACCCTCATGCATAGGGTCCTCTGACTCCCGGCTCCCTCACCTCCCCCAGGTAAGGCCACAAACAGGTCTGTGAGGTCCTTTTGCAGGGCCCACAGAGTCTTGGGCCAGGACAAATACACTGGCTACTTTCTGCCAAGATAGGACAGAGATGGCAGAGAACCTGGGCTAAAACCAAAGAAACCAAACCCACTGCCGTTGAGTCAATTCCAACTCATGTGACTTTACAGGACAGAGTAGAACTACCCCACAGGGTTTCCAAGGAGTGGCTGGTGGATTTGAACTGCCAGCCTTTAGGTTAGCAGCTGTAGCTCTTAACCACTACGCCACCAGGGTTTCCAGCTTGGGCTAGGAGGCAGGAAAGACACCACATCGTGTGCGGATGGAGGGAGGCAGGTGGTGGCCCACTCACTCCACCCAGAACAGTGGAGGATGGAGCTCAAACACACCCCAGGCCCTGCGAGGGCTCAACAGCCACAGCAACTGACTACACCACCACCTCAGCAATCGGGATAATTCACGCAGGAAAGCTTCGCCTTCCTCAGATCTGCTGAACTTCAGTTAACTTGCTCCTTGGATTGACTGATTTTTATATGCTAGACAGTTTACTAAGAGCTTAATATGAATTGCCTCATTTAATACTCAAAGCATACCTATGAAGTTGATACTATATTTACACCCATTTTACAAATTTAAATACTGAGGCTTAAAGGTGGAGTTACTGGCAGATGCTTAAACAGAGGCAGAGCCAATACAGAAGTCTAGAGTTGTGTTTCTCCAAGGCTCAGTGTGTGGCCGTAGCCTAAGAGTAACGTGATTCCCCCTCCTCTCCAGAGTTGGGGGCAGGGTCAGGTTGGCTGGGAGAGGAAGGGGCCTCAGTCCTTACCCTGGGGGGCTGCGCAGTGTGAAGCTCTCCTCCTCCTGCAGCTCTGACACCCCAACCTTGACCTTCAGGCTCCAGAGATGCAGGCTGTTGTCATCCAACAGGGTGACCAGCTGGCACTAGGGAGGGAACAGGGCAGGGACAGGGAGGGTGCCACCTCACTAGCCAGAAAGGGCCAGATTCACTGTGGCCTCTACACACTGAGGGTCTAGGAAAGAGCCCCAGGGATCAAAAGCCCCCCGCTACTCTTGCGCCAGCCTGTGGACCCCCCACGTGGTGAAGGGAAGGTGGTCTCAGGTCTTCTATCAGCACCAAACCCAGGGCCACCAATGCTGCCTTCCCACACCACCCCTTCTGGAGGACGGGAGGGTGAGGAGGCATGGGGGAGGCCCCTCACCTGACCAGGCAGGAAGTGGATTTGCACGACAGCATTGTTCTCCCGGTGCAGCCCCATGAACTCCACGCCGGGGGCGCCGTAGCTTGGAGCAGACTCAGGAAAAACTTGGGAAGGCCAGACACCATCCCTACTTGTCCCCAGAGTGGAGACCTCTGGGCCCACACGGCAAGGACCGTCAGCATCCTGGCAGCAGAGGCTTGCCCACCCCTCCAAGCAGGCCTGCAGGACCTGGGTCTAGGCCTGGGGCAGGGAGGAGACAGCTGTGGCCCTGGCCCTGCGGGTATTCGGCCAGGGATGTGACGTCTAGGGTGGAGCCAGCTCCACCTGGGAAAGCTTCCTGGGCTAGGCAGGTAGGGCGACTCCCAGAGAACAGGGTTTTGAACTGGTTTGACCCCCTGCTGAGAAGCTGCCTTTCCACCCCAGATGTACTGAATTAGAATCTACATTTTTAACAAGATCCCCTGGTGATACTACAGAGCAGTGGTTCTCAAATTTATTATACATAAGAACCACTGGGGATCTTGTTAAAATGTACATTCTAATTCAGTATATTTGGGGTGGAAATGCAAATTCTCAGCAGGAGGTCGAGCCAGAAGAAATCTGTTTGAAACCTGGCCTTGGAAAGGTGAGGCTTTATCTTGGTAGCTGATAGGTGCTGCGGGCACCTGCCCCCACCTGAGCTGCAACAGACCCATCAGCTCCCACCTGCTGGCACCTGTGAGAAAACACAGGCGGGCATCCCCCTGGGCCCAACCCAGCAGCCACGCCCACGTGTCTTGGCAGCAGGAACTGGTAACCAGGATATGGCCACGGCCTGGCAATGATTAACCAACCGAGGTCAGGCCAAGCCAGAGGCAGGACTGGGGGCCCTGCCCTCCTATATGTACACCACCTGTGGCCCAGCGCAGGTCAGCCGACCGTGTCCCGCCCCCCACCCCGCCTGAGCTGCAGGAAGGAGGAGCCAGAGAGAGGTACAGCTTTGCTGGAGGAGGTGCCAGTGGGCTCTGCAAGAGTAGCCCCCCATCTCTCAATGCCCCTAGGTTCCACCCTGGCTCACCCTGGGGGCTCAGGTCAGATGCGGGACGTGTGTGTGCGTTCCAAGACGTCCAGCCTAGCCCAGGCCCACCAGAGCCAAGGAGAAATCCTAAGGTGACCCTCTGTCCTGAAGCCCGTGGACTGCCTCTAAGATAGTCAGAGCCCCCAGTCAGCCCCAGACCAACCCTCTGGATAAAAGACCCAACAAGACCCTGTCCAGTCACAAGCCAGGGAAGGATCGTCCCTCCCAACCTGGAGCCCAGCAGGCCAGGTCCTCTGTGCTGACCCAGTCGAGGGCACTCCCCTCTCAGGTGTGGGTGTGTGAAATCTGGAAGGGCAGCTAACCCCCCAACCCAAACCGACACCGCCCCAGTCACTGCTCGGACTCCTGTCAGGGAGAATGGCAAAGAAGATGCTTCTTGGCCACCACCGGCCTCCACTCCCCACACTGAGGACAGGCTCCCAAGGGGACATCTGGGATGAGGGGTTACCTGCAGCTTGCTTTTTCGGTGGGAGGGCTGAGAGAGGTAGGGAGGCACAGGAAGACAGGCCCAGGGTTCCAGACATGGCCTAGTGGCCCCTGGAAGGGCATATCCCCACCTGCCTTCAGGGGAATCCCCCAGAAGCTACCCCACTGCAGCTTGAGTGAATGAAGAATCCTGCTTTTATCCCAACAGACTACATGTGAGAGGAGGCTGACACCCGTCCCCAACATTCCCTGACCGTGGGGCCCCATCCCTTGCAGGCCTCGCTGGCTGGGAGCTGGAAGGGTGGAAAGGATACAGCTTGATGGCTCCGGAGCGGGTGCCAATGGCCAGCAAGCGCAGGGAGGGGCTGTAGCCAAGGGCGCTGGGCTGGTGCGGGAAACCATGCTCCACAGTCTGCAACGAGAGCCACGCGGTGGGCACGACCTCAGTGCCGGCCCCTCTGCCCCCACGGCTGTTCGGGCCAGTACGACAGTGAAGCCACAGCCCAGAGCTGCCCCCCGAGGCTCGGGCAGACCCCTGGGGCAGCCATGGCAGGCAGGAAGGAAGAAGTGGTTACTTTCAGGTCCTAACCCAGCACCTCTGAGGATTGGAGCCAAATCCAGGCCCATCCAGGCCCCACGCTCTGTCCACTCCTGAGCCTGTCCTCGGCTGTGTGGTCATCCCTGTGAGCGCCTTCTCTCCCAACATCATGTCGGCCACTTGGCCCTTCTAGGAAAGCTGACCTGGTACCTCCACCACCCATCCGATGGGAACTACCCAGCCCTTCTGGGTAGTTGGGGGCCTGGTGGTGGATGTGGGGACAAGGAAAGCTTTGGGGGACTGACACCGTGGTGGCACCTGGTCACTCAGGAAGCCAGGTTGCACTGCAGCTCCAGGCCCACCTCCGTGGCCTGACAGTTCCCAGCTCTGGACTCCAAAGCCCTGCCAACCCTAAATGTCTGATCCAAGTGTCCTTGTGGACCAGCTTCCCAGAAAGGACATCTCTGCAGGGCCGTTTGCATCTCTGTAGTAAAGATCACAGCCTTGGAAACTCTGTGGGGCAGTTCTACTCTGACCTATAGGGTCGCTGAGTTGGAACCCACCTGACAGCACACAAGGGTCATATATGCTTTTGTCCATCTCTTGCTACAGAATTAGTACACAGACATCGTAGAAAATTTGGGACATACACTCCCTGGAGAGGCCTTCACTGCTGAATATTTACTTTGTTCTAAAGTTTTTGCAAGTGGTGCGCTGATGACCATTTCTGGGCTCAGAATTTTACCTGCAACTCTGAGAACCTCCTTAGGCAGATGTCCCAGAGGTGGAAATTACAGGTTAAAAGGTCTGGCTATAAATGCCACAGACTCCCACGGACAAACCATCTTCGGGCAGGGGTTTTGGTTTTGGTTCTTAACCAGCTGCCCCGCCCCCGCCCAGGACAGTGGACATGTACTGCTAGAGCGGAGCAGAGCAAGGCGATGCCAACCAGCTGCTTTAAAGAAAAAGGAATAATTTTAACCAAGGGGACTCGGCAATTTTGCCCTGCAGGAAAGAGTGCATCAGTGAGGTGCCTTGTGGCCCATGGCTCTGTCGCCTTTGGCCACGTCACTAAGCCGCTATTGAGCCTCAAAGCAGCAGGAGATAAGGCCCTGGTGACAGCAGGTACAATGGCTTAGCAGACTCAGCTGCTGACTGATGCCCTGTCCAGTCCAGTGTGAGTGGTTCGTGGGAGGCGGCCCCATGCTGGGGTCAGGCCAGGAAGGAGAGCTCCGACGAGTGCCTATTTTGGGGGATGCCAGGGGCCAACAGGGTGTGGGATCCCCATAGGCCTTGCTGTTTGCCAGGAACCCAGCCTGCCCTCCAAACGGCTGCACCTGGAAGAGACCAGGCCACCCCAGGTCCCTGTTCAGTTATGTAAAAAATGTAGAGCCTGGAAAAACCCTGGTGAGATAGGGGAGTATCTGGAATGTAAACACTTCCCAGGAAAGCGAGGGCAGCGGACGGGATGGGGCACAGGGGACAAGCTCGGCCTCAGCCAGCCCCAGGGTGCCGAGGCCTCAGGAGCTCAGCAGCAGCCAGAGTGGCAGGATGTGGTCGCCTCGAGAAGGCTCCTGGGACAGCAGCATTTTCTCATCCCCACCAGCAACAGTAGCTCAGGCCTCTGGAATTTGGGAGGACTCAGGTGGAGAAAATGTCCTGCAGGAGCCCAGGCCCTGAGCCGTCCAGTAGAGTAGCCACCAGCCACACGTGGCTATTGTTGTTCCTAGGTGCCGTCTAGTGGATTCCGACTCACAGTGACCCCATGTGACAGAGTACAAGTGCCCCGTAGGGTTTTCTAGGCTGTAATCTTTATGGGAGCAGACTGCCAGGTCTTTCTTCCAAGGTGCTTCTGGGTAGGTTCGAATCGCCAGCTGAGTGCTTAACTGTTGTGCCACCAGGGCTCCTTATGTGGCTGTCAAGCACTTGCAATGTGCCTAGAACCACCAAGGAAGGGAATTTAAAGTTTTATTTCATTTTAATGAACTTAAACTTAAAAACAGATATTTAATTTAGCTACCGGAAAACTTTCAGGTATGCTTGGAACAACCTGGGTTCCAAAAGAACAGGGTCTGGAGTCAGGCAGACAAAGCCTCATATCTACTTTTTCTGCTGTAAATTGTATGAAACCTAAAGACAGATCAAAGATTTCCAAAAACATCAGCCGCTGAAAACCCTGTGGAGCCCAGTTCTAATCTGACACACATGGGGTCGCCATGAGCGGGTGTCCACTGGACGGCAACTGGTATTGGTGTTTCCAGAGAAAAGTTAACGTGCAAATTGAGATGTGCTGTAAGTGTAAAATACACACCAGATGTCAAAGACTCAAAAATACTTAAAAAACTGTAGAACATCTCAATAATTTATATTGATTATATGTTGAAACAATAATATTTTTGATATATTAGGCAAAATAGAATATGTTATCAAAATTAATCTCATCTATTAAAAAAAAATTTTATAGTGTGCCTCTTAGCTCAAGTAGATACACGAGACTAAACAGGCAGCTTCTGTCTGGAGGTGAGACGGGAAGGCAGAGAGGGTCAGGAGCTGGTTGAATGGACATGGGGAATCAGGGGTGGAAAGGAAGAGTGTGCTGTCACAGTATGGGGAGAGCAATTAGGGTCACATAACAATGTGTGTATTAAATTTTTGTATGGGAGACTAACTTGAAATGTAAACTTCATTCAAACCACAACAATAAACAAAAAAAATCTTTTTTATAATACACTTCTAACAGAACAAAACAAAAACAAAACCCATTGCCATCGAGTTGATTCTGACTCATAGCAAACCTACAGGACAGAGTAGAACTGCCCCCTAGGGTTTCCGAGGCTGTAATTTTTATGGAAGCAGACTGTCACGGCTTTCTCCTGCGGAGCGCATGGTGGGTTTGAACTGCCGACGTTTTGGTTAGCAGCCCAGCGCTTGACGACTGCACCCCAGAGTTCCTTCTAATACGCCTTTTCGAAAATTTAAAATGACATACGTGGCTCACATTGTGACTGTCATTATCCTGCCTCAAGGAGGAAAGTCAAGTCAGAGAGAAAACCTGCAACTGGGCCATTCAGGCCACACATTTATCCTACCAACTCATGGCCAGGAAATTCCCCCAGCATCTCACTTGAATTACTCCTGCTGGGACCAGCCTCTTTTCTCTGACCCAGAGGAAGACAAAAGATCATTCAGTCACTTGTACTCATCCCCTTCAGGGTCTAGGGGACTCTGTGGCTACCCCTCCCTCCCACCCCCATCTTCTTTTCCACAGGTCCGTTTAGAAAGAATGAGCTGAGTCAGGTTGATTAAACTCTGAATCCCCCTCTGCCACTTTAAAGATGTCTGGTCTTGGGTGAGCTACTTTGCCTCTAACCAGCTGCTGTCAAGTCAACTCAGACCCATGGTGACCCCATGTGTGTCAGAGTAGAACTGTGCTCCATAGTGTTTTCAATAGCTGATTCTTCAGGAGTAGCATGCCAGGCCTTTCTTCTGAGGCACCTCTGGGTGGACTCAAACCTCCAACCTTTCGGTAAGCCCCGAGCGACTCCTGTAGGAGCCTCGTAAATCTGATAAACAGGACAACACCAATGACAGCATTTAGCAGGGTGTCCTTGGCACTGAATGTGATATGCACTAAGACCACCTAACAGCGACTGGGGAGCCCTGGTGGCGCAGTGGTTAAGTTTGGCTGCTAACTAAAAGGTCGGCAGTTTGAATCCACCAGCCACTCCTTGGAAACTCTACGGGGCAGTTCTACTGTGTCCTACAGTCGCTGCGAATTGGAATCAACTCAACAGCAATGGGGTTTTTTTTCCCCCGGAACAGCAACTGGAAGGCTCAGCTCACCCTACAGTGCCCACAGGCTGTGCCCCACCAGTTTCCTTCCAAGTCTCTTCTCTTTCTGTTAGTTGCATCCCTCTGGGCTTCTCCTCCAAGCTAACAACCCTAGAGGGATCCAGGCTCCCTCAAGAACAAAATGAGGGGAGTGAATTTCACAGAGACCCTACAGGGCGACAGCCCAAGAAAGATGGTTCAAATGCAAATAATGTGGTGACCAGGCTCCTCCCAGGGGACTCCCCAGCTCTGGGGAGGGGGAAGTGGCACCACTTCAACATGCAAATAAGACCTACAAATCTCTGAATGAGGCAATTATCCCAGGAGGCAAGAAGTCCTGAGCAGAGACCAGGAGGTCTGGAGGCCCCAGGCCAGTAGGAGGCACCCAGGGGGTCTTGTTGGGATAGGGAAGAAGGGCGTTTCCATCTGGGGAGAGTACCATGGGCAGCTGATCAAGGGGACAGGGAGGAGCCAGAAACTGCAGACTAGGCAAGGGAAAGCTGGGCTGGCGCTGAACTCAGACACCCAACAGTTTCTCACCTCCGGCCTGGGCACCAGCTGTCCCCTGGACCTCAGATGTCCTTCCAACTCCCTCCACCCCCAGCTCCTAACTGGGGTACAAGGTCCACGTGGGCAGAACCCGCCCACCCAGCTTGTTTAGGCTTCAGGAATGTTCCACATCCTGGGGAGAGGGGGCACATAAGGTCGCCCTCAAAGAAGGCTCCCACCAGGGCCCAGGAGGTGGGCTCAGCCCCAGGGCTGCTCAGGTACCTCACGCCCTGCGGTACAACTTCAAAGACACACAGTACCTCTGAGTCACCACCCCTCCAGAAGACCCGGAAATAAAAGATATCAGGACAGAGGGTAGGGCAGGGGCTGGAGGATGGCAGGCAGAGCCTCCGAGGTGGCCAGCGGTCCAGGCCGGAAAATCCAGCCACCTCCAGCCTGGCAGCCACCAAATGTTCTCAGCTCCTGGCGCCATCCTCACCCCCCACCTCCTGAGCTCAGCACCCTGCCTACCTGTGTCCTGCCCCCAGCCTGCTACCTGGCTTAGGCGACCTCTGCCAGGGGAGGAGAGAACAATGGGTTCTTTTGACAGGGAGCTGGGAAAGGAGAGCAAAGACTCCCGGGAGCTGTCAGGCTGCAGCACGAGCTGGTGTGGAGGGAGAGCCCATCTGTCTTGCCCTGGCGCCAGGACCCTATTTCGGGCTCCCAGAAGGGGGAAGAGCAAAGGCTGTTCATTAGGCAGCAGGGCCTTCATCCCACCTGAGCAACGGGGACCCCACCTAAGAGAGAGGGCCCCGGCACTCATCAGGATGGGAGGGAGGGAACAACAGGGATCCGAGCCCCTGGAGGCTGCCCAGGGCTCCGGGAGGGGGCATGGCCAGCTGGCCTCCCTGGATGGTTCTACCTGATACTGGGTGTGGTCAGATTAGATTCCTGGTGGTGGAGGCAACCTGGCCCTCCCTGTGGGGCTGTCAGCTGACACCAGGGGCCCAGCCATGCAGAAACCAAGACAAAACCGCCTGGTGCTGGGCAGGGACAGCCGGTCAGGAAGGCACAGTTTGCTCAGGGCCTGGGGGTGGGGGAGGGTGGGCATGAGCAGGAAGGGCCCAGGAGCCTCGGCGGCAGCCCAGGACAGGCAAGATGGGCCGGCTCACCCTTATCGGCCTGACTGGTTCTGACATGCTGGGGTTTCACCAGGGAGAGAGCCAGGTCGGAGAAGTTTTCAAGGAAGCTCACGTTCCCCTGAGGAGGCAGTTCACCCCACTGAGGTACCCAGCAGGTCCCACACAATCCTTAATTGGCACTGCCAGCCTGACTTTGTCTGTCTCCCCAGCTGGCCTGAGGACCCAGTAGCCCCCACACATAGCAAGCAGCTACTTTACAGGCGAAGAAACTGAAGTTCAGAGAGGCAAAGTCACTGGCCCTAAGGTCACACAGCTGGCTGGCAGATGGAACCACAAGTCATACCACAGTCATCCTCATCCCCAGCCAGAACCCTCCACTGTAAACTGAGACCGTGCAATCTAGAGGCCTCAGTTTGCTCACCTGCAGAATGAGAGCAATACCCATTTGAGCTGTGGTGAGGATGAGGCAAGATGATGACGAGGCAAACCCTGGTCCGGTGCTGCCTTTGAAGCAGGCACCATTCTAAGCAATTTAACTCACTGAGCTGAGCACATCAACCTGGGACTATTATGATGCCCATTTTACAGATGAGGAAACTGAGGTGCAGAGAGGGTAAGTAACATGCCGCGGTCATACATAGAGGAAGCAGCAGAGTTGGGAGTCTAGAACTCTGGCCGCCTGGCCCCAGAGCCTCTGCTCCTGATCACTGCACTACATGGCCCCTCTGATGCCTGGCACTTAGCATTGGTGAGCTGGAGTTGCCCCTCCAACAGCTGGCCCCTGCAGAAGGGGTTCAGAGATGTTCACAGTCACAGTTCCTGCCCAGGCACTGGAGCCAAAGGAACAGGACATGCAGCTCCCCACGCCTGGGGGTGATGCTCTGCTCACTCTGAGACATCTCATTCAATGTGAGTAGAGAGGAGTTTGGCCAGAAGGTGCTAGAACAAAGGCCCAGTTCCCACTGGTTCAGAAGCCAGTGTCGGTAAGCCACTTGGGATTGGGCCTGTGACAGTGACAATGCATGCCACCACAGTATAGTGTGCCAGCCACCTTGCAGTGTCCTCTAGGTGCACGGCTCCTCCTCGATGCAGCTCTTGGAAGGGGCCGTCAAGGTCACCCGTCTGGTCTAGACACTGTTTACCCCTGGCCTTCAGCAGATGTAGACACTCCAGGGGGCTGACCTCACCTACCCTAGCAGGGCAGGTGCCCCTCAGGGCTCCAGCTCTGTATATCCCACAGTCTGCTGGGATTCTCCCTCTCTTGCAGGCCTCAAGAGCCTCGAGGTCCAATACTGTCCCACCCATCAGCATCTGACTCATGGTGACCCTATAGGACAGGGTAGAACTGCCTAATAGGGTTTCCAAGGCTGTAAATCTTTACAAAAGCAGACTGCCACATCTTTCTCCTGTGGAGCGGCTGGTGGGTTCGAACCACTGACCTTTCGGTTAGCAGGCGAGTGCTTAACCACGCACCACCAGGGCTCCTCTTCCAATACCGTAGCCACCTGTACATTTATGCACTAACTCACTTAAGCCATACCACAGCTCTGCGAGGCAGTGACCATTATCTCTCCAGTGTAGAGGCGAGTGACCAGCCTAAGGTCACCCAGTTGGTGACTGGCAGAGCTTTGAACCCAGGCAGTTAAGGTGCTAGGGTCAGCACTATTAACCACTGGGCAAACCTGCCTCTCGACAAATGAGCAGAATTGGCTGCTGCTCTTCTGTTTGAATCAAAACATATTACGCTCCCTCAAACCTGCTCCTTGCTCCTCCAGGACCCCCAGCTCGGTCCTTGGCACCACCATCCACTCAGGAAGGAGACTCTACGGTCATCCTGGACACGCACCTCCCTCCTCTATCCCCTCTCTAGCCTTCTCCACTCCCAACCCTGCATCACCAGGTCTCATCAACCCAAACCAAAACCAAACCTGTTGCCGGCAAGTCGATTCTGGTTCATAGCAACCCTATAGGACAGAGTAGAACTGCCCCCTAGGGTTTCCAAGGAGCGGCTGGTGGATTTGAACTGCCAACCTTTTAGTTAGGAGCCCTAGCTCTTAACTACTGCGCCACCAGTGCTCCCTCATCACCCTCAGGCCCTAAATAGTCTCTGATTCAGTGGCTTTCAACCAGGGGTGATTCTACCCCCTAGGGAACATCTGACAATGTCTGGAGACGTTTTTGGCTGCTACAGCTTGGGGGATGCTGCTGGCATCTAGAGGGCAGAGGCCAGGGATGTTGCTAAACACCCTACCATGCACAGGACAGCACCCATAACACAGAATGGTCCGCCTCGCATGGCAACAGTGCTAAGGCTGAGAGCCTGCTCTGTTCATACCCTCCCCTTCCCATCCCCACCGCTGGGGCTCCTACTCCTTCATCTCCTTCATTCTGGGCTCCGTCCAGTCACTGGAACAGTCTCTTAAAGGCTTGGATCTTACCTGCTTTGCTCAGTAGGTAAAAAAGCCCCCAGATTTCCCAATTTCAAAACTTCAGTGACAAAGCTATAATAACGAAAACAGTGCGGTGCTGGCATACGGATTGAGAGCCCAGAAATAAACCCTCACATGTATGGTCAACTGATTTTGGACAAGGGCACCAAGATCAGTCAATGGGGAAAGAACAGTCTTCTCAACAAATGGTGCCAGGATAACTGGACCTCCGCATGCAAAAGAATACAGTTAGACCCTTAGCTCACACCATATGCAAAATTATCTCAAAATGGATCCAATACATATATTCAAGAGCTAAAACTATAAAACTCTCAGAAGAAAACACAGGGACAAATCTTCATGACCTTGGGTTTGGTAACGGTTTTTTGCAACAAAAGAAAAAAAATAGATAATAAAAAAGCAAATTAAACCTTGTGTGCCTCAAAGGACACTATCAAGAGAGTGAAAAGACAATGCAAAGAACGGGAGAAAACATTTGCAGATCATATATCTGATAAGGACTTACTTTCCAGAATATATAAAGAACTCTTACAGCTGAATAACAAAAAGCCCCCAGAGTTATCTTACAGGGTAAGTTACCATGGAGTTTCCCTCCTTGGTGGCATGGTGGTTAAGTGCTACAGCTGCTAACCAAAGGGTCGGCAGTTCAAATCTGCCAGGCGCTCCCTAGAAACTCTATGGGGCAGTTCTACTCTGTCCTATAGGGTCGTTATGAGTCGGAATCCACTTGACCGCAACGGGTTTGGTTTGGTTTTTTTGGGATCACTTACTTCCCTGCTCACAGCTAGCCAAGGCTGTGTGGTGTCCTTGGCTCAGGCCCAGACTGCCGAGTTCCAGTAGCCCCTCTGAGAAGCCATCATTCCAGCCCACAGCCCTAGGACAAGCCTGGGGCTGGGGAGGGGGTGGTGTGGGTAGACCTCCCAGGATCCCAAATCCTCCAGGCTCTGGTCTCACCCTACAGTCCCACCCTCCCCACCCGCTCAGAACCTCCCCTTCCTCCTTCCCACTGCCACATCATGGAATTTCAGACCACCAGTCCCCTCCCCCCGAGACTGTGAGGTCCTGGAGGACAAAAGCGTTATCACTGTCATCTGAGATTCCACAGCGCCCAGCCCCCGGGCTGTAGATACAGTAGGTACTCAAGGCTTGTTTCTTGCACAGGAATGGAGGGAGGAAGGCAGATCAGGAGAAAGGAATCCCAGAAGCCCAGAGCCAGGCCAAGTTTGGAGACCACCAGAAGGCGTGGCAGGGTGTCCTCCACCCTGGCCCCACCCCAACCTCACCCCACCTGGGGAGAGAAGTTGGGGAGTAGGTTCCCCCCTCTTTGCAGGGCCTGTTTGTCCAGTTTCCACTGGAATTGGCCACCTTTTCAGGGTGTGAAATCCCAGTGTCACCACAGGCGATGGAGGCACATGGCGTTCATCCAGGCCTCCCCCCCCCCCCGGTCCCAAGAGCCCCAGGAGTGAGAGTGGCAGGTCCCAGGTGTCCCAAGACCCTCATTTCCAACACCCACACCCCTACTTCCCCCGAGGCCCAACAGCCCTGCCCAAAGCTTCCTTCCGTAGGTGGAGGCGACTCTGGCCTTAGAAGAGCCGAATTCCAGAGACGAATGGCCTCACAGCAAAACTCACACCAGCAACACCTGGTCAGGAAGTCGGAGGAAACCCTGACCCGCCTCGCAGTGAGATTTGGAGAGCCCCGGAAGGCACCCAGGAAACAGCAGTTGACATTCCTGGACCACTGGGCCTGGCACTTGTGCCCCTACTTCCAGTCACCCCTCGCACCAAGCCTATGGTGGCGTGACCAGCACATCGTCACCCAGCATCTAAGTGGCAAAGCTGGATTTGAACCTGGGCATTCTGGCTTCTCCACTTCTCAACTCAGCAAAAAGCAGCCAAAGAGCAGAATTTCAAATTTTCTGCAAGGAGATACAACTTTCTAGACCATCCAGACTAACACCCACTGGTTCCTCTGGTGGGGAGGGAGTGTGGGCCCAAACCTAAGGCCCTGCTGAGAGTAGCATTCCCCACCCCATCAGCCTGTCCTGGAGGGGTTCTGGTCCCCCAGGGGAGAGCAGAAAAGTGCTTTCTTTTCTGCCCTCCACCTTCCATGCAGGGGAGCAGAGGGCAGCCGCAGAGGGAAGCCAGCAGGGAGGCCAAGGGCCTAGATCAAAGCAGAGGTGAGGAAGGCCAACCTCTTATTACCCGAAACAGCTTCAGATTGCTAGGTGGCCACCTTCAGATTGCTAGGTGGCCACGAGCTAGTAAACCCTGCTCTGCTCCTGAGGTTTACAGGCTAGCGCTGGCCTCCCTGGCGAAGCCTAGCGGGGCTGGGACCCTCCCTGTGATCTCGGGTGGCACGTCACTCTGGCTTAGGGGGCCTTAGGAGCATGTTTGGCGTTGGCTGGGGTAGTCAAATGCCCATTCCAGCACGTTCTGTCAGCACCTCTCCCACCCACCCAGCCTACCACTGGGGAGGCCGGCATTTAGCCTGAGGGAAAGCTGTGTTCTCTTTCAGGGACAATTGGAGGAGGGAGGAAACAGCCATGGCCCGTGGCCCCTGGGTCCCAAGTGCCCCAGCATCGCAGCCACATCATTACCCCTCACAGGGTTCAACATCCCCTCATCTTCCTCCTCTCCAAGCCTCTTCCATGACAAGGTAGGCAGGGCAGATGGTTCTAGTCCCATTTTACAGGTGGGGAAACTAAGGCTCAGAGAGGCAGGGTGATTTGCAGATGCCACGCAGCAGGTGAGAGACTCGAGACAAGACTCCAGGAATCCGGATGCCTGGGCATCCTACCACCCTTTCCCAGGAAACCCCTCTAACAAGCCCCCGTCCCAAAGCCACGAGGCATTTCAGGCGGTGCCAAGCAGGGACCTAATGCAGGTAAAGGAAACCCAGCCAGGACACAGCAATCCCCGGACTCAGCCTCTGCCCCCCACCTTGAAGCCTGGGTCCTCCCCGCTTCCCCTCACCTTGCTGAACTGGAAGAGTTCCTGCTTAAGCCTCTCTCGCTCTGGGTCGGGGCCTGACCGCAGGAACCGCCTCATCTTGTTTTTGTTCACGGCCCCCTTGGAGACCTAGAAGGGAATCAGAGGAGCTGCTGAGTACCAGGGCGTGGGCAAACACATGGTTCCCGTCCCCAGGGACAGAGCTGCCTGCCACCCAGTCACCATCCTGGCAGCCACAGGGCTCTCTTCCCCAGGCCAGTACAGTTCCACCATCCACCACCCAGGCCCTGATGCTTCCCTAGGACCTGTGGTGTGGGGTCCGGAGGTACCAGAAGGCCGGGCCTGTATTGGGGTTGGTTAATGCTCTAACGCTGGTTCCTGGCAGCCTGTGGCCTAATAATGCCTGGCTTTATAGGAACAAGGAGGCCTGGAAGGCCCGGGGGTTAATTAGCTTAATTGTTAACCTGTTTTCTGAAAAACCATAAAACTCCAGCTAAACAGAAAGGGAAACTTCACAAGCTTCTCTCTTTCAAGTCAGAAGCAGGGTGGACTGCAAAGGCTGCCTGGCGCTGGGCCCCCAGATTAGACCCCACACAGGGGCTGGGGAGAGGCTGGGGCGATTCCAGGCCGAGGAAGGGCAAGGACACCCGGACACTCACACACCTGGTCTCGTCCTGTTCCTCACTCGTCTTGGCCGAGACCGCTCCAACCAGCCACAGCTGTCAGGAACCCCAGTGGACAAGGAGATACAGAGCGATCAGGGGTGCTGGACAGCCCGTGGCACGTGGGGGACCCCGTGTGGGGAGGGTCTGATTCTACCAGGCCCCAGGCTCCCCAGCTGACCTGTCCCACCCCCACCAGCTCCGGCCCTTCCAGCCCCAACTCCTCTGCACTGGGATGGGGTGCACTCAGAGAGGCCCCCTTTCCCAGGGGCCCAAGTGGAACGCCATCAGGAGACTAAATCTGCTCCCAATAAAGAAACCAGATCAGGGCCCAAAAATGTCCACCCACCATAGGACGCATTCCCAACCGACGGGAAACTATTTCTGGATTAGCCTTGGGGGCGGGGAGGATCATCTGGGCTCCAGCTTCCTGCTCCAGGAGCTCGGCCTCCCGCTGGCCTCCCGCTGGCCTCCCGCTGGCCACAGGCTCCACGGCTGGGCCTGTGCTGGGAATGGCTGGGCCTGTGCTGGGAACGCTGGGCTGGGCCCACCCCGGAAATGGCTCCATCCCTCAGCTCGGGGCTCGGTACAGTCTCCCAGTGGGCTCCACTCATTCCATGCTGGACTATAAAGGGAGGGGACAGTCCAGTCCTTGCCCTGGAGGATCTTGCTCTGGAACAGGGGCAGGTAGGGACAAGACAGTGCAGGGTGGGCATTTCATGGCGGGGCCAGAAGGGGCCCAGAGCAAATGGGGCAGGGGGAGGGGGGATATACCGCTGGAGAAGAAGGTACCTGAGGCCTGAAGGACGTCGCAAAGATTCTGGCTTCTTGGGAGGTGGCAAAAATTGATCATCAGGCCAAGACTTTGCATATGAAAAAGGACCCTGTATCAGTCTAAGCCCGGGGGCTTCCTTGAAGCTGGACGGGGCCAGGGAGCTGGCTACACCCAGCTAGCATGCAACGCCAAGTTGGGAGGGTGTGGAGGGCTTGCCATGTGGGGAAGGGTCACCCCATTCTGTACTCATGTTGCAAAAAAAGAGGCTGAGATTCATCCTGGCCAATGACTAGGACCCGTACGGTCAGTGCCCTCCAAACCAAAGGCCACCCCAGCCAGGAGCAGGCGGAACCAGCCCTCAGGGCCGCCACCAGCAGCCTTCCGGGGAAGCCAAAAAGCCCACCACTTGTGGGAGGGGAGGGGTGGCCACGAGAGGTTTGTGGCTCACAGTTTAGGGGAGCCAGAGCCTTGAGTGGAGGCCTGCCTGGCAGGGTCAGCCCAGGGTCAGGAACCTCCCCCTTCCCCAGGAACAGCAGAGGTGGGGGACTCCCTCCCAGGTACCCACTTGCTCCAGGCCTCCAGCAGGAATACAGAGAACAAAAATGGGCTGACAAAGCCCTGGAGGTTCCTGGGATTGGCAGAGAAAACAGTCTCAGGGGCCTGCAGCCATCTCGGCTGCCTGGACAAACAGCTCTGTGGGCCTCCTCGCATTCCAGCCACGGGGGAGGGCAGCACCAGCTCATAAATCAGCTGCTCCTGGGGGCCCCCTCCCCTTTCCGGGCCTGGGGCACTGGGTAGGAAGTGAGGAGGGACTTCTGGAAAACGCGAGGGACCTGCAGGCTTGGGAGGGCAGACCTGGGGTCCACCCTGCAAGACGCCCACAGGCCATGGGAGCCCAGAGGGCAGGGAGGGAACAAGGGGGCACCGGGCCAGCTGTTCCAGGGGCCCCACACAGGCTCAAAGGAGACAGCATTCGCTCCAGGAATCCAAGGTAGTGCCTCCCCCACAAGCCTCTGGGAGAGTGGGGGTGGGAAGGAGACAGGGCCAGGAGAGGCCTCAGGAGACTCCCCACTCAGCCAGGAGGGCTCAGCCGGGAGGGCAGACGGGGCTCAGCATCTGCATCCAGGCAAACGCCCCTTGGGGCGCCTGCTGCAACCCAGGCATGGTACCAAACCTTTTGCATGTTTTTATTATTATTATTTTAAAATTTTGGCTTAGGTAATCCAATGCCATTGTGGAAAAAGCAAACATTACAAATAATCCTCCCTAAGTCCCACCTCCCAGAGGTAAGGTAACCCCAGCACTGAGTGGTGTGGATCCCGAGCAGCATCTGCCCCTCGCACTTCTGTGCGAGCCTGTATGCCAACTTCCTGACGGCAAAGCCATCCTGAAAGGAATCTGTCTCCCCGCTTGACTGATGAGGAAATGAAGACCACAGGGGCCAAGCAACTTGTCCAAGGTGATCAAGTAGCAGGCGGCAAAACCTGGATTTGACCCCATATCTGGCTACATCCCAAAGCAAAGGGCTTTGGGAGGCAGCAAAAGATGGATCTTCTAAGACGGAGGATGCCTAATTACACCTCTGGAGTTAGAAGGCAGAGCCTTGGTTAAGTGCTTGGCTGCTAACTCAAAGGTCAGCAGTTCAAACCCACCAACTGATCCATGGGAGAAAGACACGGCAGTCTGCTTCCATAAAGATTACAGCCTTGGAAACTCTATGGGGCAGTTCTACTCTATCCTATAGGGTCATTATGAGTCAGAATTGACTGACAGCAACTTTTTTTTTTTTTTTTTAAAGTTAAAAGGCAGAGCCACATGCAGACACACACATACATAAATGCCATCAGCTCAGGGCCAACCGAGTGGTTTAGGGCCCCAGGGCTCAGGCCTGGCCACTGTGCACAGGGGCTCGTGGGGCCTGGCTGAGCATAGCTGGGCAGCCTTGCACGGGCCGCTGCCCATTCCACAGGGGCTGGGACTGCAGTGCTGCCGGGTGATGGCGCCAGGACAAGTTGGGGCTGCCCCAGCACCTGCTCACCACCCCACCCCACCCGTCAGTGAAATACAGAAATAACCATGCAGGTTACTGCATAAAGGAGCACCATGCCTTCTTGAAGCGGGGGACAGGTTTGGGTCTGGCTGAACTCATCTCCAGCCAGCCCCTCAGCTTCACTGACCCCAGACAAGCAGGTTCTGCAGAGAAGCTTCAGAAACCCAGGCCCTGAGCTTCTGAGTGTGGAACAGATCTCCCACTCAGCCCACACCTGGAGGGAGGCAGAGTTTGGCAGGGAGCAGGCACCGTCTGAGGTCTGGGGACATGGCAGTGACTAACAGACAAGACTCCTTACTTGACCGAGCTTATTTGCTAGCAGGGTAGATGAGGGTTCCCAAGTACACACATCAGTCAACCAGGTGATTGCAGATAGAGAGAAGGGCTATAAGAAAATGCAGGAAGATGCTAAGGTAGAAGACCAGGACTTGGTGGTCAGCAGCCTCGAGTGAACACTTCTGCGTCAGGAGCTGGCACTCACTGTACCTTCTGCCTGGGACACTTCTCCAGAACTCACCCGCCTCCCTCCCTTACCTCCTTCGGTTTCTACCCAGGTGTCACCTTCCCAGGGAGGCCTTCCTTCCCTTTAACCTCCCATGACGTTAGGTCTTCTCCTTCCCTGCTTTGTTTCTCTCCTTCACACTTGCCAGGATTTAACACACCGCATGTTTTACTTATTACCCTTGTTTATCACCTGCATAATCCCCTACAAGAATACAAGTCACATTAAGGTCCTTTTTTTCACTGCTGCACCCCAAGGGCACATCGTAAGTGCTGGTTATCTGTTGAATGAATGAATGGAGGAGGTGATATCAACTGGAGACCTGAATGACAGGAAGTGGCCAGCCACATTAAGATTCAGGGGCAGAGGGGGGAAAAGGAAGACACAATGCTTAGGGGACACCGAGCTTCTGTTAAGGGTGATGACTGAACAACACGATGGACACATTTAATGTCCCTGAACTGTGTATGTGAAGATGGTTGAAATGGCAAATGTTTTGTTAGCTATATATTTACCACAATAAAAAATACATACTAAAAAAAAAACAGAAAGATTCAGGGCAGAGCGTGTCAGGCAGAAGGAACAACAGGTGCAAAGACCCCAAGGCAGAAACAAGCTTGCAAGTTCCAGGAAGATGAAGACTTTGATGGGGCTGGGCGCAGGGAACAAGGGGGGATAGAAGGAAGTGGGGTTGGAAAGGGAGACCTCGTGGTCCACCAGGAGCCTACTGCCTGCCAGTCCTGAGCAGGGGACTGACGTGGCCTGCCCTCCCACCCGGTACCCCCTCTGCTTGGGCCTATGGTCGGCTAGTCCATCTGCTCACTCCACCCTGGGCCCTGTTCACTGTGGTCTCTGCCATTCTATCTGCAACCCTTCTTGGCCCCACCAGAAGCACTTCAATGTCACCTCTCCCAAGAAGACTTCCCTGTCTAGACCCACCCTGCCCATTCTCACTGCCCTCCCTCAGCCCTTGACCACATAGTGTGCTAAAATGGTCCCTCAAAACCACTGTGGACGTGGCACTCACCCAGCCACATGAATGTTCACCCCAGCCTTGTGGTGCAGGTTATTAAGCCATTGGGTAAAATTGGAAGCCACCTAGTGTCCCACACCACGGGACAGGGAATGCTTACAGTGGTGAAATGGGTAGATGACTATTTACTGGCATGGAAGCACATGTACAATGTACCCAAGAGTCAGGTGTCACCTAGCGAAGATGTTTCCACAGAAGACAACATACTGGAAGGGTGATGGGATTAGAGGTGAGTTTTCTCTTCTTTTGGCTGATCTGTCCCCTGGAGGGGTTAAGAGGGTCAAATGGGAGAGGAGAGAAGGCCCCAGGCAGCATCAGGTGGGAGGATGGTCCTAGGCTCACAGTAGCCTCTCGTGCCCCTGTCCCCAAAGGGGGCTGGATTCTTCTCCATCATGTTAACCTGAGTAGGGAGAGGCACCTGCCAGGGACACCAAACAGGTACAAAGGCAGGGAAAGCCAGGTAGACCTGTATGACCTTGGGCAAGTCCCATAAGCTCTCTGGCTTCTGGGCCTGGGGTCTGGGGTTAAAAGGATGCTACTACTCCACAGGCTTCAACTGGGGGGGGGGGGCAGGAAATGGTTTGGCAAACTCCCAGGTGCCATCACTACCAAGAATCACCTGGGCGAAGAGACAAGTTCAGGAGCCCCACAGGCTGAGGAGCCCCATCTGCTTCCCCAAGTCCCATGCCGGGAAAGGTCTGGGGCAAAGTCCCTGAGGACTTAAAGATCACCAAGGGTTGTGGTGTCCTGCTCTGAGGACTCCACCTGGCAAGGACCCAACCCGAGAGGTGAGCTTCCAAAGAAGCATGTTCTCCATCCCCCTGACTTGTAAAGATTGCCCCAAGATCGGCCTCCATTTCTGCCCACCTCGTCCTCCGGTGCCCTTCTTTGCTACCTGGTAACCCTCACCCTGGTGGGTTCCTGGACTCTCTCTACTTACTGACCTCTTACCTTCTCTTTAAAATGGAACTCACAACAGCCCAGAGCCCTTCCTGCCGTGTCCTCTGTCCCGCAGGAGATGGCACTCAGGGTTGATGCAGGGCCACGGGAGGCTTGCTGACTTGTAGCTGGTTGCCCCTCCTTTCCCACATGAGCCTGAATTCCCTGTGTGCAGCTGATGGGCTGTTCCCTTCCCTTCTCACTGCTCCAGTCACCCACCACTGCCACCGGCCATCAAAACCGTCCTGGGTCTAGGACAGGTCTCCCCATACCCTGATGCCCACACCCTGGAAAAAAAACAGGAGAGTTCTCTATTGGGTGACAAGCTAGAAAATCCACACCCTGTCTTCCCTGCCCATCCATGCCCTGCTGCAACACATAGCTAAACCCCCACTACATCTCAAGAGCTCAGTGAAGAACCAGAGGAGGCAGAGAGGGAAGAGCTGCATGGGGCAGGCTTGTCTTGGGCCGCTGCTCCAGCAATAGACCTGACTGTGCCAGGCAGGATGAAGGAGGTGAGCAGCCTGGGCTGGCACTTTTTTGGGGTGCCTGGGCTAACTTGTCCCCATGAGACATGGCTTGACCAAGCCGAGCCAGCCCGTCTGTCCTGAAGGTATGAGATGGACCAGCTCCACTAGTCTGGTGGGAGAGTCTACACCCAATGGTGGGACTCCAGCCTCCTGCCCAAGGGCGAGATGGCCCCTCAAGCCACACTCAGCCTCCACCTGCGTCCATGACCTCCAACAGCCAACACACAAGTGCACATGGCGTCCAAGCTCTCATCTTGTCTCCCCTTGGCTCATGCTCCCCACAGCCCTGCTGCTGATTAAGAAGCTGCCCTGTCTTCCCCAACATCCTGTGTGAGGCCTGTGTGTGGCTTTGGCCTCCCGGCTGATGGATGTGATTATGTCCCTGCACCACCTACCAGTGGGAGTAGTAGGACAGGGCTCTAAGCAATGGAGGTAGCTACTGACCCCTCAGCCTTTGCCTGTGCCAACTCAGATGCCCAGGGCTGCTTTGCAAGGGCCCATGTTGCCCTGGGAAACCCAATCTCCCAGTATAACAGGCAGGCCCCTGACCAGCAGCTTAGCAACCAAGTCTTGGCTGAAAGGGCACCTCTATGGAGGTGGGACCAAGGAGAACACAGAGAGAGAGAGAGAGACAAAGAGAGAGTTAACAAGTGTTGGGGAAACCAGAGAAATCACTGTTGTTAGGAACTGAGAACTTTCTATGTGCTGCACCTTACATACATCATCTTGTTTAATTATTACAATAATTACTTATGAAATAACTGACTCAGAGAGACATTAGGCCAGCAGTTAGGAAGAGGACACATCCCAATTGAACCCCAATCTGTCTGACTCCAGAACCCTCTGCTCAGTTCGGGCCTCTCTCCCAGGACAAAGGGGTTAGCTAAGATTAGGGCAAGGGGAGTTACTGCTTAAGGGGCACTGGGCTTCTGTTCAGTGTGATGGAAAAATCTGGAAACGGATAGTGGTGATGGTTGCACAATGTGATGAGCATAATTGATGTCACTGAATTGTAGAGGTAAGAAATGTTGAAATGCTAAATGTTTTGTTGTTGTATTTTTACCACAATTTAAAAAAAATATATATATATATATATATGTAAATAAAAATTAAAAAACAGTAGGTGGACGGGATGGACCTTTTGAGGTAATCTGCCGGAACAAACTTTACCTGCCCAGGGAAGGCCTGGTGGTCAGTCTCTGTCTCCACCACAGCCCCACCCTACAACCCTGGGAGAGTCACTCAACGCTCCTAAATGGTTTCCCTCCCTGCTGCCACTTCTGGGCCCATGAGGATGGGATGGGGAACTCGGCGTGAAACCCCAGCTCCCCATGCATCTTCACTTCCCCACTCCCATTCTGGGGACCCAGTTACCTTCTGCAATCCAATGCCAGTCACTTTCCAGG
This sequence comes from Trichechus manatus latirostris, assembly GCF_000243295.1. Taxonomy (NCBI): domain Eukaryota; kingdom Metazoa; phylum Chordata; class Mammalia; order Sirenia; family Trichechidae; genus Trichechus; species Trichechus manatus. The sequence continues at coordinate 6,859,837 of NW_004443964.1, forward strand.
GAAGTGACCAATTGGATGAGCCAAGCGTGAAGAAAAGCAAAACCAGTCTTGGGAGAAGAGGCCAACCTACCTGAATCTGGGGTGGGTGGGCCTCCTGCGCCCATCCAATCAATTCTGGGCCCTCCCACCTGCCCCTAAACTTGAACACTTGTCCCAAGGAGCTTCTAGAAAATGTCAGCTCCAGGGGGAACAGATGTGCCTACCTAGTTCATGGTTGCGTCCCCAGAGTTCTGTGCCCCTGACACATGGGAGACGCTCAAATACTATTTAAAGAGCCCCCTCATCTCCTTGGAGTCTTTGCTCAAAGGCCACCTTCTGCATGAGGCCCACCCTGACTACACTTTCCAAAGTTACAACCTGCCCCCTACCACCCAAACTGTTGCTGTGGAGTCAATTCCAACTCAGTGACCCTACAGGACAGAGTAGAACTGCCCCATAGGGTTTCCAAGGAGTGGCTGGTAGATTCGAACTGCCAGCCTTTTGGTTAGCAACTGTAGCTCTTAACCTCTACGCCACCAGGGTTTCCTACCACGGGAGTTTCCAATTCCCTGCTCTAGATCTTCTTACTCTCTAAAGCTCACAGTGTTTTTAACACATTATTTATTATTTAGGCTCACACTTTGCACTCACTTTAGAATGTAAGCTCCATGATGGCAAAGATGTCAGTTGGCTTTGTTTACACATTATCCCATGCCTGGCACCCAAGAGGCCCCAATAAATGCTTGTTGAATGAATTAACAGGATTAATAACTAGGCGAGGTCTTCTCCTGGCAGAAGCCGCTGGCCCCAAAAGGCACAGGGCTGGGCTTCCACATGGTCCCTCGGGGAACTTGCCTACCCTATTCTTAACACTCTGGTCAAGGCAAGGGCCACTGGACGCCATGCTGGGGATACCTGCATGCTTGTGGACCCTGCCTCACTCAGACCGAGGTTCCAGGATATGCAGCTCCTTGGCAAGGAGAATCCCAAAATAATATAATTGACCAGAGTCACATAGTCCCATGCCCAGATGTCCCTCTCGCCAAGCCCTGGGACACTAAGTCAGGTGATTCGAGAGAAGACTCTGATCTGTGCTGAATTCTTGAAGGGTAGACTCAGGTGCCCAGGAGCTTCCCTGTCCCCATGCCCAGGGAGCCTCTCCTAGCTCAAGAATTCACTGTGGTTCCTGGGAAGGGGAAGGAGTGGGGTGACTCCTGCTTCCTCTCAGAGGCAAGGCCACCCCAAAGGGAGCTGGACAAGGCCCTGGCATTGGGCTGCAGGGAGGGTCTCCAGGCGGTGAGCTAGGGCTGAGGAAGGGCAAGCAGTGCCGGTGGCCCCACTGGGGGAAGCCCATTTCCTGCCCCCATCCCATTTCTTCCCTGTGACCTGCTCCTGGGCAGAGGAAAACAAAATCACCAAGCAGACCTGGCATGCCTCGACCCAGAAGGAGCCCTGATAACTGTATCGCCTGAGCGAGATAAGAAGGCAACTTGGAGGTGAGAACTCAGGGTAAGTGTGTCCAGACAGCCAGTGCTGCTTAAAGCAGCCAACCCAGGAGCAGAGGCCATCAGCCCCCAAGCCAGGTGTCTCAAACAACTGCCTCTGACAAGTCTGGAAAGCCCAGGAAGGCTGAATAATCCCCCAAGAAACTAAGCCTCCTCATACTGCTCTTGGACACTTCTGCCAGGGATGCTCAGTGTCCCCAGTGGGGTAGGCAGGGGGTCACAGACTGATGGCAGAGGCTCCAAGGAGCAGGAGAAGTGGCAAGGGCCACTGGGACACAGGTGAAGTTGAGAGGACACTGCCATCTATCTACCTCCGCCCCCCACCCCCAGGAACAAGGTCTTGATTTAAAAACCTCTGACCTCCGGAGGCTTTCAAAGATCACAAAATCGCAACCTCCGCTGCTCCCAGATGGAGAAGCCAAATTCCCTCACAACCCACCAGGCAACTCCAAAAGACACAGGCGCTGCCCAAAGGCCTGCGTGGTGAAGCTCACCCTTACTGGCGCCTGCTGTGAGCTGGGCCACACATGTTCCTGACATTTTGCGTCCCCTCATCAACATGTGTACAAATTGGGCTCACTAAGTGACTGAGCCAAGGGCCCACAGCAAGGCCATGACTCAAAACTACCCCGGGCAGCTGGAAAAATGCTAAAAAAACAATAAATATTATGTTTGAGGGAGAATTTTTTTCCCTCTCATTTTATACTTCCATATAATGTTTGCTCTTCCCCACCACGCACTTCTATTACCCTATTGCTTTTTTAAATGAACAGGAGCCGTCTGGTATTAGGGGTCTTTTTTCGTGGTGCAAATGGTTACACGCTAGATTAATAACTAGAAGGTTGGCAGTTTAAACCCACCCAGAGGCATCTCAGAAGAAAGGCCTGGTGATCTACTTTCAGAAGGTTACAAATCATCGAAAACCCTAAGGAGCACAGTTCTACTCTGGAATACACGGAGTCACCACTGTAAGTCGGTTTGGTTTGTGTGTGCTAAAACGTTCCTAAGTTTCTGGGGTGATGAAAATGGTCTGGAACCAGACAGTGATGACAGTTGATTGTATTAAATGCCACTGAATAAATACTCTTCAAAATGGTAGATTTTATGTTATGTACATTTTATCACAATTTTTAAAAGTTACTATTACTTTAAAAACACAACTAAGTCAAACAATAGTTTAGCTTAACTAGTAAAAAAATGTCTGCCTTGAGCACTGTGCTCTTTCAAGATCTGTCTATATGGGATCAAATTGACAACAGCAACTGAATCATTAGATAGGAACCTTGGCGGGCAGTCAGTTTCTGTTCATGGGGGAGGAACAGCTCAGAAAAGGAGGGTGAGAATGGTTGCACAACTCAAAGAATGTAATCGATGTCACTGAATTGTACATGTAGAAACTGCTGAATTGGTGTATGCTCTGCTGCGTGTATTCTCAACAACAACAAAATACATAAAATTTAAAAAAAGAAGAAACAAGTCTTGATTACTTAAAAAAACACAAGTATTAACCCGCCACCAAATGAGCCAACTTTCTCCTATAGTCCACTGCCTCAGGGAGGATTGGGGACCCACAATGGCCTCCCACAGACTGGCCCAATCTAATCTCGGTGAAGAGGGCGGGCCCCGAGAGCTGGGTTGGGTCCTGGCTGCCACAATTGAGCACCGTGGGCAGGTCGCTTAAGAAAAAACCAAACCTGAGTTCCACACGCATAAAATAAAGGAGCCGAAACATCTCTCCAAGATCCCTTCCTGCGCCGAGCTCAGCCCACACACACCTAGACTCTCTCCAAAGCCACTTCCCACCTTGGTCTCCCCCGGGTTACGCCAAGGTCTTCTTGGGCTCCTGGGCTCTTCCCACTCCGGTTTGCTTGACGTCCTGACACGCCCATCCCCTTCCTTCTCGGAATCCCCTCGGCAGCACGATGGGACCCAGAGTTGTAAACTCCTGCAGGCGGTGCCGAGAGCCCGGGAGCAGAAAACCTGCATCAGCACATGCATCCCCATGGGAAGGGACGCTGACTCTAAGCCCTGCCTGCCTCACCCAAAGCTCACTTGTCTCAGGTGAGGCCCTCAGGGGCCCGTACCGCGGCTCCCCTAGTTTCGCTCAGCTCTCTCCACAACCAAGGCCCAATCTGTCCACGAACCGTCCAACCGGATCAAACCAAGAGCAAACTTTGCACACTTTCTTTGGCAAGACAGAATTTTCCACCTCTCGCCAAGTCCGAATCTCCCACAGAGCAATAATCCCCACCCCTGCTGGCGTGGAAAACAGACTGGGTCTCCGTCTAAAGGTGTCCAAAGCCGCCTCGGGCGGAGAAAGGCCCTGAGACCGAAGTCTCTCCGGCGGGCTTCCTGCGTCCGGGGATTAGGAGGCACAAAAGCCCGGGAGGGAGCGGGCCCAGATGGCAGGGGCTAAGCCGCCGAGGTAAAGCGCTCCGGCGGCCGCTCGGGGACAGACGGCCATCCGGAGACGCGTGTCGCCGACCTCTCGGCCAGGCGTCCTGCACGTGCGGTCCGAGGCCCGGGGTCCCCGTCTCCGACGCAGTGTCCCCGCACGCAGCCGCGCCGGGCACCTGTTTTCCCGCTCCCCAAAGCCAACACCATTGTGCAAACCCGAAACCCAGATTCCGTCATCGCAGGAGGATTAGGCAGAGAGAAGTTCCCGGCGGCTCTTTCTACAGGTGTCTTTCTCCCGGAGGAGCCAGCGCTAGGGCGCGGCGGTCGAACCTGGGCACAGCCCTCCCCGCCCGGACCGGGAAGCCCGGGTGTCTCGGCCCTCGCCTGCCTCCCTGCCCCGGTGGCGGGCGCCCCAAGGGGTCGGGCCGGGCCAGGTAGGTCCCGGGTCCGCGTCT
>NW_004443964.1:6864366-6893953 GCF_000243295.1 Trichechus manatus latirostris
CGCAGCCAGGGCGCCCAGGGGCCGGGCGGTGCTCGGGCCAATCGTCGGCCCCGAGCTCCCGGGGCGGGGCCAGGTCGTGAATATGCACAAGGCGCGCCGGCCCGCCCCGGCCTCACCTGCGCGTACCTGCGTCGCGGGACGCAGCGCCACGCCCCGTCGCCTCCCAGAAGAGGAAGTAGTTCCTGGAACGCGCGGAGGTCCCGGGGCCGCCTCCCGGCCGGACTCCAGAGAGGAACTGTTCCTCCCATAGCCCGGCCCCACTGCCCGCGGAGGGCCCAGCCGGATCCGAGCGGACGCAGGGCCGAGGTGTCGCTGCGAGGCGCCTCCCCTCGGAGAGGGCTCTAGGACCCCTCTTCAGTCTGTTGCAGTGCCGGCAGGGGCCCGCGGCCCCGAGGGGCAGCGGCTGGAGTTTTTAGCACCAGCGAGGGGGGCGGCTGGAGTGGAGTGGCAAGAGGCGGGAGCGCAAGGGGCGCAGAAGCCCGGCCCCAGGCCCGGGAGCGTGGAGGGAGCGCGTCTCCCGCGCAGCTGCTGGCGGACCCTCGGAGCGTCTAGAGCTCCGGCCTCACCGCCACTGCCACCCTTCTACCGTGACCCGGCCGAGCCCCGGACTCCTTCCTCGGACTACCCTTCGGAAACCCCAGACGACTAGAGGTCTGTGACTTTCCATCCCCGAGAGGGGCGGGACGCGTTCCGGCCTCCCACCGGCTTCCCTCACTCTTTACGTCCCGTCCCGCACCAGAGAAGGCTGCTCTAGTGTGTGTCAGTACCGCGGGCAACGGGGGACGGGAAGGGGCGGGGGCGAGCGCGGCGCACTGCGGCGCCTGGACTGCGGGTTGGGGAGATCCAACTTGTCCAGTACATATATCCAGCCACGACAGGAGGGAGAACTTTTTAATGGCTTTGGCTTTGTCGCATGAAGCAGGCACCCTCTCGTTTAAAGGCACGGAGTCCTCTTTTCTGCATCACCTTGCTGGGTCTCTGAAATCTAGTCCTGAGTTCCAAGGGGGTCACTGCAAGGCAGCAACCTCAGGCCTGGAGCATGGAAGCCCTGCAGTGGCCGGGTAGAGGGGCATGGCTTTGCTCTCCAGCAAGCGTCGGACACCAGGGCCAGGGTGCGGACTGGCTCCCGCTGCTCCAGGCACAGGATGCTAAGACAGTCCCTGAGAGCAAACAGTCCAGGTCCAAAGAGCAGGCCCCAGCCCCAGCCTCTCCCTGAGGGAGATGCTGCATGGTCAGTGCTCCAGGTCACTGGGCAGTGTGAAGTCCCGGAAGCTGTAGAAGAAGATGTCCCCGTGATCCACCAGGGCAAAGATTAGGGGGACATCCCCACTCTGGTAGGACAACCGCTTGAGGGTGGAGAGGCCTGGGACTGGCTCGTCAAATCTGCAGGGAGAAAGATTAAACTGAGACCTCAGCATAGCCCACCCGTAAGCTCTGAGACCCCAGCCCCTGTGAGCCTCCCAGGGAAGGAGGGTGTGAGACAGGAGTTGGAGGGACAAGAATGCTGGCCCCTGGGCTGCCCTCTCTGCAGGCAGCATGGCTCTGCTAAGTGCTCCAAGAAGAGGGAGGCCCTCACCATTCTTAGCCTGTAAATCCCTCTGCTTCTCGTCCCTTCTGCTGAGGGAGCCTGGGACTAAAGTGACTCAGGAGAGAACCTACCCCAAATCCCAAGACTCAGGAGCTAAGGGTTGGAAAACCTGGATTATAACAGCACTGACTGGCTGTGTGGCCTCACACGGAGGCCATGTAACCTCTCTGGACTCAGGTTCCGCTCGGACTGGCCAGGGGGTGGGGGTAGAGAGGAGGTGCACATGGCTTCACAAGAACTGGGAGTAGTACACACTCGCTCGTCTCATACCCACTAACGCACATCCGAGCATAGGGCTTGCCAGGGTTACTCTTTCGGAAAGTGGCCACAGCGTTGGCCTGATAAACGTCGAAGCTGATCTCCAAGCTCCCAGTCTTCTCCAGCAGCCTGAGGAAGAGCGTGAAACTTCAGGAAACAGGAACTCTCCTCCCCACCTTCCTTGCCCTCTGCCAGTTCCAGAAGGCAGCCTGGTCCAGGGGAACTGAGGTCCTGGCTGTAAGGAGCTATGAGGGGCAGCGGGGAGGTCAGCTGCCGTATCTCAACCCTTGGGATAAATCCACCCCTTGTCTGTGGTTCCTCCTTTTCTCTGAGAGACACACGAACATCAGGTGTTGCTCAGAGCTAGGCACGTGGGTATGGGTCCCTGGAATGAGTCCCAACCTTGCTGTCTGCAAACTCACCGGGCCCCTCCGTCAGCCAGGTGTGTCATCTGCAGCACCGAGATATGCTGTAGGACCGTGGCTACGAGGCAGTGAAAACAAGCGTTTAGGGGTGAGTCAACCATCTACAGAATCCCTCGACATTTCTGAATCTGCCAGCTAGTTTAGGATTTCCAGGTTTAGCAAATAAAAGATACAGAACACCTTTATTTTACCTGGCAATCCTAATCTAGTTGGTTACAATCTGCCACGTCCCGTAAGGATTTTAAGGTGTTCTGAATCTGTTAATGCATTCAGCCTGGGCTAGTCTTGCCCTGTTAGTTCCCTAAGCTTGACAGCAAAAGCAGAAGCTCAACCTTTTATGTGGCCAAGATGGCACCTCCTGGTTCCAATCTAGTGGGGCTGGGAGAACAGGAAGCCACAGCTGGTTGGTGGTGAAGCTATCACATGCATCTTGTATCTTGTTTATGACTTTAAGGGCATGGTGGTAGTTTTCATTCGTCCTTGCCTCTCCTTAGTCACCAACCAACCATCTCTAATGTCCCCATTTGGGCCCTCTGCTGCTGTCCTGGAGTAGACTGTCATGGGTTCCACTCCATCGGACAGTCTCTCCTCCCCCATCCTCCTTAGCCTGGCTCAGTCCTGGTCAACCCATGCCCCTTTTGAAGTCTTGTGACTCCTCAGCTGCCAGCGGCTGGCAGGGCTACGGCAGGCTGGGAGTACCTGGGGAGTCCGCTTGGTCAGGGCTCAGCAAGGGGGTGACAGGCTGGTCCCACAAGTGTGGAGGGCGGCTCTGGGTCTTCCACAGGTGTCGCCTCTGGAGCAGGGCTTTGTACTCCTGCCAGCTGGAGCAGCGCTGCACCTCGGGGTCCATGTTGACATCCTCCCGGAAGTGCCGGGCCCCTGCCTGTTGCTCCCGTCGGGAGAGCTTCTCCTTCCGCTGGTTCAGCTTCTGGCACCAGGACTCAGCGTCTATCTCCCGCCCAGCGATGTTGGCTGGGAGCAGCTCTGGGGCTGGTGCAAGCAGGAGGGTGTGGCGGCTATCTGAAGCCATGTTGGGGAAGGAGATGTGTTCAAAGTTCCAGCGTGGCTTACAAGCCCCTGGGGCTCCATTCTCTACTTTGCCACTCTCCTGGCTGCACCCCACCCTGTCCCTGGCCAGGCCAGGCCAGGGATCCAGGGACCCCAGAAGCTCAGCGTCCTTTCTGGGGCTCAACTCCTGGGCTTTTTCCTCTGGGAATGGGCTGTTCTGGCTGCAGGGAGCTAGGCTTGAGGTGGCCTGGCTCTCAGGTGTCCCATTCACCCCCTGCAGGGGGCTCTCCGGGGTCCTGGACTTCTTAGGAATGGACCTGAGGGACGTGGGGAGGAAAAGTAGCTGCTCTGCTCCTGATCGCTGATGGGCGTACAGCCCACCGTGAGCTAAAGGGGAGGGCAGGTGCCTGGCTGTCTCCCTGAGCCACTGCAGGAGCTGCCAAGGGTTCAAACACCAGCACACCCCCAACATCTCAGCATCCCCACAACTCCCTGGGGGGCATGGGGGGAGCATTACCGAGAGCTGGAGCTCCTCCTCTTTCTCTTGCCCTTTCGATCCTCCAGGTGCTGGGTGCTGCCATCCAGGTTCAGCTGCCTCTCATAAGGGGACAGGACAGAGCTGTGGGGAGAGGATGGGGCAGGCAACAGATCCATCTTCTCCGCCTGGGCTCCCGTGAGATCTGTGGGGGATGGGGCTGAGAGGACAAGTCAGGGGGCCGCAGCAGGGGGCTAAGGCCACAGGGCCTGGCCATGCCACTCTGCCTGGGCCTCTGGTCCTCACCAGTGGCACCACTGAACAGAGGTTCCCTGGAATTGGGGTTCCTGCTATGAGTTGAACCCACTGCTGGGTTTGCAGAGCCAGCAAGAAATGACTGATCACTGTGAGAAAAACCAAGAGGAGCTAGAAAACTTGAAAAATGCAGAAAAATAAAGATGAAACAAAAATCCTGGATAACCACTGTTAGCATTTTTGTTCCACACACACACACTCCCCGTGTTGCTCTCCATCTCTGCTTTTTCAAATACAGATGACATTGTTCTATGCATTTGGTTGTGAGTTGCCGTCAAGTGGATTCCGACTCACGGTGACCCCACGTGTGCAGAGTAGAACTGCTCCATACGGCTTTCCAGGCTGTGACCTTTCAGGAGCGACCAACCCTTCAGCTAGTAGTTGAGTGCTTTACCATTTGTGCCGTATAAACACAGCCCCTGAGCACCACAGCATTCTTCTCTGGCATGGGTTGGTTTTTTTTTTTTTGGTTCTAAGGCTGTGCTGCCCAATATGCCACAAGTGGCTATGGCAGAGCAGTGGTTAAGAGCTCGGCTGCTAACCAAAAGGTTGGCAGTTCGAATCCACCAGCCACTCCTTGGAAACCCCATGGGGCAGTTCTACCCTGTCGTATAGGGTTGCGGTGAGTCAAAATCAACTCCACAGCAATGGGTTTGGTTTGGTTTAAAAGGAAGCTAAAAATTTAGTTCCATAGATGCGTAAGGCACATGCATTGGACAGCATAGATGGAGATCGTTTTCATTATGACAGAAAGTTCTGTTAGGCAGGGCTGCTCTAAAGGATAAACTCTAACGTATGTGACCATGTCTCCACTGTTCGGCTCCTAGGTTGTTTCCAAGTTCACTGACTTTGCAAAGTGATGCTGTTTTGTGCCAGCTCCCCACTAAGTGCAGGCTCTGCGGGGGCAGATGCTGTGTCCTCGGCTCCTAGCACAAGGCCTGCACACAGCGAGTGCTCAGTAAATATCTGATGAATGAATGGAGGAACATTCTCACAGTCAGTCTCTACACACATCATGATTATTTCCTTAGGTTGTACTCTGCTTTCAGCAGTCAAAGGATGTGCCTGGTGCAGAGCTTTTGTGACATACTGTGAAACTACGAAGGCTGGACCAGTTGCCACACCCAGTGTGAGGGGCTCCGTGGCTCTTCGCAGTGCTCGATTACTAAGGGGATGATCTTCAGAGGCCCCAGAAAGAACATCTAGCCTAGTATAAGAAATGGGAAACCCTACTCAGCTGGAAGTCCTTCCTTTACTCAGCAAATCCACTGCACACCTACTAAGTGCTGGGCACTGCTCAGTGCCACACCTCCATGCTCACCGTGCCCTGCAGGTGCTCTGTCATTACCAGTGGAGTGAGCCAGCTGATAAACTGAAATAACTCGGATTCTTCCAGCAGAGGCCAACCCATGTCCAGGGAAGGTTCCAGGGCTCCAGCCAAGGATTCCAGGTAGGAAGAGGCCACTTTCCCACTTTGGGCTAGCCAGCTGGGTCCCAGGGTTAGAATGAATAGAAGGAAAAGGGATGGGGATTTACCCGGGCTGGAATCGTCGAACCACGTAGCCCAGTCTCTTCAGGTGGCTGAAGACCTCAAGAGAAAGAAAAGACTTAGGTCAAACGTCTCCTCTTGAAAACACCAAATAATTGCTCCAAAGAGAAGCCATTCCCCAGGCCCCTCCCCTGTCCCTCCTGCACACATGCAGAGCCCAAACCCTGGCACCAGCTGGAACACACTCCATTATAAGCACACTCCCCAAAGTAGAGTCTCTACTTCTGAAATCCTGTCCTGCTCATTTATCTCACATTTAGTAGTTTCTTGACTTAAAGCTGATAGCAAGAGACCAGAAAAAGAACTATGTTCCAGAATGCCCTGATGCCAAAGTTGACAAGAATGAAGCTCCTATGATTTAGACAAGAAGACAGAAAGTGGTGGACATTCTTCCCACTTGCAGACATGGGTGGGGTGGGGTGGGAGTGGTCTCTGGTGAAAAGTCACATATTTGTTCCTGTGTCTGTGCATCCATGTCAGAGGGACATGATCCAGGGATGTCCCTCATCCTGCTAGAACTCAGCAGCCTTCCACATAGCTGACCGCTTCCTCCTTGAAAGACCTTGTCTCGGCTTTCATGCCGCCACCTCTCCTGGTTTTGCTGTTGCCGGACACTCCTCAGTCTGTTTCTGGTCCATCGGCCTTCTCGCAGCCTCCTCGTGTTGAAGAGCTCCAGGTCTCAGACCCAGCCCTCTTCACTGGCCAGACTCTCATAGAGTCTCGCGCCTTTAAACAGCATCAGTGTGCTCATGAAGTCCACGTTTTATGTCTCTAGCCTTGACCTCCCCTGCACTTCAGGCTTAAGTATCCAATTGCTACTTGACCTCATGCCGCCCTCTCTGTGTACACGGTGCCAGCCACCATGACTGTGTTCCTCACGCCCTGCCCCCGCCCCAGCTTGTCTTGTCTCAGGGCCTTTGCACTTGCTATTTCCTCTGCCCAGAGTACTCTGTCCCCACATGTCTGCATAGCTTACTCCTTCTTAACAGAGAGGTCTTTCTCCAAATGCTAGCCCTTCAGTGATACCTTTCCGGTCTCCAAGTCTAAATTAGCATCTTCCAGTCTCTCTCTATCACTGTTCCCCTCTGCTTCATCTTCTGTCTAGCATTCAACTCTCTCTGAAGCCAATAGTTCATTTGCTTGTTTACTTATTATCCACTTGGTACCACTAGAATGGAAGCACCGTGAGAGCACGGCCCTTGTTTGTCTTGTGGCCCCAGCACGTAGCACTGTGCCTAACACCCTGTAGCTGTAAATGCTTGTATATATTCGTTGACTCAATGGGTGGGTGGCTCTTGTCCCTGGAGAGGGTGGCAGATACCTGGTACTGCAGGAAAGTCACAGTGTCCTCGGTCAGCAGCAGCTGGTAGGCCTCCTGGATGGACAACGGCAGGTCTTGGTGGAAGAGCTGGATGGAGCCCTGGAAGAAGGGGCCGACAGCTCAGCCTGTGAGCCCTCCTCTGCACTGGCACAGCCAAATGGGGCAACCTCCTGGCTCTGCCATGCCTCCCCTCCCCAGCATCACTGCAAGAACAGGCCAGCCAGGAAAGGGGGTCAGCGGCGCTAATTTGGACTGAAACCTCTGTTCCCTGCGAGGCAGTCTGTCTTCTGCTCTTGAAGTCTGGTTACAAGCTCCTTGAAAACTCAGTTATGTATACTTTACCCACTGTGTCCTTTGGGTTCCTTGGTCCCAAACCCTTCCCCGACCTCCCGGGCCCCACTCACACACTCCAGCAGATACAAGGCCTCTTCAGGGTGAAGCCGTTGCCGGCCCTGCTCTGAGTAGCCCATGGTCTGCCAGAATTTACCCTGCGTGGGACCCAGAGAAAGTGTCAGAGGAGCCTGGAGGACAGAGAAGGCGGCTCCCCTGCATCCGAGCCCCGCCGCTCACCGCAGGAGACTGCAACTCCACGAAGCCGCCTTCCGGCCTCCACTCGGCGGCCACCAAGCTGCCCCTGGCAAAGAGCGGGAAGGGGTCGTCTCAGCCCACACGATAGTCGCAGAGCCCGCCCGCCCGCGCCCACCCAGCCCTGGCCGCCCGCCCGCTCACAGGCGCTCCACGCGCTCCTCGGCCAGCAGCTGCCAGAGCTCCTCACGGCACCGGCGCAGCCGCTCGGCCTGGGCCTCCGAGCCGTCGGGGAGGAAGTCCTTGGGGCCATGCGAGCGCTGGGGCAGCTTCTGGGGCCGCGCGCGGGCGGCAAGCAGCTCCCGGGCGCTGAGGCGGAGGGACGTGGGTCAGCGCCACGCGGTCGGGCCGCCTGCCCGCCCCAGACGCCAGTTCTTCTCCCCGCGCTCCCCGGCGACCCCACGCCCGCCACCCCTGCCCCGGCCGCTCGCACCTGAGCACGCGCCCGGCAGGAACATCCACGCCCGAGGACTCCGCGTTGGGCTCCATAAGGCCGCCATCTGCGGCTGCGCGCGCGCACCGCCCATTCCCCGCCCACCTCCGGAGCTCCGCGCGGCCCTAGCGCCCGCCGACGCAACTTAGGCTCGCGGAGTCCTCCATCACCCACCGGGCTTCCGCCTTCCCGGGTATCCTGAATCCTAGCACCGGCCTCACACGTGTGCCTCGATTCCCGGAGCTGAGAGTTTGCGGGTGACGCAACGGTTAAGCGCTCGGCTGCTAGCCGAAAGGTTGGCGGTTTGAACACAACACCGGCTCTGTGGGAGAAAGACCTGGTGATCAGCTCCCGTAAAGATTCCAAAACGAAAGCAAACTCATTGCCGTGGAGTCGATTTCAACTCGTAACGGCCCTATAGGACAAAGTAGAATGGCCCCACAGGATTTTCTAGGCTGCCATCTTTACGGAAGCGGGCTGTTATATCTTTCTTGCTATAGAGCAGCTGGTGGGTTCGAAGTACCGACTTCTCGGGTAAGTAACCAAACACTTAACCACTGCGCCACCAGAAGTCCTCCTATAAAGATTAAACCAAAAACCAAACCCATTGTCGTCGGCTCATAGCGACCCTATAAGACAGAGTAGAACTGCCACCCAGGGTTTCCAAGCCTGTAAATCTTTACAGAAGCCCACTACCACATTTTTCTCCCACGAAGCGGCTGGTGGGTTCGAAACACCAACCTTTCGGTTAGCAGCCTAGAGCTTTAACCGCTTGAGCCAACAGGACTGCTAAAAAAAAAGAAAAAGAAAAAGAAAAAAGCTATAACTTTCCCATACCGGGAGTCGAACCCGGGCCGCCTGGGTGAAAACCAGGAATCCTAACCGCTAGACCATATGGGAACCGTTGTAAAAAGACTTCTATGGGGCAACTCTTACTCTGTCACATGGGGTCGCTTTGCGTGGGAATCAATTTGACAGCATCCAAAAACAAGAGCTCCCCCCCCGCCCCGCCGAGCCCCGTCTACTGCTGCCAGCCCACTTCTGAGTTCTTCTCTAATAAAACTTGAGAACCTGGCACCTGGGAGTGTTGAATAGTCAAATGTGTGACCCTCTCCTCCACAGCCCTGGGCTGCTTAGTCCCCACAACCCCAGGCTGGGCAAGGATTGAAAAAGTGGGGTCTTAGGGAAGGGAGGACAGTGGGTTCCCGAATTCCAGCTTCGCAAACTGAAGGCTACCCGTGGCAGTCAGGTTTGGTCCGCAGAGGTTCGGAGTTCCTTCAGGGTCTCCGTCGGCTCCCTGCCAAGGATCTCGGAAGCCCAGAGTTCTAGGGCCGGGGGCGGGAGGCGCTGTCCGGCCCACGATGGTGCTGACGCGCCACCCCAGCTCTCCACTAGCCCCTTCTCGAGGCTGGGGTCCCCGCAACCGCCGCCGTGGGCCGTTCCAACACCGTCCGCTAGGTGGCACCATTGCTCCGGGCAGCGGCTGTGGCTGTGCGACTCTGGCGCAGGCAGGGATCACTGTGGGTGTCCCGGGACAGGCAAGGGGGAAAGAGGAAGGGGGACTTCCCAAGTGAGTCCTTGGGTCTCGGCTCCCAAACCCCTTCAGATCACGTCTTCTGTCCCACCCAGAGTACCTCGCTCCTCAGCCTAGACTCTAGAGCTTCAGGTGGCCCCAGCTCCACAACCGCGACAGAGCCGCGCCAACTCACCGGGATGAAGGTCCCCCTACCCTGCACACTCCACCTGGGCGCATGCGCAGATCCGACCCGCGCCCCCGGTTCGACCGGGCGAATGGGGCGTGGCCTGGAGCGGATGGAGGTGGGGTCACAGGCTCTGATTGACAGCCCGACTGCGCGGCCGGGACGGTCCCTGTGCTCCCGATCCGGCGGGAGGGGGGCAGGGGCGGGATTTCCTGCGGGAGGCGCCGAGCCGGCCTTGGAAAAGGAGGGGAAGAGGAGAAAGGGGGCAGGGGGCAGTGGGAGCCTCCGGCCCGAGTGCCGGGGACCGCACAGGGCCAGCCGGACCCCGGCCAGGCAGCCGCGAGAGGTGAGGCTGTGGGGCCCGCGCGGGGGTCAGCGCCCTTGGGGGCTGGCACAAACTAACTTTTCCTGCGAGATCCGCGGGTGCCTCCATCTCCTTGCTCCTTTCGTTCTCCTCGCGCTCCCATTTTCCGTCCTCCCTCACCGATCGCTCCGGCGCTTGGCCCTCCCGATCCTTCCCGCCGCTTTGTTCCTCCGTCGGCCTGGGCTGGGTTGGGTTGGGGGTCGCGCGGCGCTGGAGGGGCATTCCGGGGGGCGGGGGAGCCAGCCCGACCCCAAGCACTGCCTGCCGCAGGCCGAGAGAGGCAGCGCCCTGTGGTTTGGGTTTGGGACGTTTTGGGGGCGAGGCGTCCCCAGGCAGGGCCCCAGGCCTGCACGGTCTCATGCCACAGGACTCGGGCAGCAAATTCGCCGCGGCTGAGGAACTGACGGGAGCTTTTCTGCTGTGGGCCTCAGGTTCTGGCTTGGGCGGCCAGGGCGCCCCGTTCGCCAGCAGTGCCCCAGCTGTTGTCTCTGCTGTCTGCCCAGCTGCTCCCCCACCCCACGTAAGGGTAAGGATGGGTCAGCAACAGGTGCTGGAAAGTCGCAGACTCCAGCAGGCAGACCCTACCACCCGAAACGGGGGGCCATCATCTCCCCATGCCACCCCCTCAACTCATTAGGAGTCCTGGGGCCATGGCACCCAGCTATCAGAGTCCGGCTTAGGTAGGGAGGCGTCTGGGGTCAGGCACCTTCCACAGGAGTGACCCCTGCCCGTCGCCATGCCTTACACGCCCAGGCCCCACCTCCTGGCCCGCCAGTTGTCTGTGGGTGTTGGGGCCTCCGGCTGTGGAGAACAGGCTGCTGGCCTGGCCTGCCCCTGTAGGTAGTGATGCCAGGACTCTCCTCCCAAGGCTGAGGTGCTGCCAGGTATCCTGGGTCCAGGTGACTCAGTCTCCCCCTCCCAGCACATCACCTACCCCTTCCACATTCTCCTCTCCTGACGGCTCCCTGCCGGCTTTGAGGGGCTCAGCCCCTCCCTTGACCCTGGGGGCAGCCAGGGTGGTTTGGGGGCTCCCTCGAAGCCCTGCCCTGCTTATCGTCTGAGCCCTGCTTCTGGCACCCTTGCAGGCCAGACCCCTGAGAAGTGTCCACGGCTGCCGCTCAAGGCCCAGGGGAATGCTGGCTGCTCTCTGAGTGGGCATTGGTGCTCCTGAGCCAAGCTGGGCAGAGTGGTGTGCCCAGTCCCAGCCCATCCCAGGGCCGTCGGAAGCTGCAAGCTGATATCCGTCCAGATTTCCATGCAGCCTCCACCCCCTCAGAGATCAGCTTTCCTGCTTGTGGTGACAGCGCTCAGAGCACCTTGAGGGAGCACTTTCAGCACCTGAGGAGGAGCCCACTGCCTGGGGCACCAGACGCATCCCCCAGGACCCCTGGCCCTCCAGGGCCCGAGGCATGGCGACCTGACTCCTCAGCTTGGACCACCTTCCCTGCCTCTGCCCTGGACCTCTGAGCCCAGAGCCCTGCTCAGGGGCCAGGATGGGTCGTGAGCAGGATTTGATCCTTGCTGTCAAGAACGGGGATGTGACTGGTGTGCAGAAGCTGGTGGCTAAGGTCAAGGCCGCAAAGACCAGTGAGTACCTGGTGGGGTGACCATTAGCTGAGATGCATCCCTACCTCAGAGACGCATCCCTGAGTGCTCAGGTTGCGGACAGGCTTGGGGGCTATAGTGATCTGGGGACTTGGGGTGGAAGGACTATTCTGGTCTGGACAAGAAAGTGCCTCTCGGTGGGAGAGAGGAAGTCGGGTGCCCTTACTCTGTGTCCTTGGGCAAATCACTTAACCTCTTTGGTCTTCTGTTTCCTCACCTGTAAAGTGAGATGTTTCATTCAGAGTTTTACTGAGTGCCTATTGTGTGCCAGGCTCTGCTCTGAGCACTGGCCACAGCAGTGAAGAAAACAGACAAAAGTCCTTGCCCTTGTGGAGCTGCTTCTAGCAGGTGGTTTTGAAGATGTGTTCTTTGGAGCCATGGGGTGGGCAGTGGGCTGGGAGAGACGACTAGATAGAGCTCCACCCTCCCCTCCACACACACACTGTTCAGTCAGAGCATCTCTGCAGTTACGACTGACTTAATAGGATGCCTGCAAGAAGATATCTTTTAAACAGAGGGTCCTACTGCTTAAAAAAGTTAAGCACTTTCTAACCACTTGCTAACACCCCTTTCCCGCTGATATATCTGCCTGTGTCCCCTGGGGGTATGTGGCCAAAGCTGATTTTCTGGAGGATTCTCCACAGCCTGGGTGGGAGCTCTAGTCCTGACAGGGTTATGGGGGCCACACCTGAGCCCCCTCCCCTGAGTCCCTCTGTGGAGAGACCACCCAGGAGAGCAGTCCTCTGAGCTTCAGGGCGAGCTCTCTGAGTCGTCCCAGGAGGTCACTAGACTTGTCACCTTGAGTTCCTAGACCAGGAGGGGCAGGAGGTGGTGCCTGCCACCAGATGGGGGTTGGGGGAGGAGTTTCCTGGAGGGGAGGGTCTCCCCCAGGGTGCTGGGGCTCTAGCCCCAAGACACATCTTGGCCCTGTGCACAGGAAGGAGTCCCCAGGCTACCTGGATGCTAATTGTCCCCACCCACATCTGGGGGTGCAGGGTGCTGGAAGGGTTTTCAGGGCTGGGAGCCCGAGGCTCCCCGGGAGCTGTGGGCACACATGTGTGCACCCACTTGCACGCCAGTACAGGAGACCCGGGGGATGGAGAATGTGGGGGTGGTCTCTGTGCCCTGGGCAAGTGGGTACCGGGTGAGCAGCATGGGGGAAAGGTGCTCGGAGGCCCCAGGGGAGGGCCCTGGAGGCCTGAGTGGGAGCCACTCCCCTCCCCCATTCCGTGTTGTTTTTGGCCACCTGCCCAGTGGGGCCTTGGTCGGGCTGCTGCCGCCTCACAGCCCTGGGCCTCAGAGTGAGGCTCTCAGAGGGCAGGCAGGTGGGCTGTGGAGGCCGGTGGTGGGAACCTCAGGCGGACGGACTCCTCAGCTCCAAGAAGTTTCCCTGAGTCCCACAGGAGCCCTGTGAGAAGGAAGGGGCCTGGTCCCACAGCCCCAAAGGGGAGAATTCGCCCCTGCAGACGACTCGCACAGCATGGCAGGGCCCGAGGCCTCCGCTCCCAGTCCTCTGAGCAGCCAGGGAAGCTGGTGACAACAGTGAGATCGCTGGTGACATTTGCAAGCCTTAGAGTTTGCAAGAGGAGCCCTGGTGGTGCAGTGGTTAAGCGTTCGATTGCTAACCTAAAGGTCAGTGGTTCAAACCCACCAGCTGTTCTTCAGGACCTGGCAATCTGCTTGCGTAAAGATTACAACCTAGGAAACCCTATGGGGCAGTTCCACTCTGTCACGTGGGGTTGCTAAGTCAGAACAGACTTGACACACAACCACAACAGTTTGCAAAATAATCCCTTCCACGCCCCTGTGGGATGCCAGTTACCATCCAATCGGTTCTGACTCCTGGTGACTCCATGTGTGTCAGAGTAGAACTGTGCTTCATAGGGTTTTCAATGACTAGGTTTTCAGAAGTAGATTTCCAGGCCTTTCTTCCTAAGCACCTCCAGGTGGCCTCGAACCTCCAGCCTTTCAGTTAGAAGCTGAGCACGTTAACCACAAAGGGACTCCCCCTGTGAGACAGATATTTCTGTATCATTTCACTGGTAAGGAAACTGTCTCAGAGAGGGTTAATGACTTGCCCAAGGTCACACAGCCGTGTGTGGTACATCAGAGACAAGCCTGTGCCTCTCCCCTGGGCTCCCACACTCAGCTGTCCGTCAGAATTACCTGGGGATTGTTCTACAAATGCTCACTCCCTGGACTTCCCTTAAAACTAGAACATTCCAGGAGGTCGAGACACTGCAGTTTAGAAAGTTCTCCAGGGGATTCTAAACCAGTTCTCAGAAGGTGGGCCGTGAACTCCTGCTCCATACCACAGAGGGGCAAGGAAGCTGCCGGAAAGCAGGTCTTGAGGCACCTCTCTCTCCTTCTAGAGCTTTCTGTCTATCCAAAGAGAAAGCACGAGAGAGGGGTACCTTCGGCCTCTTCCATTTGCTCTCTGGTCACTGGGGACTGGCATTCCCTGCCCCCACCCCAGGCCATCTTCAGGGAGCAGGTGGCTGGGAGAAGAGGGTGCAGTTGCCCTCGCCTTGCCCCTGCCCCTCCCTTCTCTCTCCCCTGCCCTTTTCTAGCTGTCCCCTTCTCTGGTCAAAGGAAATGGAGTGGGCTGGGGGTGACTGAATGAGCTCACATCCGCTGCCGGGCCTAAATCAGGAGTGACCCTTCCACCCCCACCCCCAGGCTAGGGAAGAAGGTTGTGCCGCAGGGGAAGTGCCTGGAGCCACTGCCAGGAACCCCGCAGCTCCACCCTCCACCAAGGTCCCCAGCCCAGTCACTGAGCCTCTCCTGGGACTGCCTTTCCGGCCATTGTTCTAGAAGGACTGGAGCCACCCAGCCTGCCCTGCCCTTGTTCCTGTCCCTCCTGTCATGTTGTCCTGCCCTTCCCCAGAGGGGCTGCATCCTGCCATCCCAGCTCCCCATGCTAGACTGTCCAGGCTGGTGGTGGGGTGGTGGAATAGAGGGCTTTCTGTGTCTCTTCCCTGCTTATCTTCCCTAATGACCTTCCTTCACTGAGGCTCCGAGAGGTGCAGGGGCTGGCCGGGGTGCCAGCCAGCTAGAGGCAGAGCGAGAATTTGAACCGTGCACTCCCTGCTCCAAAGCCCCCGTTCTGCCCACTGTCCGAGTGGTTCTGGGAGGCCTGGTTTCTCCCTCCGCTCTCCCATCACTCCTGGCTCTGTATCTACCTTTTCCGAGTAGTGTAACTCAGCCCAGCTCTGAATGTAGCTGTCCCCTCCCCACATACCCTATGCTCCCCCTGCGTCTGGCCCCTCCCTGTTGGAATGAGGCCCTGTCTTGCTCAGGCTGCTGGGGCATTCGGGGGCCCACCAGGGCCGGGGGGGCAAGCCTGGACCAGCGTGCCTGGCACCCTGCCTGGCCCGGGGTGAGCCAGGCCTCCTTCCAGGCAGGGGTAAGCTGTGGCAGGAGGCAAGGCAGCCTGGGACAGGCCTTCCCCTCTCCCCTCCCCAACGCTCATCAAGGACCATCCCCGCCCTGCCAGGCTCCCACATCTGTGCCAGTCTTATCCCGAGAGAGTGATGAGCCAGCCTCCTGCCGTGCCCCTAGCTTCTCTTGCCACCACCCAAGGAGAGCCCCCTGCCCGTGGTATAGATAGCTCAGCTTGGAGCCTGTGGGTGCAGTTAACAGTTACCCCAGGGCAGGCTACAAAACCACAGGATCCAGGGGACAGTGGGGGATTCTACGAGCTTTTCGCAGAGGATAACATCTGGATGACAGTGGCTAACAAATAAGGAGTGTTCAATGGTGATAAAAAAAATTTAAAAAAAAACCCGTTTGCAGATGAGTCGATTCCAACTGACAGTGACCCCATGTGTAAGTTACCAGAGTTCCATAGGGTTTCCCAGGCTGTAATCTTCATGAAAACAGATCGCCAGGCCTTTCTTCCACAGTGCCACTGGCGGGGTTCAAACTGCCAACCTCTCCCTTAGCAGCTGAGTGCAAACTATTTGCACCACCCAGGGACTAAGTGGTGATAGCTCCAATCTTTTGCATGCTGACAAGGGCCAGGCAGATGCTATAATCAGCCCATTTTACAGATGACGACATTGAGCCTGAGAGGTTAAGTGACTTGTCCAAGACCACACGGCTAGTCTATGGCAGAGCCTGGGCTGGGTGCAGGTCTGTCTGACACTGCCTTCACCACTATGTACCACTCAGGGGTGTACCACAGCCAGAACGGTGCCCTTGACTCCAGCCCCGGCATCCATCAGCCCTTCTGCTCTTGCTTTTGAATACCTAGTGCCCCCTCTCCCTTCTCTGGGGCCTCCCCTCCTCTGCCCGGTGGGACAATGGGGCTCCCTCCCTGGCCTGTCCAGGCAGGAATGCTAACCATGCGCTCCGTGGGCCTCTCTGGCCCGGGCACAGCATGCCAGCCCCACCCGCCCCCTTCGGCTCTATAAGCGAGCTGGGCCCTGGGGCAGCGGTGGTGGCTCCCTGCAGGCTGTGCCTGTGACAGGCGGGCGAGTAAGCGGACCAGTGGTCAGGCTGGGAGCCACAGGGCCAGGACAGGGAGAAGGCCATGGGGCAAGTACTTTCCTGTACCCCGAGAGGTCAGCGGGGCTCTGAGAGGTGGGTAGGGAGGGCCCGGGGGAGGGTAGAGGTGGGGGCAAGATCATTTGATACTGCCCTGATGCCCCCCACCCTGAACCCCAGAGCTCCTCGGCTCCACGAAGAGGCTCAATGTCAACTACCAAGATGCTGACGGGTGAGTGTGAGGCCCCCACCAGCTGTGGGAGGGGGGATCCTGAGGGAGGGGGGAGGAAGAAAGACCTTGGGGCCCGAGGTCAGACTTGGTCCCTCTCAAACTTGGTCCTTGAAGTGTGTTTGCTGAGAGCTACGGGCCCCACCTGGGTAGGGTGGGAGGCAGGTGTCCTGCCCCGCCCCCACCTGCCAGTGGAGCTGGCCCTGAGCGGGGACAGGGGCTTTGGTACCTCTCTGAGGGGCCTCCTGGGGTCAGATTCCCACTGGGCCCCCTTTTCTCCCTGGAGGGTAGGAGCCCTCAGGCCCTGCTCCCATGGCCCCCTCCGCTGGGCCAGCCAGGGGGAGGCAGACAAACAGGCCTCTCAGCACAGACACTGGGCCCTTTCATCCCGGGCCCCGCGCTCCCACGGCCAGGCGGGTGGGGGCGGGGGCGGGGATGTCAGGCCACAGTGGGCAAGTCACCCACCCCGCCAGCCCCTGGGATGGAGTTGTAGTGTGGAAGACGGAGATTTGGAGGGTGGGGCTGCTTGGTGACACCCCCGCCCTGGTCCCCCCACATGCCAGGTTCTCCGCACTTCACCATGCTGCCTTGGGGGGCAGCCTGGAGCTCATTGCTTTGCTGCTGGAGGCTCAGGCCACTGTTGACATCAAGGACAGCAATGGTGAGACCCAGTGCACCCCCGCCCGGGAAGGTAGGGCCCCACCCAGATCCTGTGGTCAGAGGGCTCACTCCGAGTACATTATTAAACTAGTTTCCATCAAGATGACCCCAATTCCTGGTGACCCCATGTGTGTCAGAGTAGAACTGTGCTCCATAAGGTTTCCAATGGCTAATTTTTTCAGAAGTAGATCGCCAGGCCTTTCTTCCAAGGTGCCTCCAGGTGAACTTGAACCACCAACCTTGCAATTAGTAGCTGAGCACGTTAACTGTTTGTTCCCCCCAGGGACCCTGTAGCAGTACTAATAAATGTTTGCAGAGCTTCTCTGGGCTTGTAAATGGCCTTTACCTCATTCATCGCCACAACCTTCTGGGGTGGTGCATGGTGCTGTTGTCCCATTATTCAGATGAGAAGGTTGAGGCTCAGAGGTTATGTCGCTGTCATGGGGTGGGCACAGTGGGATTCTGCCTTTTCTCTGTGACTGAACCTGGACAAGACCAGCGTCTCCTTGGTCTGTCTCCTCCCAGACTCTGCTCAGTCCTGCCCTGTCCATGCCAGCCTGGGCCTCCCTCAAAAACCCCTTCCCTCCCACCAGGCATGCGCCCACTGCACTATGCGGCCTGGCAGGGCCGGCTGGAGCCCGTGAGGCTGTTACTGCGGGCCTCTGCGGCCGTCAACGCCGCCTCGCTGGATGGGCAGATCCCTCTGCATCTGGCCGCGCAGTACGGACACTATGAAGTGGTACGGAGACCCCCCACGGGGGCTGGAGGACAGGGAGCCAGGGAAGCATGGGGGGCCGGCCTGGCTCACCCAGTCCCCTACCCCTCCCCAGTCAGAGATGCTCCTGCAGCACCAATCCAACCCGTGCCTGGTCAACAAGGCCAAGAAGACACCCCTGGATCTGGCTTGTGAGTTTGGGCGGCTCAAGGTGAGGCCTGCGGCCCTGGGGTGCCGGGTCCTGGGCATCTGGGCAGCCCAGGGAAAGGCTCTAACTTGTGCTGCTCGCTCCAGGTGACCCAGCTGCTACTGAACAGCCACTTATGTGTGGCGCTGTTGGAGGGCGAGGCCAAGGACCCGTGTGACCCCAACTACACCACACCCCTGCACTTAGCTGCCAAGAACGGCCACAAAGAGGTCATCAGGTACCTGCTGGCACCCCCACTTCCTCCTCACCCTCCTGTGGGACGCCAGAGACTCCTCGGTGCTGCCCCCGCTGCCCTCTTCGTCCTTGCTCAAGACCTGTCTCCCAGCCCTGGCGGTGGCTTCCTGTCCTGCCCACCCCCTGTGCCTCACTCTCCCACCACAGGCAGCTCCTGAGGGCTGGGATTGAGATCAACCGCCAGACCAAGGCCGGCACGGCCCTCCACGAGGCAGCTCTGTACGGCAAGACCGAGGTGGTGCGGCTGCTCCTGGAGGTGGGTGTGAGCCTCGGAGACGCACCCTGGGAGACACGCCCACTGCCAGGCCACCCAGCAGGTGTCCACCGAGCCCCTCTGTGTGCCGAGACTGTCTGGCAGCATAGGGTGGGGCTGGGGACATGGGAGGGAGGCTGCCATGGTGACTGTGGCATCTTGCACGAGCGGCAGGAAGAAGGCTAATTTCCCTGTGAGCAGCACCAAGGCGGTTGGGTAAGGGTGCCAGCAGCAGTCCCAGCTCTGCCTCTGACTGGCTGAGTGACCTTGGCCTAGTGCTTAACCTTGTCTCTGCACTTCCATGTCCTCATCTGTAAGATTTGAAAACAGAGATAGGACCTGCTCCAGGGTCGTGGGGGGATGTCGGAGAGAGATTATAGGCAGGGAGCTTAGTGGGCACTCACCCTGCTCTGCACACACAGGGCGGGGTGGATGTGAACATCCGGAACACGTACAACCAGACGGCGCTGGACATCGTGAACCAATTCACCACTTCCCAGGCCAGCCGGGAAATCAAGCAGCTCCTGCGGGGTGAGTGCCTGGGGGAGACCCCGCGGGTGGGGGTGCTCCTGGAGCTGTTCCCATAGGTACCAGAAAGTGGAGAGGGGGCGGATATGCAGAGGTAAGCTGTCACTCTCTGGGCCTAGGGCTGGTCATGGGGAGGTGCTGCAGGGATGGCAAGGCAGGGGCTGGGGGAGGGGCGTGAAGGGGCCAGGAGGGGCAGGAAGGTGCCCTGAGGACCCTCAGATGATGCCTGTCCTCCCCCTTTTCTCAGAGGCCTCTGGAATCCTGAAGGTACGAGCGCTAAAGGATTTCTGGAACCTGCACGATCCCACTGCCCTCAACGTCCGGGCCGGGGACGTCATCACGGTGAGGGACCCAAGTGCAGGATCCTGTTCCTTATCTGGCACCGACTGTGTATCAGGTGCTGTGCAGGGAGTGACCGTCCCACCTGCCACAGGTGCTGGAGCAGCATCCCGATGGCCGCTGGAAGGGCCACATTCATGAGAGCCACAGGGGCACTGACCGCGTGGGCTACTTCCCTCCGGGCATCGTCGAGGTGGTCAGCAAGCGGGTGGGCGTCCCCACCCCCCGCCTCCCCTCTGCGCCTGCTCCCCTGCGCCACGGCTTCTCCAGGATGCCACAGCCTCCTACTGAGGAGCCACTGCAACCTCTCTCCTACGGCCAGCTCCCTCTCGTGGGCCTCAGCCCAGACAGCCCAGGTATTGCTCCCGCAGTGCGGCACTGGCACAGTGTGGGCATCTGGCTTTGGCAAGCTGCCTGGCAGCTGTTGGCAAGGCCAGCTGGGCCCTAACCCTTTGCCTCTGCCCCCTGCAGCAGGTGACAGGAACAGCGTGGGCAGCGAGGGCAGCGTGGGCAGCATCCGCAGTGCCGGCAGTGGGCAGAGCTCCGAGGGCACCAACGGCCACAGCACCGGCCTCCTTATTGAGAACGCCCAGGTAGGAGCGCGGGGAGGCAGGTCACAGCCAGGACCGCCCCCTGCTACCAGGTTATCAAACGTTGAATCAGCCCCTCCTCTCTCTCTAGCCGCTGCCCTCCGCTGGGGAGGACCACGTGCTGCCAGGACTGCACCCCCTGCCCGTGGCAGGTAGGATGGGCACAGAGGCCTGGGTGCTGGGATGGGTGCAGCTGGGAGGCCAAGAGCTTGGCACTCCTCCCTCCTGCCATCTCTGATTCCATTTCCCTTCCTCGTCGAAGACAATCTGAGCCACCACCCTCTGGCCAACTACCGCTCGGGGGAGCAGATCTTTACCCAGGATGTGAGGCCGGGACAGCTGCTGGAGGGGAAGGTGTGCCCCCCACTGGGGTGGTGGCGACGGGGAGATGGCAGGGCCTAGCATGGATAAAGTGCTGCTTGGCCTGTCCTCTGGGGCAGGGCTGTGGAGGGGACGGGGCGGTACACTAGGCCAGGCCTCTGGGGGAGGCAGCGGCATAGGATGCTGGGCCTGCTGGGCTGGGCTGTGGCTTCAGCCCCGCAATGCGGCCTTGGCTCAGCTCCTGTTCATGTTACTCCTCTTTGGCCCCCTCCCCCAGGATGCCCAAGCCATTCACAACTGGCTGAGTGAGTTCCAGCTGGAGGGTTACACGGCCCACTTCCTGCAGGCCGGCTACGATGTGCCCACCATCAGCCGCATGACGCCCGAGGTAGGTGCCATGGCAGGGAGGGGCCTGGAGGGCCCGTTGGGCCATGGAGGGGGCCTAACGGCCCTACTGTGTGGCAGGACCTGACGGCCATCGGGGTGACCAAGCCTGGGCACAGGAAGAAGATTGCCTCTGAAATCGCCCAGCTCAGCATCACGGAGTGGCTGCCCAACTACATCCCGGTGAGGGGCGGCCAGGTGGTGGGCTTGAGCTCTCCCCGTCCCATGGCTGTGGCTGCTGGGGCCGGCGCCAGCGCTGACAGTGCGCTCTCCTAGGCGGACTTGCTAGAGTGGCTGTGTGCGCTGGGGCTGCCACAGTACCACAAGCAGCTGGTGAGCAGCGGCTATGACTCCATGGGGCTGGTGGCTGACCTCACGTGGGAGGAACTGCAGGAGATCGGCGTCAACAAGCTCGGTGAGGACTGCTTCTAGGGGGCCTGGGCCCCCAGTGCCGCCGGGAGTCTTCAAAAAGCTTTCAGGGTCCAGGTTGAGAAGAGACAACAGGGCTGAGGAGGGATGCGGCGTGACCCTCCCAGCCCCGCTGACCCTGTCGCCTCTCTCCCCCTCGCAGGGCATCAGAAGAAGCTCATGCTGGGGGTAAAGCGGCTGGCGGAGCTCCGCCGGGGCCTGCTGCAGGGGGAGGCCCCGGGTGAAGGCGGGCGCCGGCTGGCCAGGGGCCCCGAGCTGATGGCCATTGAGGGGCTGGAGAACGGGGACAATCCGGCTGCAGCCAGCCTGCGCCTCCTCACCTTCCAGGGCAGTGAGCTGAGCCCAGAGCTACAGGCGGCCATGGCGGGGGGCGGCCCCGAGTTGCTGCCCCTGCCGCCCGCCCGCTCCCCCAGTCAGGAGAGCATTGGGGCACGCTCACGAGGGTCTGGTCACTCACAGGAGCAGCCGGCACCCCAGCCCAGTGGTGGAGACCCCAGCACCCCACAGGAGAGGAACCTTCCTGAAGGCATAGAGCGGCTCCCTAAGCTCTGCTCCCCGCTTGCTGGCCAAGGCCCTCCCCCTTATGTCTTTATGTACCCCCAAGGCTCGCCCTCCAGCCCAGCCCCAGGGCCACCTGCTGGTGCGCCCCGGGCCTTCTCCTACTTGGCCGGTGCCCCTGCCACACCCCCAGACCCACCTCGGCCCAAGCGCCGGTCCCACAGCCTGAGCCGGCCCGGTCCGGCGGAAGGGGAGGTGGAGGGGGAGGCCGAAGGGCCAGTGGGCAGTGCCTTGGGCAGCTACGCCACCCTCACTCGGCGACCAGGACGCAGTGCCCTCACCCGGACCAGTGCTAGCCCCATCCCCACTCGGGGGGCTCCCCGCAGCCAGTCCTTCGCCCTACGGGCCCGCCGCAAAGGACCCCCGCCCCCACCCCCCAAGCGCCTCAGCTCTGTCTCCGGCCCCACCCCTGAGCCACCTCCACTGGATGGGAGCCCCGGGCCCACGGAGGGGGCTACAGGGCCCCGAAGGCGGACGCTGAGTGAACCGGCTGGCCCACTGGAGCCCCCTGGCCCGCTGGCCCCAGCAGGCCCAGCGTCGGACACGGAAGAAGAGCCGGGGCCTGAGGGGACGCCCCCGTCTCGGGGCAGCTCAGGCGAGGGGCTGCCGTTTGCAGAGGAGGGAAATCTGACCATCAAACAGCGGCCGAAGCCGGCCGGACCCCCCGCACGGGAGACACCCGTGCCCCCTGGCCTGGATTTCAACCTCACGGAGTCAGACACTGTTAAGCGGAGGCCCAAGTGCCGGGAGAGAGAGCCGCTGCAGACGGCACTGCTGGCCTTTGGGGTGGCCAGCACCATGCCTGGTTCCCCGGCTCCTGTGACCTCCCAGACCCCCAGCGAGGCCCCCTCAACATCTCCCTCTCCCCGCCCTGACCCTAGCAGCCTTCCAGCTCCAGGAGCTCCAGCCTCTCTATCTCCCAGCCCCATGGCTGTGCCCCCCTGTGCCGGGCCAGGTTTGGAACCCACAGCAGGCAGCCGCCGGAATGGGAAGGCGGAGCCTCTGGCTGCCCCTGCGGCCCTCATCAAGGTGCCTGGAGCAGGTATGAGGCAGAGAGGCCTGCAGGGAGGGGACACGGTCTGCAGGGATGTGTCCAGCCCAGCTGAGTCACAAGCCACCCTTGTCTGTGCAGGAACAGCCCCCAAGCCTGTGTCCGTAGCCTGCACCCAGTTGGCGTTTTCTGGCCCGAAGCTGGCTCCCCGGCTTGGCCCCCGCCCAGTGCCCCCTCCAAGGCCCGAGAGCACCGGGGCTTCGGGCACAGGCCGGGCCCAGCAGAGGCTGGAGCAGACAAGCTCGTCCCTGGCTGCCGCGCTCAGGGCAGCAGAGAAGAGCATTGGCACTGAGGAGAGAGCAGGGTGAGGGGCCAGGCAGGGAGGGAGAAAAGGCCCAGGTGCCAGAACAGCCCCTTCTGGGGAAGCCTGCAGCTTGGGAATGCTGCGGGGGCAGGGGGCAGGCTGCGGCAGAGCCTTAGGGTGGGGAGGCCACGCTGTGAAATGGAAAGAGCCCGGGCTCTGGAGCCACCAGACCTGACCTGCAGGGAGCCCCGGGAACGGCCACTTAGAGGCGCGTGCACTTGGGCTCTGAGCTTCCGTGAGCTCGTCTATCAGGGAGGGACGGCTTCTGCCTCGGTGGGTGTGGGGATTGGGGCCAAGGCACACAGAGTGCTCACCACAAGCAGGGCCTCAGGGACCATTAGCTCCTTCCCGGGGCACAGAGCACAGGCCAGAGGCAGCACCTGAGTGGGTTCTTTTCTCACTGCAGCCCCCCTGGGCCCTCCACCAAGCACATTCTGGATGACATCAGTACCATGTTCGATGCCCTGGCCGACCAACTAGATGCAATGCTGGATTGAACCAGGTCCACCACCACCTGCGGCGTCCACTGCCTCAGCCCCAGCATGGAAGGAGCTCCTGCTGCCCGACGGACAGACGGAGGGCTGGCCGGCACTGACGTCTCCCCGCAGCAGGGCCCCCTGCTCATCCGAGCCAGCCCCCGCCCGCCACAGGGCCAGGGGACTGGCCAGAACCTGAGCAGCTGAGGGGCCTCTGGCAAATCAGCAAGCCCTCCCCGCGTGTAATGCAACCACAGCCCTCAAGAGCTTGCTCCCCAGGAGAAGGGTGTGCCAAGGCTTCTGGGGTCATACTCTGCCCCCCACAGCCCCCACCCACTGGGATCTCAAGGCCTCTTGCCTCCCACTGTGTGACCCTGGCTGCGCACTCATAGAGGCCAGAGGTGGCGTGTGGGCTGCCCCGCTGCAACCCTGGTGCCGGCCAGGCGTCTCCCTCGAGGGTGTGCGTAGGACATGTAAATAAGAGGCCAGGGGCAGGCCTGCAGTGGCAGCGTGGTGCCCAGGCTAACCCCTGCCCCCTGCCTCGCAGTGGGATTAACAGATCCCTATCTCAAAAGCTCAAGCTTTTTCAACTGTAAATGTTATTTTTTAAGCAGAGAGAAATGCATATATTTTAAATGGAATTTATTCTATCTATTAACTGCCTGAGAGGACGCAGTGAGGGGGCCTTCAAGCCACAGTGAGAGCACCCCCTGCCCCCTTCGGGGCTAGACGTTGGATCTGTTTGACCCAGGCCCTGGTTCTGTAACCATTAACTTCCTCCCCCAACTAACACCAATGAAAGTGTCATTCCACGTTATCGGCTGTGTGTGTGCGTCTGTGCCATGGATCTCCGGCCCAGGTTGTGTCTGGGCCTGACCAAGGGCCCTGCCAAGGTGGACGGAAGACAGTGTGGACCCTCCCCTCCTGCCTTTGGGGCCCCCTCACTGGGCCTTAGGCAGGGCCCCTGGTGGCAGCCTCACGTACCAGCCACAGGCTTTTCTTAAGCAATTTACAAGTTTTAATACAAACCATCTACATTCATCCCTAAAAGGCTCATTTCCAGTAGAAAATATACACCAGTAAAAACATTCTCACATAGGAGAACTAGGGCAGGGGATAAAAGAGGACCCAGCCCTGACCCCCAAGACGGAGTATCGCTGTGACTTGAAGGCAGCCCAAACAGAGGGGTTTGGACGGCGGGGCTCTGCTCCATCCTCAGGTCGGAGTAGAGACGAAGGACCCCGGCCAGGCAGAGCATCAGGCCCTGCCCGGGGAGACTGGACGAGGGTGCAGGGAGGTACAGTAGGCCTGCCTTCAACAGCCCAGCCTGGAGGGCACGTGCCTCCTGCTGCCGCTGTCCACGGCTCAAGGCTGCGCCCGCACACCTGGGAACGGAGGGCACTGTGTTCAGGGCCCTGGAGGGGACAGCCTGCAGGGCAGGAGTGGAGGCCTCTACTAAGCACACAAGGCCATACATTCAAGAGTACCCTTGGCACAGGCAGGGGAGAGGACAGGCCTGGCCTGACCGGCTGAGGCCACAGCTCCAAGGCTCCTCCACAGTAAGCGTCAGGATCTGGAAGACGGCGGGCCTGAGCCAGAAGCTGGACCTCTAGTCCCTGGCGGTATCTGACAGGTTTAAGGGGCCCAACAGCAAACCCTGAAACATTCATGATACCAACTCCCCACACAGGAACAGTCTGGCTCAGCCCCGTGAGCTGGGGCAACGGTGGCCACCACGGCCAATGGCTCAGAAGGGCGAGTTCATGCCCAGTTTTGTTTCAAACTGCAGCTTCTGTCGCTTCTGGTAGCGGACTCGGACCCTGGGGGGCAGGAGATTGAAGTGCGGGTTAGTACAGACCCTCAGACCAGGAGACGGGCAGCAGGGGAAGCTTCTGGGGAGGGGACAGGCATAGGGCCCTCACCGGATCTCGTGCAGCTTCACGACCTCATTGGTGACCACCACGAGCATGAGGGAGAGGCAGCCCAGAAGCCACGTCAGCAGAGGCACGTCCTCCAGGCCAAAGTGGACACGGCTGTCCCTGTGCGTCCACAGCTGCAGGTCCACTGCCATCTGGACCACCTGGCCCAGCAGCCTGCAGGAGGTGGACAGCACTGCCTGAACCCCAAGTCTTCCTGAGTCCTCCTCTGCTTTTCTCGATACAAAAATGAGCTCGAGGTGGGCACAGCAGAAGCTCTGGCCCAGCTCTCAGCCTTACATCCCAGCCCACGGCAGCCCCCCTCCTGCTCCTCTTCCTCCTCCCACCCCTCCAGCCCCATGATACTCACACCACAGGCACCATCAGGGCCCACCAGAGGTTGGTCAAGGGGCTCTTTCTCCACAGGGGCTTGGTGCGATGCACGTGGGTGACAGAAATAAACACTGGAGAAAATGGGGCCAACGGGGGTGTCAGGGTTCCCACCGCCCCTGGGCCTCACCCCCCAGCTGTAGCTGAGGCGGAGCAGCTCCAACAGCCCCCACTCCCAGGAGGCCCTCACCAGTGTGCAGGACAATCAGGGCAGCGGTGAGCTTCTGGGCCAGCAGCAACCCGTTAGCAAAGTCCTCGAGCCAGCCTGGAGCCGCGTCAGCGTTACTGCCAAATCGGATGTGGGCTCAGCCTTCTCTGGGGCCCGAGGGAGGCGGGTGGGGTGGGTGGGAAGAGCCCCGAGGGGGTGAAGAGCGTCCCAGGGGGTGCACTCACCTGGGCAGCATGATGGAGGAGCAGTTGGTGAGGTTGCGGGTCCGAGAGGTGTCGCAGAAGCTCTGCAGTGTGAAGCCAAAGCAGATGAGGCAGGAGGCGATGGTGAGGCTGAACTTGAGCAAGAAGCAGAGCAGGAAGTAGTGCTGGGTCTGCGGGAACAAGGCAGCCCAGCACTCAGGAGGACGCCCGGCACTCGGGAGGACACCCTCTGCTCCGAGCACCAGGCCCGGCACCCAGCAGCTTCTGCATATAGTCAACAGGCTCTTCAGTAAATGGTACCAAGTGGGGAGCATGGTCAGGCCAGGGGAGACAAGGGGCAGGCTCCCCGCCTCCAGCAAGGATCCTTCTCAGCTCTGTGCTGTGTCCTCTTTGATCTGGGGGAGGACCAGGAACCAAGTGACCAGCTTCCCAGTTCTGACGGAACGCCCATCTTGATCTTTGCAGAGTTCAGGGTTAGGAGGCCCTCTCCCCTCACCACCTCGCGTGAAAGGCCCAGGCTCACAGGGCCCCACTTTGCTTACCTTCTTAGGGATGGACTGAAGGTTTTTCCCTGTCGCCATAGACATGATGGAGCTATGGGGAGGTTTCCCCAGCAGAGAGATGCTGAAAAGCAGAGGTTGGGTGACAGCTCAGTGACTGTGGCCCTCTGCCCCCCAATTCCCATATGGGAAGACTTTAGGGACTCCTAGGAAGATTGGTGGGGAGATAGAATAAGAAAGGGAGGAGAGCTCCTCCTATTGCAGAGGAGGTGAGCACCTGGCAGTTCTGGAACCTGGGCTACCTGGGCATCCTCTGTGGTCCTCTGACCCCACCTGCCTGGCATGGCAGGGCTGCAAGGCCTCTCACCTGAGCAGAGGGTAGCAAAAGCAGGACAGCCACAGGATGTCGGTGGTACTCAGAAGCGGGGGCAGCTGGACCAGGCACGACAGGAACTAGACCAGGAAAGAACCGGAATCAGAATTAGATTCTGGCAAATAGAGAGACCCTGGGAGCCCCCAGGCTGCCTCGCCCTCTCCTTGCTGAGAGGAGCTGGGGTAGAAGACACCATTCTGCCAACGGGGACCGTCTCCAAATGCCAGGGGTTTCACAGAGGCCCTGGGACCCCCTGGCTGTGCTGCCGCCCCCCCAGTCCTCCCCTAGGCGCTCGACTGGCCTGTGAGCAACAGGGGAGCAGGGAGGCGCACTGCTGTGCCAGCCCCACTCACCTGGATAACCACGAGCATCAGCTGGCACTGCAGCAGGAAGAGGAAGCACTTACGAATGCCATAGGTGGCATGCCGAGCCTGGGACAGAGAGGGACAGGTTATGCGAGGCCTGGCTGGCCTCTCTCAGGCCCCACAGCTGACAAGCTTCACCCAAGAGCCAGAGACCCAACAAGAAGCTCTTGCTAGAAAGGATCAGAGGCGAATTAAACAGCCGGGAGAGCTTTGCTCCAAGCTGAGGTGAGGATGCCTCTGACGTGAGGGCCTTGTTTCCTGCCCCACCCCCAGGCTCCCCAAAGGAAGCCCCACACACCCCCATCCCCCACCCACCCGTGCCCCCACCCCTCCCACGCACCCACCTGCTCAATGAGCCGGATGATGCTGATGGTCTCCTCCTGGCGGAAGGTCAGCGAGCAGGGCAGGCTGTTGAGCTGGCCCGAGAGCTGCAGAGGGGAAAGGCCGTCCGGGGCCTGGGCCATGCTGGTGCTGGTGGCGTAGCCAAAGGTCTCCCAGGAGCACCGGGACGGGTACAGGGGGTCCAGGGCGATGCTGCTCACAGGGGCGGGGTGCAACCATCAGCTGCACTCCTTACCAAGACCTGGCCCCACAGGACGGAGCACTGACCCTCCTCTCCCCACCAGGCCCAGGAGCCATGGACTATGTCCCCCTGTGCAGCCCCCGAGTCTGGGTCTCTGGAGGCAGAGCTGGCCCAGCCCTGACCTGATGTCGCTCTGGAGGAAGAGGCGGCTGTTGCGCAGGTTGGCAGAGCTGCCCAGGCAGCAGGTCACCTCCCCGTACTCCTGCATGATCTTAATCATCTCACACATGGCTGAGGGCAGAGTGAGGGCACGGAGTCAGGTGGGCCATGGGGCGCTGGGCAGAGGCCCGAGGCCAGCAGGCGAGGAGAGCGGCTCCTTTCTGGGGCAATGGCACCCGCCCCCATAGCATGAATATTGTATGAATACTGTCACTTCTGACTCCCTAGAACGGGCACGCCCACAGCTCCACCCCGCAGGTTCCCAGCCCAGGGTCCTCCGCTCCCCTCAGGGGAAACCTCCCTCCCCTGGCAGTGCTGAGGGACGGGGCCAGGCTGCTGGAGTACTTGTGGTCCCAGGACTCACTCTCAGGGGTACAGTCGGTGAAGAGGGGCACCAGCAGGGGCACATTGTCGATGTTCTGCAGGTGGGGCCGCACCTGGTGGATCCCCCGGGGCAGCTTGGCCTGGAGAAAGCAGAGGACAGTGGCCTCAGGTCGGGGGAGGTCCGCCCCTTGTCCCTCCCCACCTCGCCAGCCGAGAAGCCACTTAAGGTCAGGGGGCACAGGTCATGCGTTGTACCCTGTTGCAATCCTCCAGGAAGCTGGGGATGTCGCTGTCCGTGGGCTGGAAGCTAATGAGGTCCGAGTGGCCCTCCTCTTCCATTAGGAGAAGCCCTTCTGCGTCATCTCGGGACACTGTGGGGACAAACAGTGGTCCCTCACCTTGGGGCCAGCCTTTGGAGGCCCTTCTCTGCCCTGCAGGTGGCACAGAACTTCCTGCATCCAGGCCTCTGTGCCTCCCTTGCTGACTGCTGTTATCGGCAGGGAGATCGGAGGCACTTATAACAGGGAGCTCTGAGGGCTGTTTCTAGCTGCGGCCCAGCGACTGACGAGCTATGCACGCCCGAGGGCTGGGTCCTCACCCTGGTTCAGGTCATCATGCAGGGAGCCTGTGTGGCTGGGGCTGGAGGGTGGGATCTCAGAGCCGGGCATGTCCCCGTTGGGCGTGAGGGAGATGTGGCAGTTCCAGCCTGTCTCCAGGCCCATCTTTTCCGCAAACACCTGCAAAAGGAAGATGGCAGTCAAGAGACGGGCCAAGAGCCAGTGGGGAGGAGGGTTGGGGCAGCGAGGGGCCGGCCCCCCACCTTGCTTTTGAGCTCGTCCTCCAGGGAGAAGTAGACGAAGCGGATGCAGGCATTGACCAGCCCGTCGATGAGGCGCACGATGTCCAGCCGGGCCTGGTACTGGGACGACACCATGCCTATGAAGATCTGGCCGCTCAGGGCCTGCATGCAGTCCTCCTTCTCCAGCGCCTCCCCGATCCCTTCTTCACGTGGGCACAGGGCAGCAGCCCAGCCAGGACGTGGCACAACACCCGGGGACCGGGAGAGTCCAGAGGCAGCCCAGGGCCACACACACAGAGGCCACACCCACGTCAATGTGCCAGAGGGCACACGGGTCCCAGGGGACACACACACACACACACACACACACACACACACACACACAGACACACACACACACACACACACACACA
>NW_004443964.1:6895199-6924187 GCF_000243295.1 Trichechus manatus latirostris
CACACACGGTGGGGGGGGGGGCCGACAGACACGGGAGAAAAGACAATGAAAGGTGCTCGTCAGTGAGGTGGTGGTCCTGGGTAATGGCAGAGCATGGACCCCACTCCTCCCAGCCCTGCTCCCCACCCTCGGAACTGCTTCAACCCACGGTCTCCTGGGTTCCTAAGACCACACAGGCTTGTGTGTTTGGCAGGGTGGGGAGGGGTGGGGGAAGGTGGAGCTTCTGCTCCCGCAAGGTTTGTGGCCACTGTCTGACTCTGAGATAGCAGCGCTCCATGACTGCACATGGCTTTAGCTTTCAAAGACAGCCACTTTTACAGCCAGGGTCCCCGATTACAACAGACCCAAGGAGGGCAGGACAGGCACCTATTTACAGATGAGAGAACTAAGGGATGTGCCTGTCACACAGACAGTGAGTACCCTGCTGGCACTCCAGGACCAGGGCTGTGGCCACTGTCTCCTTGACTTCAATCAGGCCCTCTGGAAGCCTCTGGGCCCCACAGGGTCAGGCACAGTAGGTACCGTCGGAGCTCCAGCTGTTGCGGCGGGTGTTCTGCTTGATGGGGACGGTGCTGGGCAGCTCACACAGGGTGAAGATGCTGCTCTGGCCGGGCACCTGCACCAGCTCGATGCACTTGCCATTGAGCTGAGAGGACAGGGCGCAGCTCATAGGCTTGTAGGCAAAAGCGGAGCAGTAACCAGATAGGCAGGCGCGCTGGTAGAAATCCAGCACTTTCTTTCTGCCAGGGAAGCAGGGGAGGAGTGAGGTGAGGGGCCTGCTCCCGGATGGCACCGGGCCTGTGGGAAGGGCAGGCTGACTGGCTCACCCACGTTTTCCTTCCTCACGCACCTGTCAGACCCAGAGAGAGGGTAGATGTCAGCTCCATCCCAGAAGTCGGTGCAGGCCTCCAAGACCACGTCGGCCGTGCCATGCGACAGCATCTGCTCTGTGCCTGAGGGGCGTAGGAAGAAGGCCAAGCCCATGGGTGCCCTGGGCCAGCCCCATCCCTGACCAGGCAGGAAACACACTGCCGTTGTCGACAAGGGTGCTAAGGAGCCCCAGGGGGCTGGGAGCTCACCAGGCCCCATGGCTGCAAGTCTTTATGGGATGCCTACACCAGCACCCGCTCCTGGGCTTGTGACGCAGACACCATAGCTCCCGTCCTCCAGTGGGCCCAAGCACCAGACCACCCCACCCTCCCTGCCCCTCACCAAGTCCAACCCCTGCTGCACTCAAGGCCTCAGGAGGCGGTCTGCTCATAGAACAGACAAGGAGGCAGAGCCACTCCCTGCCAAACTCTGGAAAGGCTTGGCCCGATGCTGGGTGGGGTGGGGGCAGGCTCACTGGTTGTGGTGTCCTTGATGAAGAGGCCGATCATGTGGCTGAGCGGAGGGCGGCGCTTGGCGACACAGGAGAGCCTTCCCAGCAATGTCTCCTTCACCGTCTCAGCGCTCGGGAGGCGGTAGAGCGCAAGGTGGTTCTCCTGCTTGAAGAGCTCCTTGGCTCCGGGAGTGAAGCCTGCAGGCGGGGGGCGGGCACTCAGGGCCTCAGGAGAAAACACAGCCTGCCTGCGACACCCTTCCCGGCACGGACAGAAGAAGCCCAGTCAGTCTGGGCTGGCTCGTCCACCTGCCCACCCCAACAACCAGTTCTCCAGATTGGGAAGCTCAGTCACACGTAGCTGTGACTGCTTAAAGGGTGATGATCAGAAGCTAAGAGAGTTTACGGTGCTCTTGACAAGCAAATAGCCTGCCAGAGACAGGTATGTTTGGAGTCGGCGGCCAAGCTACCACCCTGGCTGGCCACCCGCCGCCCGCAGGGCCGTACCAATGAGGCGGGCCAGCTCGCAGAGGCCCCAGGGCACGTGCACGGGCAGCACGGCGCTGTGGCTCTCCTGCAAGGCAATGTTGCACAGGTGGTCTGAGAACCGGCAGAGCCGCTCGGTGACGCTGGCGTCGCACAGGTTCAGCAGCACATTGAGGCCCAGCGGTTTGAGGGAGGTGAGGTGCAGCTGCCAGTTGGAGTCGTCGAACTGGATGCAGGAGGGGTTCTGCTGGTCCTGGGACAGGCTCAGCATCTCCAGGTGGTAGTCACACACGAAGTCCTCGGCTTCGTAGGGCTCGCCCTCCATCCCAGGCTGGCTCTGGGGGACACACGAGGGGAGGGGGACACCTCAGACCGACTGGGAGGCTACCGGGGAGTAGGCTCTGGCTCCCCCTCCTCCTAAGGTAGGGGAGGGGCTGGTCCTGAGAGACAGTGTGTCCTTCCGGCAGAGTTCCCTCCCCCAACCCTCCTCCTGCCCTTCCTTCTTGGGCTCTGTCTGGTTCTAGTATCCCCACAGGTCCTCTGCAGATGACACTGGCCACACCTAAAACGAGGTGACCAGACCAAGGACGAGACAATAAAGGCTTTTTTCAGCCAGGGAAGCGTATTTCAGCGTCACTGGCTTCATCTTTAGAAGGCTGTAATTAGGAGACAAGGGAGCCCATTAACCACTACCATCAAGTCAATTCCGATTCATAGTGACCCTGTAAGACATGGAAGAACTGCCCCATCGGGTTTCCAAGGCCGTAATTTTTACAGAAGCAGATTACCACATCCTTCTCCTGCGGAGCAGCTGGTAGGTTCCAACTGCCGACCTTTCAGTTAGCAGCCGAACACTTAACTACTGTGCAACCGGGCTCGTTATCAGACAAAGGACTAAACCGAAAAACCAAACCCACTGCTGTTGAGTCGATTCCGACTCCTAGCGACCCTACAGGACAGAGCAGAACTGCCCCATAGGGTTGCCAAGGAACGGCTGGTAGATTTGAACTACTGACCTTTTGGTTAGCAGCCATAGCTCTTAACCACTGCACCACCAGGACTCCAAACAATGGACTAGCCCTAACCAATTACTTTCTGTGAGGCCTGGAGATGGGGAAATGGGCCTCATTACAGAAGCGACACGGGTGAGGCACCAGGAGACGGTCCTGAGCAGTGAGCCCGGGGGCTCTGGAGTGGAGGGCACCCCTCTGCTCACTCAGGCTCCAGCAGTCTGGGCTGGTCAAGCCCCAGGCAGGGGGCCACAACACCCCGGCTGGCCGAGGCGACGGCGCCCTCTGCCTCCCCCTCACCTTGCTGGGCTCCTCGTCCCCTCCCTCGGTGTCCCTGCTGAAGCTCACATTGGAGCCGGACGGGTGTTTGCTGCGGCCGTGTGGCTTGTGGTGAGAGTGGGGCTCGGGTGGCTTGGCGCCACCGCCGGGCCAGTCGCCACGCTCCTGCTCACTGGAAAGGTGCAGGGTGTTGTTCAATGAGCCAGCCAGAAGGGTGTCTCGTTCGTGGGGCTGAGGAAAGCAAGGAGCACAGGCCTGGGGCCATGTCCCACTGGCTCCTGGGCTGGGAAGAGGGTAGTTCTGGGCCCCTCACTCTCCTGGTTGCGGCTTTGCCTTAACTGCTTGGAAGCTGATCCCAACGGTGCCTGAGCCCTCCCGCTCCTGCCTACAGCTCACCCTCCCTGAGGCCACTGGCCAGGCTCCAAGGGCGGCCCCTGGGAGCCGGCCGTACCTCCTCCTCTACCTCGGGGTGGCAGAAGGAGCGCGTGGACAGGTCATCTGTCAGGTCCTCGTGGCTGCTGTGAGGGGGCTCCACCTTCCCACTGAAGAACAACACCGTCTCCGGGCTAGGATTTGGCCACGACAGGATGCCCTGCTTGTCTACACAGCACAGAACCTGCAGGGAGAGTGACGGGATTGGAAAGGGGGTCTGGCATTATCCCGGCCTGCCAGGGACCACTTAAACGGCAGGCACAATTGGACACAGCTGGATGGGAGGCCAGGTGGCAGCGCCTCCTGCCAGGGCCCTGGCTCACCGTGACAGAGCCTAGGCTGTGCAGCAGGCTGGAGCTGTGGCTCAGTGTTGGTGCCGTCCCCCGGACCACCCTCAGAAAGTGGCCCCAGATGCAGCGTAGCATTTCCTGGTGGGAGAGAGAAAGTCCGTCAGGCTGCGTGGAGCTTGGCCCTTAGTGCCCTGGAGGTGCTTCTGGGGCCCAAAGAGGGAAAGTCGAGAGGGCACTGGGAGGTTGGGGGGGACATGCCTGTCCGGGCTGGGGAGGAGACATGCCTGTCTGGGTTGGGGGGGACATGCCTGTCCGGGTTGGGGAGGAGACATGCCTGTCCAGGCCTGGGGGGAGACATGCCTGTCCGGGTTGGGGAGGAGACATGCCTGTCCGGGATGGGGGGAGACATGCCTGTCCGGGATGGGGGGGAGACATGCCTGTCCGGGATGGGGGGAAGACATGCCTGTCCAGGCTAGGGGGAGACATGCCTGTCTGGGCTGGTGAGGAGACATGCCTGTCCGGGCCAGGGCCCTGACACGTTGCAGGCCCAGGCCTGGGTGTGCCCACATGAGATCGGGGACTAGCGGCTTCAAGGGCCCAACTAGAAGCTAGAGGGCCACGAAGCAGAGTCCCCGGGATGAACCTGAGGGAGCTCAAGTTCATGGCTACAGGGGCTGGGGTGGAATTATCCTGAGTCAGGATACCTGAGAGGAGACAACTTCTGTGTAGCTGCTGAGGGTATCCTCTGAAAACTTGGCCAGCTGTGCAGAGAAAGGGGTGACAGCCTCAGTGTGAGGAAAACGTCACCTTCACACAGCCCCCCCAAGCTGGCAGGGATGGGGACCCCGCGCCAGCGAGGCTCCCACACCCTTTGCGAAGGACACCCAGGCTGTCCCTGAGTCCCCCATCTCAGAGAGCAACATGGTGTTCACCCTCACCCAGGCCTGGCCTGGCATCTCTTCTGGAATGAGGGGCCACAGCCTCAGAGAGCTGTCCGGGGCCTCCAGTGCACCGAGCCCGTGGTGGGGGTGGCCTGCTGCCCCTGTTCTCTGGGCACAGCTGACCCCGCACTTCATTCTGTCCTGGAAGAACCTACCAGGGAGCTGGGTGAGGCCTCGCTCATCTGGGCCAGGGTACGAGCTTCTCCGCAGGCGGTGGCCAGAACCCAGAGGACCGGGAAGAGCAGGGGCAGGATAGGCAGGACACTGTTCACCTGGGGAGGAGAGGGCCACGCTGAAGGTCCACACTGGCCCCCAGGGAGTGCGGAGGAGGGGGCTTCCCTGGCCACGTGGCCAGTCCCGAGTAGGAAGGGCAGCTGTCTGGGGGCAGGAAAGGAAGAAAGGAGTTCTTAAACTGAAGCCGAGGGACCGACCTCAGGGCTCCAGAGAGGAAGGGACAGTCAGGGCACCACGAGGGGCAGAGCCCCCCTCACGGGAAGAGGGCAGCACAGCAGGAAGGAAAGGGCAGTCCTCACCTGGAGCTGGAGTAGAGTGTACTGCCAGGAGGTGACCCCGGGGGCCTTGAACATGAAGCGCAGCGCATTGGTGATGAGGAAGCCGGCCTGGTGGGCACAGGAGGGGCACGACCTTAACACCGTCCCTGGAGAGGGACCAGGACCAGGTGCCAAGGCTCCCCTTCCTTTGCCCACTTACACCTCCCCAGCTGGCCGGCTCACTTGGGGACCCCGTCTTCACTCGCACGCCAGCCTGGGTCTGGCCCTGAGGCTCAGGAAAGCCCCATCTCCCCACTCCCAGGCCCTCGCCCTGCCCAAGGGCCCGCCTCACGCACCAGGACCACGGGCACAGCATAGTGCAGCATCGCGGACTGCACGGTGAACCTCTCGTTGTCCAGGGCAGTGACCGGGCGGGACAGGGCCATATCCAGGCACCATCTGCAGCAAGAGGCGACCCCCAGCCCTGCTCAGGGGAAAGGCCAGAAGCCCCCTCCTTGGAAGGACTCTGGGTCTCTCGGGCGGACACTACTTCTTGGAACACCACCAGGTCCCAGAACCCCCTGCTATGCCCCGGCCCTGGCTGAGTGGCCGCCTGGGAGAGTGGCCCCCCGGCCAGCCTCCAGAGCCATGCCCTTAGGGCTGGAATAGGGAGGAGAGCACCCACCTAGTCTAAAAATGCTCCCAAGAAGCTACAGAGAAGAGCCTCAGGAGATACCCGGCCTCACAAGGGCCCCGTATGAACGAGGTGCCTTCCCTAGCACCCTGCTCCTGGGTGGGGGAGTGGGTGCCAGGAAGAGGAGACGTCAGGAGGGCAGCAAGGAAGGCAGGGCAGCACCCCTACCTGATGTTGTCAATCACAGGGGTCTCAAGGACACGGAAGAGCCGGTGCTGCTGGGGGTTCTGGGGCCCTTTCTTTACTTCTCCCCGGGGAGAGGGGGGTGGGGAGAAAGGGGGAAACAGGTCTCCGGGCTCCAAGACGATGTGCTCATCATCCTGCCGGCAAGGAGGGAGGCGGGTGGGGTAATTAAAGGGTCTATCGGAAAGCACTCTTCCTGGATTATTCTGGCTACACGGAGACACATCAAAGGGACCACTAGCAGAGGGTGGCTAGGGTAGGGCCTGCGGGGACTGGAGTCCTAGCAGCTTGGGGAGTGAGAGGAGAAACGGCAGGTAAGGAGGAGGACATGGTCCAGCCCTGCTCCATTCTAGAGCCCTTGCCAAGAAGCCCAGGAGCTGGCCGGGAAGCATCAGGCCTCAGCCTGGGGCCTCCCACCATGTCCTGTGGGTGCTCCCACAGCCCCAGGGAAGGAGAAAACCCTCGAGCTACCTTAATGCCCCTCAGAGAGGCAAAGGATTCCTGGCCCGGCCTTAGAGCTATGACGTCGCCTTCCACCAACAGGCTGACTGGCAGGTTCACCAGGTGTCCGTCTCTGTAGGCCCAGTGCAGGGACCAGGATGGCGCAAAGGGCGTGTGGAGGTCGGGGTACATGGCATCGGGCCACCTGGTCTCCTTGCCATCCCTGAGGGCATCTGATGAGAAGGGAGAGAGGGAAGCAATCTCCTCACCCACCACTCCACACCCCAGCCAGGCCCAGCACACGCTCTTCCACAACATTCACTCAGACTCTTCCCCTCACCTCAGCCCAGCCACCCCCACCTCCTCTGAACCCCGAAGCTCTTGTTCTCTGCACCCCTCACTGCATTCAAATCCCCTTCATGAACCCTGCTAAGAGTCTGTGGGGGGTTGCTGAGCCCTGTGAGGGGTGCAAAGATGAAGAAGACACAGCCCCTGCCCTCAAGGAGCTACAACCTAGCAGGGGAGGTGAGACGTGCAGGCGAATAACTTCAACCCGGGTGAACACGAGCTCAGCAGTTAGGAAAGATGTCAGTGCCGCGGGAGGACAGAGGGAGCAAATGGATCTGGGGGGGGTGATCAGAGGTGGCTTCAGGGAAATGCACACTTGAAGTGGCCTCAAAGGGCAGGTGGGATGGTGTCCGTGGGGATGAGTGAGGCAAAAGCACACCAGGCAGAGGAAGAGCAGAACAAACACGTGGAGGCACGGAGGCATCCATGGGGTGAGCGCTAGTGAATAGCTGTAAGGGGCTGGGGGGCAGGGCAGAGGCCCCGGGAAGCCACATGCAACATCTAGGATGACTTTGGTAAGCAAGAGGGAGCCACAGGTGGTTCCTGAGCTAGAGAATAAGCTCCTGGAGAGTGGGGCCCGTCCTCCTCATCACTGTTGTACTCCCAGCGCCCTGGCACATGGCTGGCACTTAAAGAACCGTATAAGAATGAGTGAACAAGTTCTCACTTAGATGTTCAACCTCCACTGCTGGGACTGCTGGAGACAGCCTCATGAAAGCAGCTGCCGCTCCCCTAACCAGACTACGGGCTCCTGAAGCAGGAGCCACTGTCTCCCCAAGAACCTAACATAACCCCTGGTCCCCTGCAGCTCAGTCAACACCGACGGAACGGGAGGACGAGCAGAAATCGGCCCGAGTCCTGCCCTTCTTCAGGACTGGGCTGCCCCCACCCCCATTCCTGCAGGTATCTCAGACTTCTCTGGTCTGTATTCCCACCTCTCCTGGCATCCGGCACATTACGACCAGACAACACAGACTGGGAAGAGAAAATCTCCACTGCCCTCCTGCCAACAGAGTATGTCTTCCCCGTTGGTCTCCCAGTGTTAACAAGCCCACAGCGCCACCAAGAGCCTTCCTGCCTGCCCAGGCCACCGCTCTCCCAGCCCTGCTCAAGGACAGCTGGGCTCCTGCCTGGGGCTCTGACACCTCCTTGGGCATCTTTTCATCCTGACCTGCCTGATCTTTGGGCTCACCCTGGATTTGGTCAATGATCCCTCGGAGTCTCCGCTCCACCTCCCGACGCTTCAGCCGATCCTGCCGCCCAATGAGGATGAGGTTGAGAAGCAGCAACAGGAACAGCGCCGCAGCGTTCACCAACTCCACCCCGTGGCTGGGCAAAAGAGACAGAGGTTGTACTGCCAGAGAAAGAAGATCTCCAACCCAGCCGACACTCGGAGCCCAAAACTCCCCTTCCCAGCCCAGGCCCTTCTGACGAGGGTGGGGACGTTCTGATTCCTGACAGCAGCCAGTCCTCTGGCCCAGTCAAAGGGCTAAAGCGTTTCTTTCTGGGGAGCAGCAGCCCCTCTCCCCTGGCTGTCCTGGTGGGATGGCAGAACACCTCTGCTGAGGCAGGACAGGAGCAAGGCCCGGCCCTCTGTTTGGAGCTTTGGGAGCTGCCTCTCCCCCGGGGCTGCCAAGAGCTTTGGGAGCTGCCTCTCCCCAGGGGCTGCCAGGAGCCGTGTTTACCTCCCAGCTGGCTGGCTCCCATGGCAGCCCAGCAGCAGCAGCACTGCCA
Organism: Trichechus manatus latirostris; assembly: GCF_000243295.1. Taxonomy (NCBI): domain Eukaryota; kingdom Metazoa; phylum Chordata; class Mammalia; order Sirenia; family Trichechidae; genus Trichechus; species Trichechus manatus. The sequence continues at coordinate 6,903,850 of NW_004443964.1, forward strand.
GCAGCATGAGCGAGGCTCCCGGCCAATGGAAACAGGAGCAGCGGTTACTGTGGTGCAGGAAGCTGCTTCTCCACATCTCCTGCAAACGACAGGGAGGCTGGAGTGAGAGGCCCGGGGACGGGGCAGCAGGAGGGAGTCCAGCTTCTTGTCCAGCTAGACTCTGGCTGCTGTCCCTTGCTTGCCCACCCTGCCTGGTCCCTGACTGGCTTTGTCTTCTCACTCTGATTTCGGCCAGGTCTGCCAGTCCATGGAGTCGGGACTCCACTTCCTTCTGATTTTTCATGATGCCTGGCTGGGTCATGTGGCCCAGGGTGACAGGGTGAGTCTCAGCCTGAGAATGGACCTCCCGCCTCTGCCATCCCAGCTGGGCTCATTGATCTGGGAAGCAGCTCACCTTCCACGTAAGACGCTTCTTCTGCTCCTTCAGGTGTCCTTCCAGCACTGCCTCCAACTGCTCCTTCAGGATGCTGAGGGCCTTGCGGGTGGACAGGCCCAGGGCCACGGGAGGCTCGCCCTGTGGGAGCGGAGGCACCTCAGCGGCTCCCCGGGGGCCTGGACCCCTGCCAGGAGGGAGCTCGGCCTGCAGGCTGGGCCCGGCCCCTCTCACTGCCCTGACCGTCCTCCTGCCCTCCTCTTCCTCCATTAGCTCTGGCCCCTCAGGGTTTAACCATATTCCAACCTCCACCAAATTAAACAACATTCAAGTACACAGCCTCCTTCTCTTCAAAGCCAAGTTTTATCTGGGTGTTATCTAACTCCCCTCCCACTCAACTCTCAACCCACTGCCTTCTCCCTGCCCCCTCACTGTTCTCACCACTGACCTCCCAATTTATTTTTAATATAACTATACATTTATATAATTTATTTTTAATAATGGCCGCGTTTAACAACCAGCTTGCAAAAGTCCTGAAAATTTTACAATTGATTTTTTTTCAAATTTTATAGTTCAATTCATTTAGGGTTTTTTGTTTTTTGAACATTTTATTGTACTTTAGGTGAAAGTTTACACAATTTAGTTTTCCATTCAATAATTCATATACAAATTGTCCTGTGACACTGGGTGCAATCCCCACAATGTTTCATCACTCTCCCCATTTCCACCTTGGGTCCCCTGTTTCCATTCGTCAGGTTTCCCTGCCCCTCCCTGCCTTCTCATCTTTGCTTCTGGATGAACGTTGCCCTTCTGGTCTTGCACACTGATTGTACTAAGGAACACACTCCTACAGGTGTTACTGTTTCTTTTATAGGCCAGTCTATTATCTGATTGGAAGGTGGCCTCAGAGAGTGGCTTCAGTTCCAGGTTAGAAGGATGTCTTAGGGAAATAGTTTCGGGGGTTCCTTCAGTCTCTATCAGAGCAGTAAGTCTGGTCTTTTTTTGGATTTGAATTTTGTTCTGCATTTTTCACCCATTCTAACCAGGACCTTCTATTGTGATCCTGGTCAGAGCAGTCAGTAGCGGTAGCCGGGCACCATCTAGTTCTTCTGGTCTCAGGCTAGGGGAGGCTGTGGTTCATGTGGACCATTAGTCCTTTGGACTAATTGCTTCCTTGAGTCTTTGGTTTTCTTCACTCTCCTTTGCTCCAATGGGAAGAGACCAATAGCTGTATCTTAGACGGCCTCTCACAAGCTTTTAAGACCCCAGATGCTACTTACCAACCTAGGATGTAGAACATTATCTTTATGAACTATGTTATGCCAATTGACCTAGATGTCCCCTGAGACTATAGTCCTTAACCTTCAAGCCCGGTCTAGCTCAGTCCCACGAGATGTTTGGTTATATCTAAGAAGTTTCCATAACTGTGCCCCCATGTGCTCTATTATATATAGGAATATACCTGCAACACATACAAATATGTATGTAGAAATATCCACAACCATACCTATATATGCAAGCGGGCATACTCCCATACAACCTCTCACGTCCATTTAGCATACATATTTACCTACGTATCCACTCACAAATTATTGCTTGTTATTGCTGTTGTTGCAGGACTGTACATGTTGTAGTATTTACGCAGTTGCCCTTTATTCCTGCATACCTCTCAGTGTCTTCCTTTGCCTTGGTCACGTTGTGCTGACTTCTCCCATATTGTATATTGCCTTTCCCTTCACCGGAATTAACACGTGTCTATTATCTAGTTAGCTGACCTTCCAATTTAGCTCAGTGGTTCCAGGCTTTCAGATTTCATAGACCAGAAAATACACACATATTAAATGGGGAGAGGGGACTAACATAGAGATGTGAGCTTTTTATTTTCCTTGTAAAGAGATTTAAAAAAAAAAAAAAAACCTACTATCTTCTTCAACGTTCTACTTCTTTATACTCTCTATAATCAGCCAGTGAAAACCCTTGGGTCACAATGGTCTGATCCCATTGTGCCTGGGACCACCATAAGTTGGGGGCTGACTTGATAGCAACTAACAACAAACCATCTTCTATCACTACCACTTCACAGAAGAAAGGATATTTTAACAGTAATATATTAGGAAGGGCAGACTATCAGAAAAAAGACAGCTTTTCCCAGGAAAAGGACCCTCCAGAGACCACCCCACTCTCAGTATCCCCAAGGATGAGGGAGGCATGGCCATGGACAGGAAGTTGTCCCCAGATGAGCCTGGGGAACCACCCCATTGTCTTACACAACCTCACAAGCCGGTGGGCCCCCTCTTCCTGAGACTCACCTATTTCTTGGCTTCTCTCCTGCTCTCCCCTTCTTTCCTGCTCTTTTTCCTCCATCTAGCCCACAGGCCATCCAAGGACATCTTCTTTCCAACTGTATGTACGTTTCTAGGGCAACTTCATCCATATTCGGAAATTCACCTACCACTTATGAGCTCACAACTCCTCACCTCTACCCTGACCACTACGCTGAATTCAGACCGACTTATTCAACTGCCTCATAGCTGTTTCACAGGCACCTCTGGTTCAGTATGTCCCAAAAGTTCGACAGGCCCAAAACACTGGCGTCATCATCCGGACCTCCCCACCAGAGTCAGCTCCCCTGCAGCTACCACCTCACCTGGCTACCCAAGCCAGACCCTGGCCTGACCCCCATCCGGCTCCAACCCTACCCCGTCTCTACCTTCAGGCTCTTCCTTTCCAAACCAACTGCAACACTGCAGCCAGGGTCCATGCCTATCTCATCAACTGACTCCTTTCACGTTCAAAACCAAGTCCAAACGCCTGCACATGGGCTGTGAGGATGGCCCTCAGGACCTGCCACCTTCTCCAGCCCCTTGCCTGCTAGTCCCTACCGCACCAGGCTCCTCCGGCTCATCTCAGTGCTGAGAGCCACACCTCCCTCAAGATAACTCTTACTTCTCCTTCAAAACGCTGCTCCAACACCACCTTCTCTGAGAAATTTCCCCAAACCCAGTGTGGCACTTAACGGGGGAGGCCTGTCTCTAACAGCACTCTGGGTACCCACAGAACTGTAATTACAGGTTGTCATGTCTGCGTCTCCCACTAGACTGCAAACTCCTTGAGAACAGGTACTAAAATCTTCCGTCCCCACCCACCCCCCAACAGCTAAGGCAGCCTGGTACAGTAGAAACTCAGTGACTATTTGCTAAATGAATCAATGAATGGATGCACATGTGGCTTCACTGATCCCAATGATGACTTAAACGGGGGCTTCTGCAGCAGAAACTGGAGCTTCTAGAAACTCATGTGTCCAGGCCCCACCTCATACATATTGAATCCAAACTCCCAGGGGTGAGGCCTCTCCAGGTTGAATCTGATGTGCAGCCCCCAGCTTCGGGGGTCCCAGAAAGGCAGTGCGTGAGAAGTGAGCTCTCCCAGCGGCCTCCTGGGAACATCACTGTGATCCATCAGGAAAAATCTGAGCAAGGGGAACACATCTCTAGACCAGGGCCAACCAACAAAGGGTTCCCTACTGAGGATCCTGACAAAGTGTGGCTGAGCGGGGGACCTGGCACACCCTGGCTGTCTCGTCTCATGCCACTCCCCCTTCCATACCTGCTGCCCACAGACCTGCCTTCCCACCTACTGCCCTGGCTTTACCCGCCAACATTATGGAGCTCCTCCTCTCTGCCTGGCAACCTGGCCTGGCCTCTTGCAGGACACACCCCGCACAGCAAGGCCCCAGGGCAGAGGGATGGGACCTGCCTGCTGCAGCCCTGGCACCTGGGGGGCACCTCAGAGGAACCCCCACTGCTGGGCCTGCTGCCAGTGCCCTTGGTCCAAGGGGTGAGGAAGTTTCCAGAAGACCTGGCCCAAACACTTCCTAGCTCTCTCCCCTAAATCTCAGCTAATCCCCACTCTCCACAGTGGCTTTGGGGGATTATGAAGATAAAAGTTGCTTCTTACCAGAGGGGATAAACTGGTTGTTTCAGCTTAGGAAGAAACGGCCCTCTGGGCAGGGGGCTGCACCCTAGCACAGATAAATACTGTGCTCCAAGGCACCCACCGGCTTTGGCAGGTATCCTGGCCCCTGCCCACCGGGCAGGCTGTGGTCCAGGACAAATGGACACCAGAGAAGGAAAGCTAAGGCTGTACCTCAGCCTCCACGATTTCCTGCTGCTGTGGAAGGGAGAAAGTCTCCAAAGAGGGTTACCCCCCAAAAAAACAAAACCCCCTGCACTGCCATCTAGTTGATTCCGACTCATAGCAACCCTATAGGACAGAGCAGAATTGCCCCACGGGGTTTCCAAGGCTGAAAATTTTTACGGAAGCAGACTGTCACATCTATCTTCCGCATAGTGGCTGGTGGGTTCAAACCCTGACCTTTTGGTTAGCAGCCAAGCGCTTAACCACTGTGCCACCAGGGCTCCTTCAGGGAGGGTTGGGGGGAAAATAAAAAGGGAAAGGAGACCACAGACCTTCTCAGGTCTAAGGGCGGGATGAGAAGGGGTGATACTGATCCTCATGCCCATCTATGTCAAGGAAAGAAGAGAATTAGAAGCACATCAGCTGGCTTAGGGCCAGGGGAATAAGCCAGGGCCTCCAGTGTCCCCCCTACTGGTCTCCCCTCCACCCCAGGCAGAGACCCTAGAGCTCAGAGCTTGCTCTCCAGAGCCACAGAGAGCCACGTGATGCAAGGAACCCCCAGGACTGACTTGCCTAAACCAGGCCTCCAGAAACGACAAAGTGAGAGAAGTCTGGAAGGTAGGAAAGGCTGCAAGTCAGAGGCTGGGATGGGGAGGGAGAAGGGAAGGAAGGGCTGGGCTAATCCCACAGGGCTGTGGTTCACCTGGGACGTATGCTGCTTGCCTGGACGAGGACACTGCTGGGTCTGGGACGAGCACCGGGCTCAGGAAGCACAATGACCAGCAAGGCAGCACACAGGCTAGGAGGGGCACCTGCTCTAGCCAGGATTCACACCTTGGATGCTCACCAATTCCCATCTGCTTACATTGTTCAGAAAGTCTACAACCCCTCACCCATTATCTTCAGCCATCCTGACCTTGGCCGCCACATTCCAGGCAGCCCCCAAACCAAGGGCACCCCCACTCCAAATCGATTCTTTTTCCCTCCGTATCCCCAGCCACCTAGACCCTGCGCTCTGCTCCTCTCCAGGTGTGGGACGTGTGGGCCAAGGGTGGCAGGGGCTGGGGCGGGCCAGCTGAGGGGGAGGGGCCTGCAGTGCTGACGTTCGGTCCACATGTTGTGTCTGGCCAGGAGCACCAATCTCCAGACTGGCGATTAAAGACAACCCAGCAGGGGAAAAAGAAACCATTCTGTAATTACCTGCCTTCCAAAGAAAGTGCCTGTCTGCACAGGCTGGCCCCGGGGCCCTCCACGCTCAGCAACGTGGAATGGCAACGCCTCACTCCTCCCTGGCAGGAAGGTCAAGTTAGGGTAAAATCACTGCTTTCTCAATGTGCTCAGCTTTTCCCCATGGGATGTTAGAGCTAAAGCTGTGGAACTCACTGGAAGCCCTTTAACTTTCTAAAGGAAATTCCGAATGGGCTGAGAGAAAGCTGATCTGCTGGTGGGTGGGCAGACTCCACCAGCATCTCTCAAAACACAGAGTTGGGCCGGGCCCCCCGGAGTCCCCTGGCAAGGGAGTGGGTGTGGTTCATCTAGAAATAAGAACCCAAGTTGTACGCACTCAGTCTGCGGTCCAGCACGTTCCTTCTTGGACTATGGGAGCCAAGAAGGTCAAGGGCTGTAGGTACTCACAGGTAACATGAGATTCCTCCTGCTTAGCAGGTGCTCAGACACTCCCACCCCATCCATCAGTCACCGCATAGCTGTTCCTGGGCCGATGGCTAATCAAGGTCTCTCTACCTACACGGACCAGACCGGCCCTGATGCTTTGCAGGTGGAACCAACACTACTCCTCTGTTTTAACTGCTCCAGCTCAACCGGAGCAAGAGGAAAGAATCGCTGGGGCAGCCCAGGCTCAGGAGGGGTTGGCGCAGAGGCACACTGCTACCTGTGTTGGTTCTCCTGCTGTAATTAAAGGGGGTGCCAGCGGGCGGGGGGTCTGGGAGGCACGGCAGGGCTGGGGACAGTTGAATCAGAACAGCGTGCTCTCTGCTCTGGAACAGGACCACCCCTGCAAGGTCCGAGGCTGGGCATTCTGCATCTCTCTAACAAGCGTCTCACAGCCAGCACACCTGAGGCCCCTGACGCCCACCTCAACCAGGCTTCTCAGGTGAGCCAGAGCCGGAGGACCCCAGCCTTTTGGGAACTCCTTCCAGCAGCTGTTTTCCTTCCTAGTCCCCATTTTGGAAGCAAGCAGACTCAACATCCCCCAGGCTCAGGTAGACAGGCTATGAGTGTAGGCCTTGATCTTCGTGGCCCCTGACAACAGCAGATGACCACTGAGTAGGACTGGCTGGGCCTGGAACCTTCTCTAGGGTCCCACTGTCACAGCCTCCTTGACCAGGGCAGATGGGAGAGGACACAAAGCTGGGCTCCACACAATGCCCGAATCACTGAAGCGGAGATTCAGCAGCTGGACACCTGGTCTTTTTAGCAGTCATGAGACATCCTTCTGGGATTGGCCAGACAAACACAGACTGGCCCTGTCTGTACGCACATCAACCAAAGCCCGAGCAAACGGGCTTCCAACTCCTCACTCTTCCAGACTCAGGTGACCCCGAGCGCTTCCACCACTTTCTTCCCCACCCCCTGCAGCCACGAGACCTGGGGTGTGCTTGTCTTGGTTACCCATGTGGTCCAGCAAGAAAAGCCCCCTGATGGCCCCAGGGAGGGCTGGCATCCATGCCCAGCACCCGTTACCAGAGCTGTCTGTCACCTGTCCTCCTGCACACAGGGACTAGGTCCTAGCATACCTGGACAGGATGTCCCTCAGGGAGGCTCAGCCTCCAGTCCTTCGCAGAGAGGGGCCGGTCTGGGGGACTCGACGGGGAGCCGGCTGGCAGCATCTAGACACACTGGCTTTCTGGCTCCCACTCCCTTCCCAGGTGCCTGGTCCCCTGTCATCACCTGAGCTGCCTCTGGCTCCGTACCGCCTTCAGGACTCATGGCAATTGCTAAGCCAAAGATTCCAGCACAAAGCAGGGAGCAAGCCAGTTTCAGCAGACATTGCACCACCAAGCTGGCATACTCACTTTGCTGCCTTTGCCCTGCTGGGGCATCCATAGCTCTGCCTGCTTAAAGAGCATCGGGGGAGCCGGAGCCCTGAGGAGTCGGCTACCGTAACTTCCAACACTGCCCTCCAAAAAGAGAGAGAAGTGGGGAGAGATCTGCAGAGACCAGGCGCAGCCGAGTGAAGCTTCAATCTGCTGATTAATTCAGCCTATTTCCAGGCACGCTGCAGACTCAGGAGGGAGGAGGAGGAGGAGGAGGAGGAGGAGGTAGCAGGCGGCTGCATAGCAGCCTGGGAGAGAGGGAGAGAGGGAGGGAAGGAGGGAGAGAGGGAGGGAGGCAAGAGGAGAAAGTTTGTACAAGGTTGGGCCAGGTGTCCAGGAGCTGAGCCGGTTCATCAGAGGAGGTCCCTGCAAGGGGACTGCCAAGTCCAGGTGAGCAGAGGGCCAGAGGCAGCAGAGGGTGTGGACAGACTGCCAGACAGATGGGAGAAGCTGCGCAGGAAACGGCTGCTGTGGGCACGGCCAGGCACTGAGCACAACTGCCGGCATCAGGGAGGATCCTGCGGTCTGCTGAGTAGTGGCTGTCTTCCCAGACCTCCTTCCCTTTGCCTCCACGTCACTGGGCAAGGTTAGGGGGCCCTGTTGTGGGTGAGTGTGTCATCTGTGAGTGCTGCCCTGAACCACTCAGACACACTCCAGCATGGAGCCAGGCCAGCAGCAGCTCTTTGCACAGTTAAGAGCTGCAGGAAGGAGGGCAGAGGGCCTTGAGTTATTAATAGCAGCACATCCTTTGGGGACAGGAGGGGATGAAGCAGGGGGCCGGCTGCAGCCAGGAAGATAGGCAATGGGAGGGACTCCCACGGAGACATCTAGGAGGGGAGGCGGAGGGCCAGGAAGCTAGCAGAAGAATCCAGCTGAAGGCAAGAGAGGAATCAGCTGAAAGGAACCCGGAAGCCAACACCTTCCAGCCAAGTGGTGTGGGGATGCTGCGTGAAAGCCCAGCCGCAGGTGGGCACCCTGGGCCCCTCATCTCCAGTTTCCTGGGGCTCCAGCCCCAGCACTTCCCTGAGCATCAGGCTGAGCCGGAGGGAGTTGTGGCAGCACAAGCATCGCTCTGGGACCCCAAGTTTGATATGCAGGAAGCTCTCAGCACTGACGCCCTGGGCCAAGGGGGACGAAAGGCACTGGGAGTGGGTTGGAAACTTCTCCAAGCCCAGGCCACCCTTCAGACGGGCCTCAATCACCGGAGAGGAGCAGCCTAACAGCCCGACAACCAGAGCTCGGGCTGGGGCCTGGGCTGGGGCCTGAGTGTGCTTCTCCAGGGCCCTGTGTTTCCTAGACGACACCGTCTGGAGCCTCAGGGAAGGGAAGACAAAGCCTCAGCAGCACCAGCCAGCCTCTCCCCTCCCCTTTTGCTAGCACAGCTCCCAGTGGGCCACCACACCAAGGAGCTGAATGGGAACAACAAGGAGGAGCCAGGCGTTCAGAAGTGAACAGCAGGAAGTCTGCAGGAGGTGCAGAGAGGAGGAGGCGGAGTCAGCATCCACAAAGGCCACTAGGAGGATGGAGCTGCCAGTGCAATGGGGCTGCAGCCTCGGAGAGCCAAGGAGGAAGCCTCCAGCCCCTGCTCCATCCCCTCAGCTTTCTGCGAAGGCCCTGCTCACATGGGGCCAACAGAAACCTGCACTCTCCCTTCTGTGGCAGGCCCTGGAAGGAACAGCTCAGGAGGTCTAAGCCAGATACTCCAGAAGGCCACCAGCCAGTCCTCCCGTGTCCTGCCTCCCTTCGTACACTGCCACTAACAAAGGGGGCCCTGCATAGCAGCTGCGGAGGCTGCTCATGTACAGCCAAACACCTCATGGGATTTGGCTTCTTGGTTTGGAGGTTTAGGGTCATGGTTTCATGGGACATCCCAGGTAACTGGCCTAATATCATGTTTAGTGCTTCTGTTCTATCTCCTAATTCATAAAACTTAAAAGCTTACAAGTGGCCATCCAAAGTACAACAATTTCTCTCCATTCACCTGGAGCAACAGAGGAAGAAGGAGAGTCTGGAATAGGAGGAAGAAATGGAATGTGTGGCTAGTTGCCTCCATGAACAACAGCCTCCTTTGCCATGAGACCAGAAGAACTGGATGGTGCCTAGCTATCATTACTGAAATGTTTTGCTCAAAGCTTCTATAGAAGAATCCTGATCGAAAGGGAGAAAATGCAGAACAGAATTTCAAATTCTCACGGACTTCTGACTTTCTGAATCCATGGAGGCTAGATGACCCAGAAACTAGTGTCCTGAGATAATCATTAAACCTTGAAGCAAAAATAACCCCTGAAGTGTTCTTTAAAACAAACAATAGCTTAACTAGTAAAGAATGTCTGCCTTGAGCATTGTGCTCTTTTAAGAACTATCTATATGGGATTAAATTGACAATAACGACTTGAAAGGTTAGATAGGAACCTTACGGGGCAATGAGTTTATGTTAATGGAGGTGGAACAATTTGGAAAAGGAGGGTGCGAATGGTTGCACAACTTGAAGAATGTAATCAATGTCACTGAATTGTACACACAGAAATTGTTGAACTGGTGTGTGTTCTGTGTATATTCTCAACAACAATAACAAAAAAATTATAAAAAAAATTTTTAAAAAACGGGAGCCCTGCATCTAAGGAGCCAGACCTCACTGCTGCAGCTCCCCCATCATGGGCTGGGGAACAGGAGCCAGTGGGGAGGGAGAGACTGACAACTGAAAGAAAGAAAAGTGGGGACGGTACAGAAAATCACCCAGCAACAGCCAGCAGACAGCAGGCCAGCTCCTCGTCAGTCTGTCGTGCCAGCTTGCCCCAGTCCTGCTCTCCTGCTCCTCCAAAGAGCCTTCTGACTGTCCCAGGCCACCAGGATTATGTTTAGAAGCCCATTTCTGTAATTCACATGGCGCCTCAGGTAGAAACCCCATCAGGTTCTACTTACAAACTGCTTGTATATCAATTCCCAACAGGCCTGTCCAACTCTCCAACCCAGGGCCCACCTCCCCAGTGCCCAGAGCTTTACCAGCCCAAAGTAAGCACCCCACAAAGATGGGATGGTGAGGATGGTGACAGTGCTTTCTAGTTTAGGGCTCATCTTCCAGAAAGAGATGGAGGAGAGCAAAGAAAATTCCTCCAGGAAAAAAGACCCCTGAGAGCTATCTGGCCTGAGTTCTCCTGTGTTCTCTCTCAGGCTCAAGAGACGCCAGCCCCCTCGGATTACAGAACGTTGTTTCCCACATTCACTAGGAGTTGGTGTTTCAGCACAGGCTGCAACCAGAGGACAATAGTGTCCTCTGTTTTTGAGGCCTTCAGCCTCCCCCAGGCAGGTCACCGCACTGCACAACATTATAGCCTCTGGGAGCATGTTCCCTGGAGTTGAGCAATACACAGCCCTTGCAGCTGTATGCAGCAGCCTTGCACCCAGGCTGGGGGACAGGCAAGTGGAGCTTTCTTTGCCAACCACTGTTAGAATGGTGACCTGCACGGCAGCCGGAGGCATCTTTGAACACACCTGCATCAAGTTCAAGTCCACAAGCCTGTTCTCCAGCTGGTCCAGAGGCACAGGAAGTCAGGTGTCACTAAAGACCCAGCGTATGGACTCAGAGCCCCTTCTTCAGACCTCCTCAAAGTCTCTTTGGCAGGAAGATCACTCCCATGGTTCAAGTCAATAAATATTTACTAAGCCCTTGCTACATGCCAGGGGCTAGGGATACTGAGATAAAGTGGGACAGATTATTTCAATACCCCGTGGGAAGTACGATGGTGGAGATACGATGACTGCCGACAGGAGGGAGGAAGGGGGATCCACCTGAGAAGATGATGCCTAAACTAAGTCCTGTAGGAGTCAGCACGATAAAGGGTGGGGAGCACTTCAGAGGAAGCTGCCTGAACATGGTGTATGGGCCCAAACTACAAAGTGTTCAGAATTATTAGTGGTCACAGTGAGGGCTGGCGAGATAGGCAGGGGCAGGTTAGGGAGGGCTTTGTACACCACACTAAGAGTTGTGTCCTGTAGGTGGCAGGGAGCCACAGACCAGAGTTCAGCAGGGGTGACAGAAGGACAGCTCTGCGTTTCGGATTGCAATCTGGCAGCTGTGTGGAAGATGGAGGCCAGAGGCAGACAGCTGTTAGGAGGGTGGAACAGAAGTCCAGGCAAGGGATGAAATGACCTCCTCTGGGGCAGTCTCTTCTAGGTTTTTGGATAAAATACCACAGAGGCGAAGTGCCCTTCTCATCACATCATATCCGGGTACTAATATGCACATGACATCACTAATGATGTTGACCTTCATCACTTGGTTACAGCAGTGTTTGCCAGGTTTCTCCACTGTAAAGTTGCAGTTTTTCCCTTTCTTTTTTTTTTGAGGGGGTTGGGGCAGTCTTTGTCTTAGGAGAGGGCTATTCTGATTGATAAACCGGGGCTACGTAAGGCTGGGAGAAGGAGGCCGATCTGGTGGATGGCCTGGACCACCTGGCAGCCCTCCACCAGCTGATGAAGCAGCTGAGCTTGGAGTTTGCTCGGGGAGCTTTTCACTAACCACAGAGAGGGTGCCCAGCTGAACTCATCATGGCTCGGCAGGTCCAGGCATAGCCCCCGCAAAGAGCAAACAAACTAAATTACACACCCCTGGGCAAGAAATGGAACCCTGGCCCGGTGCCACTCCAAATCAGAAACCTCACTCCATGCAATGTCTTTGCGGCTCCACCCTTTATCCTTTAGTCAAAGCTCACGAGTCTGAGCTTTCCAGCCAAATAATGGCACCCTCCCAGAGGGTCACAGTTACATACCTCAGCCTCAGAACCACATCCCCACTTTCACTTTCGGTTCAAAGCCCCCAGATGAGGCCCTCCCAGGCCAGCACAAGTAAGGAGAGTCCAACAGAGACACACGGACAGATGCTCATCAGGTAATAGAAAACAGCCTACCGGAAGCTTCTCCTTCAGGTCCATGGGCCCGGAGTACTGCAGGCATGCCCAGATGAATGTGATCACCCCCGAAAGGAAGGCTCCTCCCCAACATGTACAAACCCCAGTGCGTCTGTCAGTCACAGCATCTGGGGAAAAAAGAAGGAAGACATCACGTAAGTCTAGGTTGCTGGACGGAACTGCTGCATGTCACACAAGAGCATCATCTGAACAGTAGAGTGGTGGATGGAAAAGAACTGGTCCCACTTACCACCAGTGCCCAGCCTGTGCTGTCCTGGCGGCAGAGCTTCCTTCCCCCAAGCGGTCAGCTGAGAACTACTTCCACTCTCTGAGGCAAGCAGTGAGTAGGCTACAGAGGGCACTGTGCAAGGGTGCTAGCTTTCTCTCCCTGAACCCAAAGACCACAGCCTTCAGTATGGACTACACCTCAACATAAAGAAAACAAAAATCCTCACAATCGGACCAATAAGCAACATCATGATAAACAGAGAAAACAATGGAAGTTGTCAAGGATTTCATTTTACTTGGATCCACAATCAATGTCCAAGGAAGCAGCAGTCAAAAAATCAAACAATGTATTACACTGGGCAAATTTGGTGCAAAAGAACTCTTTAAAGTGTTAAAAAGCAAAGATGTCACTTTGAGGACTAAAGTGCACCTGACCCAAGCCATGGTATTTTCAATCTCCTCATATGCATACCAAAGCTAGACAACGAATAAGGAAGACCAAAGAAGAATTGATGCATTTGAATTATGGTTTTGGCGAAGAATATTGAACGTGTCACGGAAGAATGAACAAATCTGTCTTGGAAGAGGTACAGCCAGAATGCTCCTTAGAAGCAAAGATGGCAAGACTTTGTCTCACTTATTTTGGGCATGTTGTCAGGAGGGACCAGTCCCTGGAAAAGGACATCGTGCTTGGCAAAGTAGAGGGTCAGTGAAAAAGAGGAAGACCCTCAGTGAGATGGATTGACCCAATGGATGCAACAATGGGCTCAAGCATAGCAACGGTTGTGCGGATGGCGCAGGAGTGGGCAGCGCTTCATTCTGTCGTACACAGGGTCGCCGTGAGTGGGAAGTGACTTGACGGCACCTGACAACAACAACCCTAATCTGGAAAGGCACACTGTTTTGTTCCACACGTACTGTTTTACTTGCCGACTTCCAGCAGGCAGGAAAAGCATTGGCTTATCAGCATTTAAAAAAAATTTAGAGTTAAGGTCAGGATTAAGGTGAGCTGGAATCCAGATACCACTCAATCAGTGGAGTCATGGGGAGAGCAGTAGAAGGATGGAGAGACATGTTCACTCTACTGTTGCCACCAGGAATAGGGCACACATGCCACACGTACTCAACACAAACACACCCACAGACACCCAAGCCCCTCAGGTCGTTTGTTTGCTGACAGGGCAGTACTCAACAGGCACCTGGGCAGGTGTCCACAGAGATGGGCAATCAATCTGACAGCCGCCTGTCTGACAAAAGGTGGTTAGTTACCTGGCAAATAAAGATTACCCCTAGCTCTCTGTCCTCTACCACCCTCCCCACACATCCCCTGACCCTCACCCATTCATCCTGGGAGCCAGCCCAACGTTAATAATTTCAGACCAGGGTGTGTTTGGGTAAAGAGTGCTACTGACTAATCTAGTCTGGTGCCAGATGACTCCTCGTGGAGAAAGCCCTAACCTGCTGACTAGGGCAGTTTCTCTGACCTGCAGCAAAGCCTCGCTAACAGGAGCCAGGCAGAAGCCCAGGAAAACCGATCCAGAAAGAAGCTGTCACGACACAATAAAAACGCTGTGTTTAGAGGACCCCAGCCAGGACGCCAGGCTCTGCAGCCACCAGCTCCACACAGAAATCCCACTCTGATTCCTTGCAAGGAGGTAGCAGTGCTGACTTCACATCCTGCACAGCCACGTCTCTCCCTACCCCTGCCTTTCCAGCTGATGCCTGCAAAGCTGAGCTAGCCCCAAAGGATCAGGGACAGACAGCGAGGCTGGAAGCAGCCCTCTGGTACAGCCAGCTGAAATGGGATCCTAAGAGGCCAGAACTGCTCCTCCCCAAGGCCCCTCTCTGACTCAGGCTACCCAGGCCACATTGACGAGTATGGTTCAAGGTCCCTATGACACCCTCCCAGCAGGGGCTGGATAAGGAAGTCCTCATACCAGGAGCCAGCTGGGGACTGTGCCTATTAACTCCTTCCGCCAACACTAAAAGGGTGAAATAACTCTGCGTCCAGCTGAAACCACAGCAGTTCAGAGAGGGCAACAAGGAACAGGAAATTTTTCTAAGAGACTCTGTTTTTCCCATCATGCCACACGTGGGATTCTGGGAGAAAGCTGTTTTTAACTGTCTGATCTGAAGTCAGCAGCTGTATCCTTAAAGGGCCAGTTTGACTCCTGGCCCACTGTGGGGGAAAAGAAGCACAGGCTTCAAAGTCAAATACTCCTGGGTTCAAATCCTGGCTCTCATACATACCAAATGTGCGACTTTGGCAAATTATTTGTTCCTCTGAGCCTCAGCGTCCTTGTTCATAAAATGGAAATAATAGTACCTATTCCACAGCGGTACTCTGAGAATTACATGAAATACATGCAGAGGGTCTAATGCAGTATTTGGCACATAGTAGGTGCTCAATACCACCACCTGCCTCAGTCTGTCATACTGTAGTGGCTTATGTGTTGCCATGATGCTGGAAGCTATACCACCGGTATTTCAAATACCAGCAGGGTCATCCATGGTGGATAGGTTTCCAGACCTTCCAGACTAAGACAAACTAGGAAGAAAGGCTTGATGATCTACTCCCAAATATTAGCCAATGAAAACCCTATGGCTCACAGAATATTGTCCAAGACTTTGATTTACTTACTTTAAATACGTCATCAGGATAGACCAATCACTGGAGAAGGACATCACATTAGGTAAAGTGGAGGGCCAGCAAAGGTGAGGTAAACCCTCAGTGAGATATGTTGATACAATGGCTGCAACAATGGACTCAAACTACCAACGATTATGAAGCTGGCACAAGACTATGCAACATTTCATTCTGTTATACATGGGGTCGCCATGAGTTGGAGCTGACTTGACAACAACTATCAACAACGACAGGTTCTCAATAAGTAGTTGCCATTACTATCACCAGCAAACAAGAAAAATGGACCAAGTGCCACCTAGGTCAAGAATAAGGACTCAAAAGTAAGGTAGAAGAAAAAGAAATGAAAGGCATAAAAATTGAAAGTAAAATTGTCTTTATTTGCAGAAGACTAGATCATATACATAGAAAATTCTAAGGAATCTACAAATAAGATATTAGAATAAATAAGTGAATTTTAACAAGGTCACGGGATACAAAGTAAAAATATAAAATATAAACATATATTGTATAAAAATTGTATTTCTATATGCTATAATGAAATATTGGAAAATAAGTCTTTTAAAAAAATCATTTATAACTGCACCAAAAGAAAAAAAAAAAAAGAAATACTTAGCGATTACTTTACCAAAAATATATGCAAGATCTGTACACTGCTGGTAGAAATTAAAGAAAGTCTAAATAAATGGAGAGCTATACCATGTTCATAGACTGGAGACTCTGTATTAAGATGTCAATTATCCCCAAATTGATTTACAGATTCAATACAATCTCAATCAGGCTCTTTTGTAGAAGATGAAAAGCTGATTCTAAAATTTATATGGGACGATAAAGGGCCTATAACAGGCAAAACAATTTTGGAAAAAAAAAATAAAGTTAGAGGACTTACACTACCTGATTTCAAGACTTGCTATAAAGCCTCAGTAATCAAGACATGTGGTACTAGTGTAAGAGGAGACAAACAGATCGAGAGGACAGAATAGAAAGTCTAGAAATAGACCCAAATATATAAAAATTGAACTTTGACCCTTACCTCACATCATACACAAAAATTAACTCAAAATGGACCACACATCTAAACCTAAAGGTTAAAATTATAAAATTTCCAGAAGAAATTACAGGATAAAATTTTTATGACTTTGGGGTAAGCGAAGATTTCTTAGAACACACACACACACAAAACATGAACCATAAAAAGAAAATAATTGCTGAATTGGACTTTATCAAAATAAAAACTTTACTCTTCAAAAGAAGTCATTAACAAAATAAAAGGGTAAACACAGACCAAGAAAAAATATTCACAATACATGTATATGACTTGTGTCCAGAATAAAGAATTCTTCTAATTCAATAATAAGACAAACAACCCGATTTTTTAATGGGCAAAAGATTTGGACACGTCACAAAACAAGATATACAAACAGCCAATAAACATATGAAAAGATGTGCAACATCATTAGTCATCAGGGAGATACAAATTAAAGCCACAATGAGATACTACTACATACCTATTAGAATGACTAAAATGAAAAAGGCAAACGATAACAAGTGTTGGCAAGGATATGAACTTAAATTGCTGGTGGAAGTGTAACTTTGAAAATAGTTTGTCGGTTTCTGATAAAGTTAAGTATACACCTACTATATGACCCAACAATCCCATTCCTAGGTATACCAAGGAAATGAAAACTTATATCCTCAAAAAGAATTGTATACAAATGTTTATAGCAGTTACTCATAATGGCCCAAAACTAAAAACAACACAAATGTCCATTTACAGGTAAACGGATAAACAAACTATGGTATAGCCACACAATGGAATTCTACCCAGCTATAAAGCAGAATGAAGTGCTGATACCCACAACAATATGGCTGGAACCAGATACAAAAGAGTACATAGTGTATGATTCTATTTATATAAAAATTAGAACAAGGAAAACTAATCTATAGTGACAGCAAGCTAACTAGTGGTTGTGTGGTTGCCTGCGGTGGGGGGAGTGAATAGCTCCAAAGGGCATGAGGGATCTTTCTGGAGGGATGGAAATGTTCAACATTTTGATTGTGGGTGATGGTTACATGAGTGTACACATTTGTCAAAATACTTTCAACTATACACTTAAAATAAATGCATCTTATCGTGTGTCAATTCTGCCTCAATAAAGTTGACTTAGAAAGGTAAGTGGAACCTGAGATTCAACTAAATCAACTCAACCAACTCTTAAAATGCCTAGCACATGCAAGATTTGGGGATATAAATGAGAAGGGACCAAAAAATAACACGGAGAAAGGGCATTGAGGGAAATACTTATCAAGAGCCTACTTGATAGCATAACGCTATGCTAGGCAACTGCATATATTTAATAAAAAACTACAAGGTATGGTCCTATTTTCAAAGAAGTATAAGATATGGTCCCTTTCCTAGAGGAATTTACAATGTAGTTAATTTTTGGCTATTGTGAAAAAAGATAAATAAAATTCAAGTTGGCACTGAAATACTAAATGAGAATTATAAACCACAGGTGCTGGAGGGCTGGAGGGGCCAGGGAAGGCTTCCTGAAAGAAGAAAAGTCTGAGCTGTGGGCACTTAGGAGAGAGAAGTGTCCAAGAGAGAACTAAAATTTCCAACAGAGAAACCAAGAAAGAAAAGCACATAGCCTTTTTAAAGGACAGTGACGGGACCTATTTGGATCAGACAGAAGGCCTGAGTAGGTAAGAGGGAAGAAAGAAAAGACCACGTAGGGCAGGGAATTGGGGCCAAGATGTAGTAGCCCTTGAAAGACAAACCAAAGATGCCCTGAGAAGTCACTGAAGGTTTCTGAGTAGGCGCCAACAGGGTAGAAAATGGATCGAACGGAGAAAGGAAGGAAACCGCAGACAAAAAAGCTAATGGAAAATTACCATAAATTTGGTTTACCATATGTATCTCCCCCTGAAAACAAAGGAATAGATGGTTCCTGCTAAGCTCAAACTCAGAGTCAAAAAGGTACCCCAGGCTCAGGTTCACAGAGAGCTAAGAAATGGGCTGTCCTTCTAGTCCTGTGTGTGTGTGTATGTGTGTCTGTCTGTGTGTCTGTGCGTGCGTGCACGCTTTAAGTGAAAGGGTACTAACTGATGGATCCCTGTTAACCTAGAGGGAGGTTTTTTAACAGTAAGCCTCAGAGTTCTATCCTTGGTCTCCTCCGAGTCAATATTTTTATCAATGACGGGTGAAGAAACAGATGGCATGCTAATCAAATTCTTGGATAGTATAAAGCTGAAACGGAGAACAAAGTCAAGATCCAAAAAGATCTCAACAAGCTGAAATGATGGGCCAAATGTAATGGACTCAATTTAACCGGGGAAAATACTAAGTCCTGCACTTAGGTTTAAAACTATTGTATAAAACTACTATAAATGGCTTAGATAGATACAATTTCAGCATAGGTCAACATGGCTGCCCAAGGTTCATTCGCATTTAGACTGCATCATCAGACATGCCATGTCCCCAGTGAGAGGGGTAAGTCTGATTCCACTCTCTATATTTCAGGGCATAGTGGAATGTTTTGTTCACTTCTACATTATACACTTAAAGAAGGACACCGACAAAACTGGAGTGCTTCCAAGAACGAAGTCGGAGGCCTCATACTACCTGATTTTAGAACCTATTATACGGCCATGGTAGTCAAAACAGCCTGGTACTGGTACAACAGCAGATACATAGACCAATGGAACAGAATTCAGAATCCAGATGTAAATTCATCCACCAATGAGCAGCTGATATTTGACAAAGGCCCAAAGTCCATTAATTGGGGCAAAGACAGTCTCTTTAACAAATGGTGCTGGCATAACCGGATATCCATCTGCCAAAAAATGAAACAAGACCCATACCTCACACCACACACAAAAACTAACTCAAAATGGATCAAAGACCTAAATATAAAATCTAAAATGATAAAGATGAAAGAAAAAATAGGGACAACGCCAGGAGCCCTAATACATGGCATAAACAGAATACAAAACATTACTAACAATGCACAAACCCCAGAACAGAAACTAGATAACTGGGAGCTCCTAAAAATCAAACACTTATGCTCATCAAAAGATTTCACCAAAGAGTAAAAAGACAACCTACAGACCGGGAAAAAATTTTTGGCTACTACAAATCCGATCAGCGTCTAATCTCAAATCTATAAAATACTGCAAAACCTCAACAACAAAAAGACAAGTAATTAAAAAATGGGCAAAGGATAAGAACAGGCACTTCACCAAAGAAGACATTCAGGCGGCTAACAGATACATGAGGAAATGATCATGATCATTAGCTATTAGAGAAATACAAATCAAAACTACAATGAGATACCATCTCACCCCAACAAGGCTAGCATTACTCCAAAAAACACAAAATAATAAATGTTGTAGAGGGTGTGGAGAGGCTGGAACACTTATACACTGTTGGTGGGAATTGATTTAGGAAATAATACTAGAGTCATTATTCCCTGTCCTTGAGCATAGAGAATGTGACCCAGCTGGAGCTGGGCTCACAAGGACTCACAAGGACACATCAACTGGGCCCTGAGGTATAAAGACAACAGTTAAGATAATCTTGGAAAATATCTTTTAGGGAAACTTTCACACAGAGCTGACCAAACACAACACAAAAGACTTTCCATTCTTATCTTTTTCTATTAGCATTTAGTGAATAGAAATTTGTTGGACCAATGAAGACCCTCCTGACTCTTGTTACTGAAACCTGTACCAAAGATTGTTAAGAAAGACAATGCAAAATGTAGGATCGCAGTTTCTAGCCAATCTGAAAAGGCTAAGCTTTCAGTGGTTTTGCCCATTTGTAATGTTAATATATACTGATGACTCTGTAATGGTGTTTGGACTTGGGCAGATGTGGCTATGGCAGCATGCTTGTCCCGTTTTCCCATTCTTGCCTATTCTGTAATGGTCTTTGGACTTGGGCAGACATGGCTCCAGCAGCATGCTTGTCCGTTTTCCCATTCTTGCCTAT
>NW_004443964.1:6924287-6940429 GCF_000243295.1 Trichechus manatus latirostris
CCATTCTTGCCTATTCTGTAATGGTCTTTGGACTTGGGCAGACATGGCTCCAGCAGCATGCTTGTCCGTTTTCCCATTCTTGCCTATTCTGTAATATTCTTTGGACTCAGGCAGACATGGCTGTAGCAGCATGCTTGTCTGCTTACCACTTCTGCCCTTTTGAATATATGCCGAATAAAACTTTCTTTTTGCTTTACTCAACTTTGTGATGTTCTTCCCCTACAACAGAATGTAAAATAGTACAACCACTTTGGAAATCGATTTGGCACTTCCTTAAAAAGCTACAAATAGAAGTAGCATAGGATCCAGCAATCCCACTCCCTGGAATATATCCTAGAGAAGTAAGAGCTGTCACACGAATAGATATTTGCACACTCATGTTCACTGCAGCACTGTTCACAATAGCAAAAAGATGGAAACAACCTAGGTGACCATCAACTGACAAATGGATAAACAAATTATGGTATATTCACACAATGGAATACTACACAATGATAAAGAACAATGATGAATCTGCGAAACATCTCATGACAGGGATGAATATGGAAGGCATTACACTAAGTGAAATTAGTCCCAAAAGGACAAATATTGTATGAGATCACTATTGTAAGAACTCATGAAATGGTTTAAACACAGAAGAAAACATTCTTTGATGGTTACCAGGGTGAGGGGGAGGGAAAGGGTTATTCACTAACTAGATAGTAGATAAGAATTATCTTAGGGGAAGGGAAGGACAACACACAATACAGGGGAAGTCAGCACAACTGGACTAAACCAAAAGCTAAGAAGTTTCCTGAATACAACCAAACACTTTGAGGGAGAGTAGCAGAGGTAGGGTCTGGGGATCATGGTTTCAGGGGACATCTACGTCAATTGGTATTGTCAAGGATTTCATTTACTTGGATCCACAGTCAACACCCAAGGAAGCAGCAGTCAAGAAATCAAATGACGTATTACATTGGGCAAATCTTCTGCAAAAGACCTCTTTAAAATGTTAAAAAGCAAAGATGTCACTTTGAACACTAAGGTGTGCCTGACTCAAGTCTGGTGTTTTCAATTGCCTCATATGCATGCGAAAGCTAGACAATCAATAAGGAAGACTGAAGAAGAACTGATGCCTTTCAATTACGGTGTTGGTGAAGAATACTGATAATACCATGGACTACCAGAAGAATGAACAAATCTGTCTTGAAAGAAGTACAGCCAGAATGCTCCTTAGAAGGAAGGATGGCAAGACCTCGTCTCACCTACTCTGAACATGTTATTAGGACAGAACAGACCTTGGAGAAGGACATCACGCTTGTTAGAGGGTCAGCAAAAAAGAGAAAGACCCTCAATGAGATGGATTGACACCGCAGCTGCAACAATGGGCTCAAGTCTAACAACAGTTGTGAGAAGGGTGCAGGACTGGGCAGTGTATCATTCTGTTGTACACAGGGTCACTATGAGTAAGAAGCGACTTGACGGCAACAAACAACAACATAATTACACTAAGACTTCTGGTTTCCCAAATATTGCCTAGCCCTTAAAGGTCCTCCTTCCCTTGGGCACTCCACCAACTCCATGTCAACTTCGATCAGTGTTAGATTTGCCCGGCCTTATGAGTACATCAAGTGCTAAGGCTAAATCTGGCCCTTACTACTTGCCATGCCATGTGGCTGATAACTGTTTACTACTGTCCCTGCAGCCACAGGCAGAGCTTATTATACCAACCCCTGATCACCAAAACACACATTCTGGCTGGTGGGCTTGTTCAGAAGAATAACCTTCCTGCTTCAGCCACGGCCTACCCTTTAGTTCAGTTGTTCCGCCATAAATAAATCCAGGCCTGCTCAGAAACCAGGGTTTAAAAAAATATTTTTAAAGGAGCCTATCTTTTAGGTAAAGAAAGACCCTATCGTGAAAACAACACTGACATAATAACAAGATAAAAAAATATATATATTTACACACATTTACCAGTGGAGAAGCGCCAAACATCACCTGGAATCTTCTGGAACACCAGGAGTGGACTTAGAGGCTTTGTGTCTTTCCAGCTCGGACTGCTATTGTAAAAGCTCATACTTGACTCACCAGGTTAGGTTAAAGAAAGCCTTGGGTGTAGGTAATATTTACGTTTGTGCTCCTCCCATTACCTTTGTGCTCCTCCCATTACCCCTTGAAATTGTTTCCCAAGCCCGACATTAGGGAAAGAGCAGAGGGGAGGAACTGAAGGATTGTGACCTTTATTTCCCGTTAGTTCTGCAGGAGTTAAGCTTTCCAAAAGGCTGATTCTCAACACTTGGAGCTGGCACTCCCTAGCAACTCCTCAAAATAGAAATGTGAAGTGCTTTCTGTTTTCTTCCATTTCACTGCCCAGCCCTGGCTCTCCCAGGCCCAGGGAGGGGTGGGGGTGGAGGTTCAAGGGCAGTCAATTCTCAACTTGGGAGCTTGATTATCAAAGGAATCATCTGAGACAACAGCAACTCGAAAGGTTAGAGAAGAAACTTAGGGGGCAGTAAGTTCCTGTTAATGGTGGAGAAGTAATTCGGAAAAGGAGGATGAGAATAGCTGCACAACTTGAAGAATGTAATCAATGTCAAATACTCTGCGACAACACTATTATAAAAACTCACAAAAAGGTTTACACACAGAAAGAAATGATTTTTGACGGTTACGAGGGAGGGGAGGAGTGGGGAAGGAAAAATACTAACTAGACAATAGATAACTGGTAACTTTGGTGAAGGGTAAGACAGTACACAATACTGGGGAAGTCAGCACAACCTAACCAAGGCAAAGTCAGAGGAGACTCATAGACACGTCCAAATTCTCTGAAGGACCAAGTTACTGGGCTGAGGGCTGGGAATCATGGTCTCAGGGGACATCTAGCTCAATTGGCATAACATAGTTTATAAATAAAGAAAATGTTCTACAGCCTAGTTTGGTAAGTAGCACCTGGGGTCTTAAAAGCTCGTGAGTGGCCATCTAAGATATGTCTACTAATCCCACCCCGTCTGGAGCAAGGGAGAATGAAGAAAACCAAAGACACAAAGGAAAGATTAGTCCAAAGGACTAATGGACCACAACTACCACAGCCTCCACCAGACTGAGTCCAGCACAACTAGATGGTGCCTGGTTACTACCACTGACTACTCTGACAGAGATCATAATACAGGGTCCTGGAGAGTGCTGGAGAAAAATGTAGAACAAAATTCTAACTCACAAAAAAAAGACTAGACTTACTGGTCTGACAGAGACTGGAGAAACCCCAAGAGTATGGCCCATAGACACCCTTTTAACTTAGTACTAAAGCCACTCCTGAGGTTCACCCTGCAGCCAAAGATTAGACAGGCCCATAAAATGAGATCAAATGGGCACACCAGACGAGAAAGCGGGAGGGGACAGGAAAGCTGGTAACAGGGAACCCAAGGTCGAGAAGGGGAGAGTGTTGATATATTGTGGGATTGACAACCAATGTTACAAAACAATATGTGTATTAACTGTTTAATAAGAAACTAATTTACTCTGTAAACTTTCACCTAAAGCAAAAAAAAAAAAAAAAAAAGAAAGTGAAGGAAGTGAAAATGAGAAAAAAAGGAATGGTTTGTACTTCACTTTCCTGCTCTATGCACTACTCATAGTATCCCTTAGTTTCCTTGTTTGTAGTTATTATGACGGGGCCTTTCCCGCTGAGAATTTGCATTTCTAACAAGTGCCCAGGAAGTTATACATAAAAATCACCCGGGGATCTTGCTAAACTGTAGATTGATTCAGTATATACTGGGTGGAAATGCAAATTCTCAGCAGGGAACTTTTTAGAAATGCACATTCTCAGCAGGGGGTCAAACCAAACCAAACCAGTTCGAAGCCCTGGTTATGACAAAAAGAATCAATGAGGAAGGAACTGAAGCTAATACAGCAGCTAAAACAAGACTTTCACAGTATTTGTGGATTTTATTCGGACACGCTCTCCCCTGTTCCAAGGTTCACAACAGTCTACCTTCTGATGTGTTCTGGTCTTTACAGTAATTTTCAAACATTTTAATTCCATGGATCACCTTAATTTGAGTCTTTAGATAATGAACTTTACCTGCTGCCCTTGCTCTAAAAAAACAATGAAAAACTACCTCTTTAGAATACTAAAGTTGCCTCTTCTTTTGCAAAGATTATCACGAAGAGATCCCACAGGCGTAGTTTTCTTTCTTGAGTGGTTTCCCTGCCTCCACACTGTTCTTATACACAGCACATTCCCATTCATAACACCTCTAATTACACTACAGTGATTCCCAAAAAAAAGGAGGAAGAGGCATGCCTTGCTCCTGACTCTGCCCTTTTCAGTCCTCTCAATCGAGAATTATTGTAATAATTTATACCCCCCGAAATATAAATATTAATACAAGAAACAAGCCAACGACCTACTTGGTGGTTACTTAAAATTAATGAATGCAAAAATGTATGGAGAACATTCTCAAAAAGTTGAATATAGAGCTACCGTATGACGTAGCAATTCCAACCTAGGTATATACCCAGAAGACATGAAAGTAGGAACACAAACAGAAACCTGTGCGCCAATGTTCACTGCAGCACTGATCACAACAGCCACAAGGTGGAAACAATCGAAATGTCCATCAACAGATGAATGGATAAGTAAAATATA
This sequence comes from Trichechus manatus latirostris, assembly GCF_000243295.1. Taxonomy (NCBI): domain Eukaryota; kingdom Metazoa; phylum Chordata; class Mammalia; order Sirenia; family Trichechidae; genus Trichechus; species Trichechus manatus. The sequence continues at coordinate 6,928,924 of NW_004443964.1, forward strand.
CATACACACAATGGAATGTTACTCCACCATAAAGAGAAATCAAGTCTTGACGCGTGCCACAAACCAAATGTCCATCAACAGATGAATGGATAAGCAAAATATACATACACACAATGGAATACTACTTAGCCATAAGGAGAAGTGAAGTCCTGATGCATGCCACAACATGTATAAACCTTGAAAACATTATGCCGAGCAAAATATCCGTCAGTCGCAAAAGGACAAATACTGTATGATCTCACTCACATGAAATAAGCGAATATATAGAAAAATGAGTTACGAGGGGTGGGAAAGAGTGGGAAAGGGGAAGTTTTTGCTTAGGGGGCACTGAGTTTATGTTAATGGTGGCAGAATATTTTGGAAAAGGATATTGATAATGGTTGATAATGGTTGCACAACATGAAGAATGTGTAAGAATGACTTGACCTGTAAATGTATAAACGGTTGTATTGGCAAACGTTTTGGTGGGTATATTTTCACCACCACCACAACAAAAAAATGTATGGAGGACCTAATAAATGCTAGACACCCTACGAGGGATCCTATACGAACCATCTCATTTAGTGCTCGCAACCACCGTGCAAAAAACTAGAGAAGTTATGAACTTGACTTCCCGTGATCATATCTGGAAAACAACTGGCTCTACTGGATAAAGAACTCAAGAATCTGGACTTTAGGATTCTAGTCCTGGCTCTGTTCACCTCTCCAAACAATCTCCCCATCTGTAAAATAATAATGTTAAAACTCTCCAGACCCCCACTTCCATCTTCTAAGAGTACCCAGGGAATAAGCGAACTATGTCCCTTAAGCTGAATGTCTTGGATAAAGCGTGAGAAAACTACCATCCCCTCCAGAGCACAAAAAAATCACCTACCAGAAGGAAAAGCCGCCTCCTCCTTTCCCAAGAGCTACAGAACTCAGAAGAGAGGGTGGGAAGCAGCAGCACGTGACCGAATCAATAAACATGCCAAAGGGCTGCCTGTGGTCACACACCAATCAGAGAAAAGCAGGGTTTCCCTCGCACTGGGCCCTGGGCACCGTGGCACCCAGGGGGCTGGCAACTGGACTACGGAGGCGCGAGCCGAGGAATGAGGGCACCGCACAGAAATCACTGTTACGTTCCTAGAATTGCTCCTGAAGAGTCTCAAAACGATTCTGGTAAGACCAAAAAAAAAAAAAAAACAAAGGCACTTCAAACTGCACCGTCGCAGCTCAGAGCTGAGAAAGCACCTGGGGCAGCTCCGTCTGGGAGCCGGGGACCGGAACGCGGTCACACGAGGCCGAACGCCTGCCCAGCCGGACAGCAGCTGAGAACGCACGAAGGCGACACAACGGTCTGAATTTGGGCCGGGGATGGGGACTCCCAGCGGCCTATACATAAACATGACATCAACTCTGGAAACTCTCTGGGCCAGGGCCCCGCCGCGACGAACCTGGGGCAGGGATTCTTTGTTGGCGGGAGGCTTTGATTTCTAACTAGGGGCGCCCAGTGGGGCCAAGGCAGGAGTCGGAGGGCCTAGGAGAAGGAAATGGCCAAGAGCTCGAGGTAAGCGTCAGGCCCCTGACTCCCTCTCAGAAGGGATTCCCCGAGGCCATTCCCTGGGTGCAGACCCCAGACTCCCCTCGCCTTGACCAGGAATCCAGAGGACGCCCGGAAGGCTGAACCCCACGTCCCGTTGTCCCCCACTTTCGGACCACGGGCCTTCCCGTACTTACCGGGGCCCAGGGGCCTGTCTTCGGCGCCCCGGTCCTCTCCCCTCCCTGCCCCCTCCTCACTTCACGTCCCCTCCTCCTGGGGCCGCAGCCATGTCTGTTACTGGCAACTCCAAAGGGGGCTTGCTTCTCTTCTCGGACGACGGAGGCGCCGGCCGACGAGCTAAAGTTCAGGACGCCGATTGGTCGGAGTCGAAAGGGCCCGGTCTGTGCTGCTTCTGATTGGCTATGCTTTGCGCGAGGGTGTAGCTGCAACCGCCCCTCTGGGAGCCTGGCGGAATTGTGTGCCAAGTGATACCGGCAGGAGAGCTCGAAGGTACTGTTCTTCCCTGGGCGTGAAGGCTCTAACAAGATACGAGGGCACGACTTCCACCCCCATTCGTTTTCCTAAGGAAAAAGGCACTTCTTATCCTGAAGAGATGGACAGAGCTACCTTCTTGTTTTGTTCTTTCTTTTTAAATAAGCCCTTTCAGAGCGCCCGTCTCCTGCTTTCTTCTAAACTCCCTCCGTCTGGCCGAGAATAAAAGCCTTAGAGACGCTTTGCTCAGAGACCTTGAAGGGAGTCCTCAGGGACTAATACTGCGTCCAGACCAAAGCTGCAGAATCTAAGGCAATACTGCAGTTCTCCCCTCAGCTAGACAGAAATCTAAAGGGAAAAAACAAATTAAATTTTTTCTGGACAATTAAGAGAAATCGGCTGGGAGACCTCTCTTCTTAAAACAAAGCAAGCCTGTGTCAGTATTTATTTCTGTTTTCCCAGAGATCTAAGTTTGGAGACTTTAAAAAAAAAAATCTGTTTATCAAATTGGAAGCGGGACTTGGTTGGCCCTGGGAATTAAGAGCCCTTTCCCCTGTTAATGAATTTCAGCAGGAACCTAGTTAAAACTGGTCTTTCTTCTCAGCTAGATAAGAAGGTGCCACTTTAGCACTTAATTTTGTATGTTTGATCCATTTTAACTGTTGCCTGATGCGGGTAGAATTATATCACTTTCTGCACATACAAATCTTCCCACAGTCTCTTTGCAAAGTCCAAATCTGTCAACCTGACATTCAAAGTCCTTCAAAAATCAACTCAGCCGTACATTTCCAGGCTTAACTCATCAAGGGTCAAACTATAGAGATTTACTACCATACCTTAACCGAGTGTGGGACTCTCCACCTCTGCTGCTTTGTTCAAAACACTTCCTTGAGCTGTGAAGGTCCTTTCCTACCAATGAAAGCAATATTCAAATATCCACCCATCCTGAAGGTCCACCTGAATTCCTACCCTCCCAAAAGCCTTCCCTGACTTTTAGTCATCGAATCTCTCTCTATATGCTGCTGTGCTCCTTTCTTTGTATCTCCATTGCTCGTTTTACAAAAGTATGCTTTGTACAGTATTCTGTTCCATTGGTGAGATCTCAAGCTCCCTGAATGCAGCACCCAATAAATGTTTGTTGAATTGAACTAGTCAATTGCCTATATTTTATGCCTTTCCACCTCATTCCAGAAGATATACATACCTTCATTTGGAAGATTAACAAATGTAACACATAGTTACTTAGCCCTGCTCCACCTTGTACCTCAGCCCCCCTTGGCCTAATGCTTCTTTGCTCCTTTTGGGCTCTATGAATATTACTCAACATACTTGAACCTACCTGCCAGTTACTGGGGCTATACTACACTCCTTCATCCCCTCACTGTCTCCTCTGATAGTCCCTTGAGTCATCAAACTTAGCTGAAGAAGTAAATTAAATCACTAAAGCCAAATACATGCCAATAGGCCCGCTCTAAATTCACACTAGCTAGCCTTTCTGTGGCTATTCCATCACTTTAGCTATCTCTCTCTTTTTTTTTTTAATTGTACTTTAGATGAAGGTTTACAGAGCAAATTAGTTTCTCATTAAACAATTAATACATATATTGTTTTGTGATATTGGTTGCCAACCCCATGACTTGTTAACACTCTCCCCTTCTCAACCTTGGGTTCCCCATTGCCAGCTTTCCTGTCCCCCTCTGCCTTCTCATCTTTGCCCCTGGGTTGGTGTGCCCATTTAGTCTCATTTTGTTTTATGGGCCTGTCTAATCTTTGGCTAAAGCGTGAACCTCAGGAGGGACTTCAGTACTAAGTTAAAAGGGTATCCATGGGCCATACTCTTGGGGTTTCTCCAGTCTCTGTCAGACCAATAAGTCTGGTCTTTTTTTAATGAGTTTGAATTTTGTTCTACATTTTTCTGCAGCTCTGTCCGGGACCCTGTGTTGTGATCCCCGTCAGAACAGTCGGTGGTGGTAGCCGGGCACCATCTAGTTGTGCTGGACTCAGTCTGGTAGAGGCTGTGGTAGTTGTGGTCCATTAGCCCTTTGGACTAATCTTTCCCTTGTGTCTTTGGTTTTCTTCATTCTGCCTTGCTCCAGACAGGGTGAGACCAGTGGAGTATCTTAGATGGCCACTCACAAGTTTTTAAGACCCCAGGTGCTACTCATCAAAGTAGGCTGAACATTTTCTTTATAAACTGTGTTATGCCAATTGTGGTAGATGTCCCCTGAGACCATGGTCCCCAGCCTTTAGCCCAATAATTCAGTCTGTCATGGAGTTTGGATGTGTCTATGAAGCTTCCATGACCTTGACTTGGTCAAGTTGTGCTGACTTCCCCAATATTGTATAGTATCTTACCCGTCACCAAAGTTACCACTTACCTATTGTCTAGCCAGTGTTTTTCCCTCCCCACTCGTCCCCTCCATCGTAACCATCAAAGATTGTTTCCTTCTGTGTGTAAACCTTTTCAGGAGTTTTTATAATAGTGGTCTCATAGAGTATTTGTCCTTTTGTGACTGATTTATTTCACTCAGCATAATGCCCTCCATATTCATCCACGTTGTGAAATGTTTCACACATTCATCATTGTTCCTTATTGTTGTGTAGTATTCCATTGTGTGTATGTACCATTCGTCTGTTGATAGGCACTTAGGTTGCTTTCATCTTTTTGCTATTGTGAATAATACTGCACTGAACATGGGTATGCATACGTCTATTTGTGTGACATTCTTAATTCTCTAGGATATATTCCTAGGAGTGGGATTGCTGGACCATATGGTATTTTTATTTCTAGCTTTTTAAGGAAATGTCATATTATTTTCCAGAATGGTTGTACCATTTTGCATTCCCACCAGCAGTGTGTAAGAATTCCAAGCTCATCAAAGTCTCTCCAAATTTTGTTATTTTCTTTTTTTTTTTTTTGATTCCCGCCAGTAATGTTGGGGAGAGATGGCATCTCATTGTCATTTTGATTTGTATTTCTCTAATGGCTAGTGATCATCATGTGTCTGTTAGCCGTCTGAATGTCTTCTTTGGTGAAGTGTCTGTTCATATCCTTTGCTCATTTTTTAATTGGATTATTTGTCTTTTTGGTGTAGAGGTGCTGGATTTTCCCATAGATTTTAGAGATTAGAACTTTGTCGGACTTGTCACAGCCCAAAATCTTTTCCCAGTCTGTAGGTTCTCTTTTTACTCTTTTGGTGAAGTCTTTTGATGAACATAAATGTTTAATTTTTAGAAGATCCCAGTTATCTAGCTTATCTTCTGGTGTTCGTGTATAGTTAGTTAAGATCTGTATCCTGTTTGTGCTGTGTATTAGGACCTCTAATGTTGACCTTATTTTTTCTGCAATGATCTTTATAGTTTTTAGTTTTATACTTAGGTCTTTGATCCATTTTGAATTAGCTTTTGTGTATGGTGTAAGGTATGGGTCCTGTTTCATTCTTTTACAGATGGACATCCAGTTTTACCAGCACCACTTGTGAAAAAAACTGCCTTTTCCCCCATTTAATGGACTTTGGGCCTTTGTCGAAGATCAGGTGACCATAGGTGGACCCTTTAGCTACGTCTTATTGATTGTCTAACAACCTCAGACAACTGTTCCATTCCTTCTTCAATTATCTGAAGTCTTCCCCTATTAAGATGACCTTGATAAGGAGACCAAGGTCTTGCAGGTGGTATTTCTCAGCCACTCCATCTACTTTTCATTCCTTCTCACCCTATCTCCAAGGAAGAGACACTCCTCCTTCGTATCAAACCTATCTCCCCATCTGTGTTCTCAGTCCTTTCCCCCCAGCCTCCTCATCTGTTATTGTCGTTGTGTGCTATCAAGTCGATTCCAACTCATGGCAACCCCATGTGACAGAGTAGAACTGCCCCATAGGGTTTTCTTGGTTGTAACTTTTAAATAAGCAGATCAACAGGTTTTTCTCCTGCAGAGCCACTGGGTGGGTTCAAACCTCCGACCTTTAGGTTAGCAGCCAAGCATTTAACCATTGCGCCACCAGGGCTCCTTTCCTCATCTGTAGGCATTAGCTTATGATGGTCCCTGTGCCTGAAGGGCCCTTCTCACCTCCTTTCTTCCTGGCTAACTCCTTATCATCCTTTAAGGTCAGATTGGGTTGTCCCTGCTCTGTTTTCTCTTAATTTCTTTGCAGATAATTATATCACTTCACTTACCACATTGTTTTTATATCTTCGGCAAGAAAATAATATTAGTAATACCTGAATATTCAGTCTCTTTCCCTCTACCTGCCTGCTAAGGAGGATTCTGTCTGTGCTTGTTAGGTTCCCAAATCATTGCACAGTATAATGGGTGAAAGGCAGGATTGAGAAAGACCAAGCTGTGAGTGATATGATTTACTTTGGGGAGGATGGGGAGTTACCAGCTGATGACAGAAGGTGGGTTTTAAAAGAGCGCAGGGAGAGAGGTAAAGAGGGAAGAGCCAGGATGGACTGGGTTAGGAAAGAGTTGGAGGAAGTTTGGAGGGAGGAAAATTACAGACTTTAGGGCAGAGTGGGAAGTACTTTAGGTGAATAGATGAAACACCATTCACCTATTATTCTGATACAGTACAATCATCTGGGAACCTAACAGGCAAAGACAGAATCCCCCTTAGCAGGAAGGAGGAGAATTTTAAGAGGGTTTCTTGCAAATCATTTATGTAATTTCCCCTTTGGCATTTTTCTCAAAAGACTACAATAAGATTTGAAGTTGCATTGCAATTATTTTTGGAAGCCAACTAATCCCTCTATGTCCATGATTCTGTGTATAGACTGGACACATCATGGCAAGGTTTTATTTAATGAATTATCTAGTTATGTGTCCATTCTCCTCCACTAGGCTGTGAATCCCTTGAGTCCAAGAACTACGCCTTATTCATCTTTGTGTCACTATTGTTAAGCAAAGCACCCTAGAACACAGTAGGTGCCTGATAAATGTTTGCTGAATAAAATGAGCTGGTACTCAATTATCCTCACTCTAGCATCTTTAGTTTCTTCCTTTCCATTGGGTCTTTTCCTCTAGCCGTATAAACATTCATAGTTCTTCTCTCTCCTCAGAACAAAAGAAAGAGGAGGAGAAGGAAAATGGGAACAGAAAGGAAAAGAGGAGGAAGAACAGAGACAGAGAGAGGAAGGCTTTCCTGAAGAAGTGATATTTAAGCCAAAATCTGAAGGATGACTACAAATTAACCAGGTAAAGACAATGAGGAAAAATGGTCCAGATAGAGGGAATGACATGGCAAAATCCATGAGGAGCTGAGGACTCCAATGTGGCTGGAGCAGAAAAGATGAACAGCAGAGAGGTGAGGGTAAGGGTGGAGAAGTCAGGAGTTAGGCCATGTGGGGTTTCCTGCAGTACAGTAAGGATTTTGGATTTTATACTGAGAGCAATGAAAAGGTATTGGAGGCTTTTAAGTGAAAGGGTGCCACAATCTGATTGGCATGTGTAAAAATATGCAGCCTGGCTGCTAAGTAGAGATGCAAGAGTGGCTTTGAGAAGCCTACAGAGGAAGCTTTGCTGTAGTCTCAGTAACTGAGGCCCTTTACTAATGTGGTAGCAGCGTGGGTGTCGCAAATTAGATGTTCTTGAGAGATATTTAGCAGGTTGAAGAGGCAAAGCTTACTGACTGATTGGATTTAAAGTTTAGGGAGAAAAAGGAAGGGATGGCTTCTAGGTTTCTACACCCTGGACCTCATATGATCTCAATTATAGCAACAGAAATTACCTTTGTCCAGCTCCAGGGTCCCTAGAAAAGATTAACTTAGAGCAAAGTACTGGACAGAGCATCAGCCAGAAAACATTCTTGTTTATCTGTAAGACTTCACTGAGATGGAGGTACGAGAGGTGAGTCAGAAGACATGAGTCATTCGGGAGGAATGATTCAGGGTTTGAACGAGTGATATGCTGAGTCACCAACAAGCAGAAGCAAGCTCCGCCCACCACCCACCTGCACTTCCACTGGATTGCACCATCCATTCAGCCTAATCATTTGTTTAAAGGTGACAGGATGAAACTGTGACAATTTAAGATTCCTGGGCTGAAATTCTTTTAACTCAACTGGGCTGAACAGGACAATCAGAATTAGAATCCCTTGCCAGAAATAACAGTGTCAGGATCCTGGAGTGGCTGATACATTATGAAACTTCTGTTGCAGCAGAAAAGTTTCAGATCAACCCACCACACTTTCAGGCTCTTTGAAAGTTGATCGACCAAATGATCAGAGGATATGAATAGAGAGTTTGCACAAAAAGAAACACAAAAATAAAGAATTATATGCTGACCTTAAATCAAAACTATTCCCTGACGTCTCCTTTGAACCCCAAAAATAGTTTATGTTAACAAGTAAAGTATGTCTACCTTGAACATTGTGCTCTTTTAAGGAATTATCTATGTGACACCAAATTGACAACAGCAACTCAAAAGGTTAGACGAGGAGTTAGGGGGCAGTGAGTCTAAGTCAATGGTGGTAGAACAATTTGGAAAAGGATGGTGAGAATGTACAATCTGAAGTATGTAATCAGTGTCACTGAGTTGTAATGTAGAAATTGTTGAACTGGTGTATGACTGTGTATGTTGTTACCAAAATTAAAAAAATAAAAAAGAATTCTACTTTGGAGAAATAGGCTCAGTCTTACTAATAAATCAAAACCAAACCAGGGAGAAGATCCAAGATGCCAGCTTAATCAGACGCACCATACCATCCCTCTACAGCAAAGACCCAAGAAACCAAGTGAAAACAGATGCAGATAACAATCCTGGTACCCTGTACTTCAAAAAGAAAGGATAAAGAATTGAATCAAACATTGACTGGGAGACAAAATTAAATGAACACAGTGAAAGAGGAATGACAAGGAGCAAGGAGTTCTGCCAGATGTCCATCTGGAGACAAAGCCAGTAGTGACCCCAGGTGAGGAGCACAGGAAGGCAACTTCACAGCATTCCCATAAGAGACAGAGAAACTATGTAAATACACTCAGAGAGAAGCAAGTGAGCAGATCATGATCTGGATCTAAGGAAGGAAAACAAACAAAGGAGGGCAAGAATTCCAGGGATCCTGCTGTCCACAGAGCAGGGAGGGAGCCAAGACCTAGAGTCAGGTATATGCATGAGTGTCGGTCCATGACCTTCTGGGCGGGTGATGCACACGAGGCAGCAGGACACCAGAGTATCAGCGGGAGGTCCCCCACCCAACCAGACCTCAACTTAGTCAGGGGCAGGTCCTGACTGCTGGTGCAGCAAATGAGAACTGCCCGGCCACCCATGTCTGCCAGCCGAAGGGGTGCACTCCCCCTCTGCCACCCTCCTGAAGGAAATGGAGGGCCCCATTCCCCAGTCACCCTGCCAGACTGGAGACCATACTAAGAGCCACCCCTCCCCCCTCCCCCAGCCCCACCCACCAACCTCCCACCTACCCGAACAGCAGCAATAGGGCATAATCCTGTGCACTCACCTGCCCACCACTCATCCCCCGCCGACCTGGCAAGTGCGTGTCCGTGTGCTACCCACTCTCCCCCTCAAACTGGCTGGTGGCAGCAACTGTGCAACCAAGCAAGCACACTGCCACCCTCCATCCACTCTCCCCCACCCCAAACCAGTGAGCAGCAGTGCCCATATGACTGAGTGTGCGCCCACCCACCACTCATCCCCTCAACCAACAAGTGACGGCAACCACACAAATGCACGTGCACACACCTGCCACCCACACCACTTCCTCCTGACCCAATTAGCAGTGACAACCCCACCCCCCAGCTCACCCACCACACCGACCGCACCCGCCACCCTACCCACTCTGTGAGTACCACCACCTGCTCCTGCACTGCTGGATTGAAGACAGATGGCAGCCAACACCCGCCCAGTCCATCCTTAGCTAGCCAGCATGACCAGCAAATAGAGACCTGCACTCACTCCCAGTCGCTGCCCCACCTACCCAGAAACAGGTGGTGAGTGTCCAGTGATGTTAGACTAGCAACCAGAGTAGCATGCCCACCCTTCTGCCCAGATATGGCAAAACAAAACAAAAAAAAGGACGAAGCAAACAAACATACAATTAATAAACAAATATAGTAATACCTTAATACCTCTGAGACAACAGATAATATTAAGTCACATAAAGAAGCAGGACAAGGTGGCTCAAGCGAGTGACCAGGAAACCTTCCTTAGGAAGACATGGTAATGGAACTACCTGATAAGGAATGTAAAAGACTTACATATAGGACCCTCTAAGAGCTCAAGAAAAACACAAACAAAACCAAGGAAACCACAAACAAAACTCTAGAAGAATTCAGGAAAACAATACAAGAACAAAATGACAAAATAAATAGACAATTAGAAACCATACAAAAACAGCAACTAGAAATCCAGAAGATTAACAATAAAATTTCAGAAATAGGTAACTCAGTAGAAGGATACAGGTGTAGAATTGAATTAATGGAAGACAGAATCAGGGTGTACATGTAAAACCAACAGCCAACATTATTCTCAATGGAAAGAGACTGAAAGCATTCCCCTTGAAAATGGGAACCAGACAAGGATGCCCTTTATCACCAATCTTATTCAATATTGTACTGGCAGTCCTAGACAGAGCAATAATGCAGTGGGACAGAATAGAGAACCCAGATGTAAATCCATCCACCTGCCATCACCTGATCTTCAACAAAGGCCTAAAGTCCATTAAATGGGAAAAAGACAGTCGTTTTAACAAATGGTGCTGGAAAAACTGAATGTACATCTGTAAAGAAATGAAACAAGACTCATACCTCACACCATATACAAAAACTAATTCAAAATGGATCAAAGACCTCAATATAAAACCAAAAACTATAAAGATCATAGAAGTAAAAATAGGGTCAATGCTAGAGTACATAATACATGGCATAAATAGGATACGAACCATAACTAACAATACACAAACACCAGAAGATAAGCTAGATAACTGGGATCTTCTAAAAATTAAACACTTATGCTCATCAAAAGACTTCACCAAAAGAGTAAAAAGAATTGGAAATTGAGACTAATCTGCTTTGCCTTCTTCATTTGGATGGTTTGGTGCATTGCATGGAGGGAGTGCAGCAGAAAATAATACTAAATTCATTGCAGCACTGTTCACAATAGCAAAAAGATGGAAACAACCTAGGTGACCACCAATTGATGAATGGATAAACAAATTATGGTTTATTCACACAATGGAATACTATGCAACGATAAAGAACAACGGCAGATCTACAAAACATAACATGGATGAATCTGGAATGCATTATGCTGAATGAAATTAGTCAGTCGCAAAAGGACAAATATTGTATAACACCACTATTATAAGAAGTTAAGAAAAGGTTTAAACAAAGAAGAAAACATTCTTTGATAGTTATGAAGGTGTGGAGGGAGGGAGAGGGCTATTCACTAATTAGATAGTAGACAAGAATTATCTTAGGTGAAGGGAAGGACAACACACACTACAGGGGAAGTCAGCACAACTGGACTAAACCAAAAGCTAAGAA
>NW_004443964.1:6940585-6961470 GCF_000243295.1 Trichechus manatus latirostris
CAAAAGGGCCACATAAACCAGAGACTCCATCAGCCTGAGACCAGAAGAACTAGATGGTGCCTGGCTACCACCAATGACCACCCTGACAGGGAACAAAACAGAGAGTCCCTGACAGAGCAGGAGAAAAGTAGGGTGCAGAACACAAATTCACGTAAAAAGACCAGACTTAATGATCTCAGTCTCATCATAGTGATCGAGTTTACAACACATAAGGAAATCACATCAGATTACACGATCATACAACACCGGGAATCACGACCCAGCCAAGATGAGACTGAGACTGGAGGAACCCCAGAAGACATGGCCCAGAACTGAAATCATTCCCAAAGCCAACTCTTCAGACAAAGATTAGACTGGACTGTGGGACGTAAAATGATACTCGTGAAGCGTGTGCTTCTTAGTTCAGGTAGATACTTGAGACTAAATGGGCAGCTTCTGTCCGGAGGTGAGATGAGAAGACAGAAATGGACAGGAGCTGATTGAATGGACACAGGAAATATGGGGTAGAAAGGAGGAGTGTGCTGACATAGCGAGAGCAAATTTTTGTATGAGAAACTAACTTGAGCTGTAAACTTTCACTTAAAGCACAATAAAAAAGAAAGAAAATAATACCAGAGGAGGTTGGGGCCATTTTCTGAGGAACCATGTTGTTGTTGTTCTTGTTAGCTGCTATCAAGTTGGCCTCCCAACTCAAGGCAACCCCATGCATAACAGAATGAAATGCTGCCCAATCCTGTGCCATCCCTATGATTGGTTGCAGTTTGATCATTGTGATCCATAGTGTCTTAGGCTGGGTTCTCTAGAGAAGCAAAACCAGTAAAGTGTATAAATATATACACAGAGAGAGATTATATCAAGGAAACAGCTCACACAATTGTAGAGCCTAGAATGTCCCAAGTCCGTGGATCAGGGTCGAGGTCTCTCCCAAGTCACACAGCCGCAGAAGCTGGCAAGCCCAAGATCGGCAGGTCAGAGAGCAAGGCTCGTGCTCACAGGCTGTGCAGATCAACAAATCCCAGGTTCAGCAGATAAGCTGACAGCTCAAGTCCCAAGAACGGGAGATGAGATGACAGGAAGCAGCCGCAGGATCTAGAGAGAGAAAAAAGCCAGAACGTCTGCTTATATACAGATGCGGGCCACACCCCCAAGGAGACCCCCTTTCATCTGATTGGCTACTCACAGTATATTTAATCATGGGAGTGATTACATTAAAACATGGAGAATCATGGCCCAGCCAAGTTGACACACAATCTTAACCATCACACATAGGCAGTGCCAGATTACCCAATAAGCAAGGTACGCACAGGCTCACTTGTGTGTACTTACTAAGCTTTAGTGAACAATTTCACCTGGTTTTTACCACACTTGTTAGTGAAACCTGCATGAAATTGTTCACTACAGAATAGTAAGCAGCCGTGCGTGCTTTGTTTACTGTAAGCTGGTGCATACCATGCTTACTGGTTAATCTGCCCCTGTCCATAGGGGTTTTCACTGGCATGAGCAGTCATGAAATTTATGAATTACCTGCTGGTAAAGGAGACCACCCGCCGCCTAACATTTTTACATAACAAAATGAGACAATCAGGTTTGAAAAGAAGAAAGATGAATTTGTGGAAGATGAACTAGAAAGAGGAGATGATGGGGAGAGGAAGCCAGCTGCAGTGGTCCAGGCACAAGCTGAGGAGGCAGCCAGCCACCCTACACCCGCATCCCGACCCCAGAACTTCTCCAGCACTTCATTTCCCAAACACTAATCCCCGTCTCCTCTGTCTAGCATTCAGGACTCGTTTTTACATTGCTAATGGAGCCATGGTGGCATAGTGGTTAAAGCTCGGCTGCTAACCAAAAGGTCAGCAGTTTAAATCCACCAGCTGCCCCTTGGGAACCCTATGGGGCAGTTCTACTCTGTCCTATAGGGTCACTATGTGTTGGAATCAACTTGATGGCAACTGGTTTGATTTTTTTGGCTTTTTATTAGCATTTTATGTGTAAATGTCACTTTGTTAGTGTCATGGATTGAGTTGTGTCCCCCAAAAAATATCTTTCAGCTTGGCTGGGTCGTGATTCCCAGTGTTGTATGATCGTGTAATCTGATGTGATTTCCTTATGTGTTGTAAACTCGATCACTATGATGAGATTATATGTGATCTCCTTATGTGTTGTAAACTCTGTCACTGTGATGAAGTTATACTGATGAGGTTGACAAGATTAGTGTCATGGATTGAATTGTGTCCCCCAAGAAATGTGTGTAGCAACTTGGCTAGGTCATGATTCCTAGTATTGTGTGATTGTGTTATCTGATGTGATTTCCTTATGTGTTGTAAACTCTACCACTATGATGAGATTATATGTGATCTCCTCGCGTGTTGTAAATTCTATCACTGTGATGAGGTTATACTGATGAGGTTGACCAGATCAGTGTCTTAATGCAATCTCTTTTGAGATATAAAAGAGAGAAGCAAGCAGAGACACATAGGAACCTCATGCCACCAAGAAAGCAGTGCCAGGAGCAGAGCGTGTCCTTTGGACCGAGGTTCCTGCACAGAGAAGCTCCCAGACCAAAGGAAGATTGATGACACGGACCTTCCTCCAGAGCTGGTGGAGAAAGTGTTCGTTCCCCTGGAGCTGACGCCCTGAATTTGGACTTGTAGCCTACTGGACTGTGAGAGAATAAACTTCTCTTTGCTAAATCCATCCACTTGTGGTATTTCTGTTGGAGCAGCACTAGATGACTAAGACAGCTAAATTGTAAGCTCTTTGGGAGCATGGACTGTGCTTTACTACTTTTTAGTCCCTGGCAGATTAGCAGGGGGAATGTTTACATGTCCCCTTGTGCCCTAACAGTGGCACCAAAAGTCCTCATAGGAAGGAAGCTGTCTTTGTTTAGGAAAATCCCTTGACAAATGTTTTAAGGAAAGATGAGGTCCAAATGGCCTAGGTCTGCAGGAGCCAAAGCAATAGGAGAGTGAGTCCAAATGCTCTACATTACAAAACGAACTAGAATTTTGAAGTTGGAAGAGGAAGAGAGGAAAGAATAGAGAGGAAGGATGAGGAACATTGGAGCCTGAGCTGTAGAAACGTGGCAGAAGACTTTCAGGAAAAAAATCCTGACATTGAATTTAAAGTTGCTCATGTTCATTGTACTCTTGTAAAGAACTATCTATGTGAGATCAGATTGACAACTGCAACTCAAAAGGTTAAATAGAAAGCTTAGGGGACACTGAGTTTGTGTTAATGGTGGAGGAATAATTCGGAAAAAGAGGGTGGGAATGGTTCACAACTTGAAGAATGTAATCAATGTCACTGAATTGTACATGTAGAAACTGTTGAGCTGGTATATGTTTTGCTGTATATATTTTAAAAAACAAAAACAAAGTATTAAAAAATAAGAATATAGTTACTCATGTTTCTATGATGTAAATTCCTGTATCTCCCCCACTCTTCAATTAGAGATGTCTTCATAGATAGATGACTTGTACGAATGGTTTGTTTGTGAAGATTGAGGAGCATGGGTATGTTTTACTTCTCTGTTGGCTCAGTAGCTACACCAAGGGGATTATGGGAGAATCCCTGATGTAAATCCAGTTCAGCTGGGAACTAGAATCGACCATGCAGAGAATCCTTTGGAATAGGGTTTTAAGTGAATGTTGTCTAGATCTAAAAGGGCCAAGGAAGCCCATTGCTGATATCTAAACTACTTACATAGCTGTCACAAGGGCTCTTCTAAAACTGGGTTCATCTAACCTGGTAGGTATACTAATGAGAGGAGGAGCCAGCTTCCTCCCAGTCCAGTAGAGCACTGGCTCCTCTATAGAGATAGACACATTAGTCAGAAGAGATAGGGAGCATTAAAAAAAAAAAGGTAAAACATCATGCAGAGAAGTGCTCTTTGTCAGTTGAGTTGGGACAGTGGAGGATGACAGACATGCTTCCTGGAATATAAGCAATTATTCCTGGCCCTCACCACTCCCTCTTGGAAATATTTTCTTCTGCTGACTTCTGGTCACCACTGGGTCTGGTTCTCCTCCCACTTCACTGGTTACTCTTTTTAGCTCCTCCTCTATCAACCCCTAGATATTAGAGTGGGCAGGGCCTCCTCTCTTCTCTGCTACAGTCTGTCTCTAGGTGGTTGTATCCAGACCTGTGGCCATAAATACCGTATGAGTCAGAACTGACTCAACAGCAATGGGTTTGGTTTTTTTTCTTTTTTGCTGATGATGCCCACATTTTTTCCAGTCTTGACTTCTTCCCTGAATCCCAGACTCACTCATCCAGTTGCTTACTTGATAACTCCACTTGGACGTCTAATAAGCATCTCAAACTTAAAACATCCAAGATCAAACTCATGGCCTCTTTCCCACAAAAGCTTCCTTTTTTGAGGCCTTCTCTTTATAGTAAATGGCATTACCAAACACCCAAATGCTCCAGCTAAAACCTAGGTGTCATCTGGCATATTTGAGGCCCTCCCTTTCCTCACTTTCCACATTCAATTATCAGCAAATTCTATGCCGTCTAACTCCAGATTACACCCTATTCTATCTACTTCTCTCATTTCTAACTCTGTCACCCCAGTCCAGGTCACCATCAACACCTGCTGCATTATTGCAGTCACTCCCACCTAAGCCCTTGCTTCTTCTCTTGATCCCGCTACAATTCAGTAGGGACACAGCGGCCAAAGGGATCTTTTCAAAACCTCAGTCAGATCATGTCACTCCACTGTCTGAGCCTCTTTAATGGCTCCCCATTTCAGAGATGAGAAAACTGAGGCCCAGAGGGTCAACATAACTTGAAACCAGGTCAACTAATAAGTGGATTCAGAGCAGGCCATCTGGCTCCAAAGGCTAGGTTTTTTTTTTTTTTAAAACAGTTTTATTGAGATATAATTCTCACATACCATACAATTCACCCACTTAAAGTATACAACTCAATGGCTTTTGGTATATTCACAGGATTGCAAAACCATCACCATAACTTCTTTTAGAACACTTTTATTATTCCAGAGAGAAGCCTGTGACCTTAGCAGTCACTTCTCGTTTCCCCTCAACTGCCCTCTTCACCTCCAGGAATTCATTAATCTACTTTCTTTCTCTATGGATTCGCCTGTTCTGGACATTTCATATAAATGGAATTATACAATATGTGATCTTTTGTAGCTGGTTTCTTTCACTCAGTATGTTTTCAAGGTTCAGCCATGTTGTGGCATGTATCAGTACTTCATTCTTTCATGGCCAAATAATATTCTGTTGTCTGGATATACCACATTTTGTTCATCCATTGGTCACTTGATAGACATTTGGATTGTCTCCAGTCTTTGGCTATTATGAATAATGCTGCAACGAATATTCATGTATGAGTTTGTATACGGATGTGTGTTTTTATTTCTCTTGGGTAGATGCCTAGGAGCGGAATTGCTGGGTTGTGTGGTTACAGAGGCCAGGTTCTTAACTGCTTCACTATTCTGCCTCCCCATAGTGAATGAATATACCATCAGTTTGGTTTATATATCAGTCTTGAGATTTTTAGTTAGCATAGTTAGCACCTGCCTCACCTAAGGGTCTAATCATTTTTGTGCACGCTAAAATGGAGAGGTGAGGGGATGCCCCTGAGAAGAAGGCTTGACAGAAGATCCCCTCAAAGGAAACCTGTTGCCACTGTTGAGTCCTTGTGTAAGGTCATTCCCCTATAGGGTTGATGACACTTCCTTTTCTAAGGGGTGTGTCATGGATTGAATTGTGTCCCCCAAAAATGTGGCTAGGCCATGATTCCTGGCATTGTGTGATTTTCCACCATTTTGCCATCTGATACGATTTTCCTATGTGTTGTAAATTCTACGTCTCTGATGTTAAGAGGCAGGATTAGAGGCAGTTATGTTAATGAGGCAGGACTCAATCTACACGATTAGGTTGTGTCTTAAGTCAATCTCTTTTGAGATATAAAAGAGAGGAGCGAGCAGAGTGACGTAGGGAACTCATATCACTAAGAAAGCAGTGCCGGGAGCAGAGCGCATCCTTTGGTCCGTGAGTTCCTCTGCGGAGAAGCTCCTAGACCAAGGGAAGACTGATGAAAAAAAACCTGCCCCCAGAGCTGACGGAGAGAAAGCGTTCTCCTGGAGCTGGCACCCTGAATTCGGACTTCTAGCCTACTAGACTGTGAGAGAATAAACTTCTGTTTGTTAAAGCCATCCACTTGAGGTATTTCTGTTACAGTGGCACTAGATGACTAAGACAGGGTGTAATTGGTTTGTATCAATTCACCTATACCTTTTTGTTCATGGCCTTTTCCAGTCGAGGGCAGGAATTTGTAAGGTGACTGGCTGGAGTCTGGAGGTGCTGTCAGTCCCAGGGAACATAATTTTCCTGTTTAAAGAAATTGGACATTTTAGGGATCAAGGGTATCTGAGGTCTCATTAACACCTTTTGACTCTTCAGTTTGTGTTCACACCACTTTATCAGCCCCTTGAGTTGGAGGCCGTGTCCACTTACAGTTGTGGGTCTTTCCCCCAGGAAGCTGGTCACATCTACCTGGATTGGGACATGTGGATGAATAGAAGTTATCTATGGATCCACAGGAGAAAGGGACTTCAAATAAGGGTCTGGAAGGTCTGCAGAGGGTGGCTGCTTTGGGATTCGCCTGAGGGTAGCACCTAAGACTTCCCCTTCAGGTTAGTCTGCTTAGCTTTTGGCAATCCCTTGCCAGCTTGGTGATCTCAGATGTTTAAGTTGTTGCTATTCCTTCTTCAAAGGAGCCATAGTGGTGCAAATGGTTAAGTGCTTGACTGTTAACTGAAAGGTTGGTGGTTCAAACCCACTCAGTGGCTCCTCAAGAGAAAAACCTGGCAATCTGCTTCCGTAAAGACGGGTGTTGTAGTTAGATGTCGTCAACTCAGTTCCAACTCATGGCTACCCTATGTACAACAGAACGAAACACTGCTTGGTCCTCCACCATCCTCACAATCGTTGCTATGTTTGAGCCCGTTGTTGCAGCCACTGTGTCAATCCATCTGCAAAGACTACAGCCTAGGAAACCCTATGGGGCGGTTCTACTTTGTCACATGGGGTTACTATTAGTCAAAATCGACTCCACAGAACCCAACAACAACATTCTTCTTCACTGTGGTGGCCAGACTCAGGACCTGTTGGCACATGAGAAGTGACTGTGTGATCAGGTCAGCTAATAAACGCAGGTGACCTCCCTGGGAATGCACTCCGTGGGTGCCCAGGAGAAGATAACCCTGCAACTGAGCAATCTGTCTTGGGTGGAGATGCCAACAAACAGTGGTTGTTACCTTGGTTTTGTTTTGATTTTATCATGGGGTGTGGTTAGTGTGTTGTTCAAAACCGAACGAGCTTTATAACTCCCTGGATGTCTTTATCAGACTGATGTTCAGATCTATTCCCAATTGTAGTAATAAGCCCTCGTGTTCACACGCCATCTTGCCTTTGTTGTTGTTGTTTTTGCCAACGATCTCCTATCTTCCTAGGACATCCCTGTGAACTGGGCTGCAGAGTTAGTAACATCACATCCGTATTCTAAAAGGCAGAAATGTGTGACAACCAGGCTAAGGGGTTTTGCTCAGGATCACACAGTAAACGGGCTGTGAGCTGAAGCTGAAAATAAACCCTAAGCTTGTCATTCATCACTCCCTTCTCACAGCGGGAGAGATTTAGCTGCCTTTCCATTGCCCTCTGGTTCGTGAGGGGAGGGGGCACATTATTTAGGGAGAGGATGTCTGCTGCACACACCCCTGGGACCTCAGCTGATTCAAACGTGCCATTCCAGCTTCTAGACTAGAAGGGAAAATCCAGGCTTAACTTGCAGGTACGGTATGCAACCTTGTTTTCTTTATCCTTGATGCACAACCAGGCTATTCCAGGCTTCCAGAGGGGCACCTTGGCTAAAGATGTCCATATGCAGGACACCGGTTTTAAAACTGGACAAAGTATGATTCAGACAAAATTTACCTGACTGGGGAAAAAACTAACTTTAAATAAGAAAAGATATACATGGTGATGACACAACTGGTTAATGTAACTGGTCACTAAACGAGACATGTAAAAAATAATTGAATTGGCAAATGTTACAGCAATTAAAAAAAGAAATAAACAATAAAAATAGAAAACCATGAAAAAAAGAAAAAATATACAACAGATTTTTTTATTCTGTTCAGCATTGTTAATACCAGTTGTTTAACACAGCTCATAATTTTCAGGTTAAGAATGATGCATAAGTGGCCATCTAGGACGAAAAATTATGTTCCTTAAAGATGATAGTATGAATTTTTCTCTATAAAATGCATTCGCAATGGAGTTGATATTGCCCCCAAGGGGGAGAAAATTGGTTCCTACAAGATGAAAATATCTTAGCTGTTATAATAGTTTGTGGCCCTCCAAAGCTCAACTCTATCTGATGAAGTCTTATTCCTTACTATTTAAGTTCTCTCATTAAGGAATATTTAAATTTAATTTAACTTTTCTCCTCGGGGAGACAATAATAATAAAAAAAGGTTTAAAACACTGCTCTAAAACTGCAAGAGGGAGAGGGGATATATGGGAACTCGCTGTACTTTCTGTGCAATTTTTCTGTACGCCTAAAAGTGCTCTAAAAAATAAAGTCTTTTTAAACAAAAACAAAACATTGCTCTATGAGAAGGCTCTGCAGCTTCCTCACAGAGAGCCCTCCTTCAGCCAGGTACATCTTTAGCTCTGATCTTTTCTAAAATTCTTAACTATTTATTGCGAGTCAGATTTCCAGGGTGATGTTATTGGAATCATGGTAGTTCCATACAACCTAGAAGTGGGCATTCTGTTGGGATTTAGTGGGTAGGCATGGGTGAGCACTGGGAAGGAATGTGTCTTGGCTTGGGCTTACCTGTGTTTTTTGGCCACGTGGCTCACTCAGGTGGATGCTTATGTTTGTGCTTGGTTAATTCCAAGAGTGTTATGAATGCAAACTTTGAGGAGGAAGGTAGAAGAAATTTCTCTTTTAATTTTCTTCTAGTGCCAACACTGACTCACTGTGACCCTCATTGTTTAAAACTGAGCTGTTGTTGTTAATGTTGTCCAGTCCTGTACCATCCTCACAGTGATTGCTATATTTGAGCCCCTTGTTATAGCCACTGTGTCACTTCATCTCACTGAAGGTCACCCTCTTTTTCAATGACCGTCTACTTTACCAAGCATGGTGTCTGTCTTAAGCAGTTGGTCCCTCCTGATAACATGTCCAAAGTAAGTGAGATGAAGTCTCACCATCCTTGCTTCTAAGGATCATTCTGGTTGTATTTCCTCCAAGACCTATTTGTTCATTCTTCTGGCAGTCCACAGTATATTTAATATTCTTTGCAAACACCACAATTCAAACGTGTCAATTCTTCCTCTGTCTTCCTCTGTTGTTGTCCACAAAATTGAGTGTTATTGTTGTTGTGAGTTGCCGTGGAGTCAATTCCGACTCATGGTGACCCCATGTGTGCCGAGCAGAACTGCTCCATTGGGTTTTTAAAGCTGTGACCTTTCAGAAGCAGATCACCTGGCCTGTCTTCCGAGGCGCCTCTGGGTGGGTTCGAATTGCCAAACTTTCAGCTAGTAGTTGAGTGCTTAACAATTTGCCCCACCCACAGACTCCTATAAAATTAAGTATATGTCCAAATATCTTTACACTGAGCAGAGCCTGCAGAGATAGAACCAAACTCTGCTGGTGCTATTCAAAGGCAACCTATCTCACTCGGAAGCTTGTCTGGAGAGAGAGGTTGTCGAACCCCAAGACTAGAGGAGGACAAGACCCCTGATTCCATCAAATGAGAGAATGCAAGTGAAGATGCTTTTGAACTGCAAAGCATATAAAGTATATTCTTATAAGTCCTCCCCCTTTCAGTGTAAATAACCTCCTTCAAGAAACCCATTAAAACCTATTGCCATCATGTCAATTCCGACTCACTGCGACCCCGTGTGTTACAGAGTAGAACTGATCCATAGGGTCTTCTTGGCTGTAATCTTTATGGCAGCAGTTTGCCAGACCACTGGGTGGGTTTGAACTACTAACCTTTCTGTTAGCAGCCAATCCCAAACTGCCTGCACCACCCAGGAACCTTATTTGAAGGAAAGCAGGTTTATTTAAGGATGATTATGAGATCTCTGCTTCCATTTGCACTACAAGACATAGGAATAATTGATGGCTGTTTATAAAAACCCTTTTCTATCTCTGGGTGACAGGGGCTTTGTGAGGGTGTGTGATATATTATCAGCTGTTATTCCACCTGGCCTTTTCCAGCCTTGTCTCAAATTGCTGGCTGCTTGGTTATTTTTCATTGCAATCCTGTCCTTTCTTCTTGTGTCCATAGAAACTACCAGTAATGCAGGGGCTTCTCCTTTCATGGGGCCTCTAAGATTCTCAACAGCTTTGCTCTGAGCCTGAGCAAAACCAGAAATAGCACTGGTGTGTCTATTGGTAGCATCTTCTAACTCAAACCAAAAAGGATTCTCTTTCCACCTGCATGCTGCTTCAGACGCATCCCACTGAGAGGGTCCTCACGCATGGGTTTTGTTGTGGGGGATCAGTGGCCCCATACTTTGATAAGTTGGCTAGCTTATCATTCTGCAGAATGATCCGTGTCCCCAACATGAACAGGCACCCGTGCTGCCGACCCAACAGAGCACTGCTATGAGGCAAAGAGCCTGGATTTGATGTGTTTCATCACGTTAGTGCTGTTTAGGGGTTTGGTTGACAAAGGAATTGGTGAGAAAGTTCCTAATATGTTTGATGGAGTTTAATATTTCATTGTTCTTAGCGCTAATGAGGCAGTATGCTGTGGGGGTGACAAGCTCAGGCTAGTCAGCTGGACCTGAGTTTGAATTCCAGATGTGATACTTACTGGCAGTGGGACCTCTCCCTAAGCCCTGGTTTCCCCATCTGTAGAAACTGGATAGTCATAGAACTTCCTCATTGTCTTGTTAAATGAGATATTGAGATAACAAATAGATAATGCTGCGTCCGCTGCCTAGTATATGTAAACCAAACCAAACCAAACCAAACAAAAAATCAGTTGCCATTGAGTCAGTTCTGACTTACAGTACCCCACGTGTTTTCAGCGTAGAACTGCACTCCATAGGGTTTTCAATGGCTGTGACCTTTTGGATCTTTTGAGGAGACACTGGCAGTAGATTTGAACCACCAACCTTTTGGTTAGCAGTCAAGTGCTTAACCGTTTGCACCACCCAGGGACTCCTGGGTATATGTAAGTGGTCTGTAAAAGGTGAATGTGGTCTTTGTGATTATTGGAGAAATGGAGAGCTGAATAAGAAAGAGAAGTAAACCTAATTTGGAAGAGAAGGAACTAAATTCAATTCCATGCAAAATTTTACAAACGTTAGGTTTAAAAACAATCATATGTATTTTAGAATAGGTCGTAGGTGCACATAGATAATTCAAAAAGATATACAGTGAAAAATAGGTCTCCCTCCTACCCTACCCCTATCTCCTAGTTCTCCTCCCCAGAGGCAACTATTATTACAAGCTTCCTGAGTATCCTTTGAGAAATTCTCGTTAATTTGAAAAGCTACTTCTGAGGAAAATTAGTTTTTAAAGAACCCCATGGTGGGAGTACTTGTCTGAAATGTTTTGCTATGCGTTCAGCAGAACATTTTGACAATAATAATAAAAAAAGCAAACAGCTGCCCTTGCGTTCCTGTTGGACCCCAAGCTGAGAGAGTATTTGACAGCATATTTTTGCTCTGCGCAGCCTGAACCGGAGTTGACAACGTCTTTCTCGCTATAATGAGGTGCATGGGCTCAAAAAAGCAATACGATTCAGAAGCAGGAGGCAAAGCTCCCAAAGCAGAGAGCCCCTCTCCAGGAGCCGCCTGGCATTGTTGATGAAGGGTGTCAGGGTAAGGCAAAGGCGCACTGAGAGAGCTGAACTCTGGACTGTGGCTTCATTCCCGGCATTCCCCATTTGCCAAGCCCACATTTCCAACATTCCCCTGGGGCTTAGGTTCTCTCTTTTCCTCCTGAGCAGAGATCCTTGGGGTCACATAGCTTCGCCTTCAGCTGCTGGAGGGTCCAGGGAACAGGCTTGGGGAGACAATGATGAGAAACGGTGTGAAGTGAGTGAGGACCCCTTCCCGTGTTCTCTCCTCCTGGCCCTTTGGGGCCCAGTTTCTGGTCTGTAAAATGCACCGATCTTATCTTTATCCAGGACGGACTTGGTAAATTTAACCCCTCTCAAGTCCTAAGATGCACCTGTTGGCTGGATAAACAGGGCTATTTGCTGCCATCCTCTTAATAGAGCTAGGAGAGTTTGCTCCCTTGCCTTCAATCTTCTGCCAAACAAACAGGTATCAGTTATCCCAGTTGAAGGAGATTTCAGGACCTCAGCAACACATTCCAATGCTTAACTCTCCTTAGGTCAAAAAGTTCCTACTTGGATCTAACCTGAATTTACTAAGCTGGAATTTGTCCAGCAGACAATAAGTAAGGAAAACGGTGGTGATCATCTTCCGGGTATTGAAGACAAGACATTCATTAACTCTTTCTCCCTTCATTTTTTTAAAACTTTTTTTTATTGTGATCAAACTTATCATTTTAACCTTTTTCAGTGTACAATTCAATGGCATTGATTATGTTCACAATGTTATGTAACCATCACGACTATCTATTTCCAGAACTTTTTCATCACCCCAAACAGAAACTCTGTACCCATTAAGCAATAACTCTCCTTTTCCCCCACCTCTAGTCTGCTTTCTGTCTCTATGAGTTTGCCTAGCCTCAACATTTCATATAAATGAGATCACACACTATTTGCCTTTTTTGTGATTGGCTTCTTTCACTCAACATGTTTTCAAGGTTCATCCATTCCCCTTTATTTCTAAATGAATGAGTTCTTTCACCTTCCATTTGCCTTCACTGTCTAACTTCTCAGTTACTCCTGTGGTTCAGGTCTGTGTCCTCCCCTTCATGGCCTCCAAACCAGGTCAGAGGCACAGGAGAAGACTTTCCTCGTGCAGAATACCAGGAAGGACTCCTGACATAGCATCGTTTACTTTATTTTTCACTTCCCCTGCATCCTTCGTACCTTCAGAGCTGCTTGCCTGGTTCATCTCCAGCTTGTGTGTACACAAGCACAGCTATATAAAGCAAAAGGTTTTCCCCATCTGACCGACTTAAATATCAGAGTGAGTAAGTAATAATGCTCCCTTCTGGCTTCTAGGCACTTCTGGTATTTATATTGGTCTCAGCGCATGATGCTTGTAGAGGTTTAATTTTCCTAAAGCCCAAACACTCATGTTAATTTGGGAGAGGACAGGGACTTGATTTCTTGAGCAAAGCCAAAGACTGGAGAACAGAGTTGATTCCTAGACCCACAAAGGAGAGATTTTGAAGCAAGATGCTGTCTTTCTTTGGCGCTCAAGGGCAGAAGAATAGAGGAGGGCTTAGTCAATTTCCAGAAGCTTTGTGACTGGTGAAGTTTCATAAAACACTTAGCTAGACAAAAAAAGAAGAGGTTGGAAAAGTCAAAAAGCATTAGAATTGATTTGCAAGCAATCCTATCCTCTCTTTCAAGTAAAATGAACCTAAAGAAAGCAAGAAAATGTACATTATTGACTATTTCTCAAGCATCCTGCTATTATTATGGATGAAGACTCTAAGGTTTAAAGAAAACAAAAACCCATTGCTGTTGAGTCGATTCCTACTCAAAGTGACCCTATAGGACAGAGTAGAACTGCCCCATAGGGTTTCCAAGGAGCCCCTGGTGGATTTGAAGTGCTGACATTTTCGTTAGCAGCTGTAGCACTTCACCACTACACCAGCTAAGGCTTAGTGAAGTTAAACGAGATGTTGTGTCAAACATCCAGCATAGGGCCTAAAACAGTCAAGTCGGGTCCCTGAATCATGGTGACCCCCATGCCCAATGAAATTAAACACTGCCCAGTCCCTCGACATCTCCATGATTGGTTGCAGATCAGACCATTGTGATCCATAGGGTTTTCATTGGCTGATTTTCAGGAGTAGATCACAGGGTCTTTCTTCCTAGTCTGTCTTAGTCTGGAAGCTCCGTTGAAACCTGTTCAGCATCATAGCAACATGCAAACCTTCACTGACAAAGGGGCAGTGGTTGTGCTTGAGGCGCATTGGCCGGTGATCGAACCTCAGTCTCTCACATGGAAGGCAAGAATTCTCCCACTGAGCCACAACGGACCCATAAAACACAGCAGGTACTCAGTACAAATTAGTTCTCTTCCTAACTGCATTGCTGATAGTAAGAAGGGTTAAAGGCATAAAATCCTTTATTAAAATCCTTAGTTATATAAAAACCAGCCAGTACATGGCGTCTGCTAACACCAAAACTTTTGGTTTTCATTATGCCACGCTACTTCACCTTCTTCTGTGGTCAGGCTGCTCAAAGGAGGGCTAGTTCCTGGTGACACCCTGGTTTAGGCTGCCCTGCCACCTTGGGAGGGGTTTTGGGGTGGCGTTGTATCCCTGCAGTCAGTCTTGTTCCTCTCGGATCTGATTGACAATTATCTAGTGCCACAATAACAGCTAACACTTCTTAAAATCTTACTGTGCGCCAAGCTTGGAGTTAAATGCAATACATGCATTATTGCATTAAGGTTCCTGAGCTAAAATGTTCAAACATCGAGGATCATTGCTAGCTAGGAAGACACCAGAAACCTTGCCAGTGAACGCTCTAAATCTGAAAAAGTTTGAAAAGTAAAGACACAAGTTCCATAATTCCCTGCCCCTGGGCGCTAAAGTCAAAAGAATAGTCCAGCAGAGATGGAAGATATGTTCCATGCAAGAAGACCCAGAAAATGCAGCTTCTGAGTTCATTAAATAAATGGGAAAATAGCACTTCTGTTCTTTTGTAACCACAAAGAATTGAAACTTGTGGTTAGCAAAGATTTCGGGGTTAGGGAGGGTGAGAAGGGAGGGCAGTCTTGTTCGTTCCTGATTTCTGGTTGGTTCCAGGGAAGTAGGGTTTCCCTCGTATAAAATGCAACTCGATATTTCTTCCCTGCTCCATTGCTGGGACCTGGCGAACAACAATGGTTCCTGGCACTCTTAAGAGTGGCGAGTCCCAGCAGTGAGGTCGAATCCATTTTTGGAGCCAAAAGGACAGCATTCCTTTGCAGTTAGTTTTTCAACTCCCTCCAAGGAAGCTCTTGCCTGTCTAGAGTGACATCTAACGGCAACAGAAGGGAGTTACTCCATTTCACAGCCTATGGAAGAATCCCCCGGCTTTTCCTAGCAGAAGCCTCTTGATCCTTTCCCTCACTAATTCCCCTGTGGTTGATGAGGGTTGACATGAGCAAGTTGAAGTTATTCCACTTGCTAATTAAAACCGTGCATTGTGCTTTCATATAAAACACGAAACCACTGAGTACATTTGGATGTGCCCAAGCGGCTGGCCTTGGCAGGGATTGTCCTAAATTCTGAACGAGTCGTTCGTCTTACAGGACTACAACCTGCTTGGTAACAGGTTAGCAGTGGAAAGTTACCTCTCTAGAGGGGCCTTAACACTTTATAGAAATTACAGTAAAGATCTACAAACTGTTTTGAGATCATTGAATGATTGGGAATATACCAAAACCAAACTGATTATTGGCAAGTTGATTCCGACTCATACCTACCCTATAGGACAGAGTAGAACTGCCCCATTGGGTTTCCAAGGCTGTAAATCTTTCAAAAGCAGACCGCCACATCTTTCTCCTGGAGCTGCTGGTGGGTTTGAACCACCAACCTTTCGGTTAGCAGCCAAGTGCTCAACCACTGCGCCACCAGGGCTCCTTGACTGGGAATATAGATATGCTCAAAAGATAACAGCTAAAAGAGATGGCTTGATAAGTTTTTTTCTTCTTTTTTTAATTGTACTTTAGATAAAGGTTTACAGAGCAGATTAGTTTTTCATTAAACAATTAATACACATATTGTTTTGTGACATTGGTTGCCAACACCACGACATGTCAACACTCTCCCCTTCTCAACCTTGGGTTCCCCATTACCAGCTTTCCTGTCCCCTCCTGCCTTCTTGTCCTTCCTCCTGGGCTGGTGCGCCCATTTAGTCTCATTTTGTTTTATGGGCCTGTCTAATCTTTGGCTGAAGGGTGAACCTCAATAGTGACTTCAGTACTGTGTTAAAAGGGTGTCTGGGGACCATACTCTTGGGGTTTCTCCAGTCTCCGTCAGACCAGTAAGTCTGGTCTTTTTTTGTGAATTTGAATTTTGTTCTACATTTTTCTGCAGCTCTGTCCAGGACCCTGTGTTGTGATCCCCATCAGAGCAGTCGGTGGTGGTAGCTGGGCACCATCTAGTTGTGCTGGACTCAGTCTGGTAGAGGCTGTGGTAGTTGTGGTCCATGAGCCCTTTGGACTAATCTTTCCCTTGTGTCTTTGGTTTTCTTCATTCTGCCTTGCTCCAGACAGGCTGAGACCAGTGGAGTATCTTAGATGGCTGCTTACAAGCTTTTAAGACCTCAGGCGCTACTCACCAAAGTAGGATGTAGAACATTTTCTTTACAAACCATGTTATGCCAATTGAGCTAGACGTCCCCCGAGGCCATGGGGCTTAGGGGTTTTTAAGAACAATGGGCACGGATGCGAGAGTGAGACTAGGGAGGAGAAAACTGAAAGGTGAACAACCATTCCGCAGCACTTTTAATATGCCTTATCTTCGGTTTTTCATGACACCTCTGCTTTGAGATGTATTATTATCCCCATTTCTCCAGATGGAGAAATTGAGTTATGAACAGGTAACATGACATGTTAGAGATTACATGGCCAGTTAGCAGAAAGGCTCACAGTGAAACCATCTCTCCTACTTATCATATGGGGCAGTTTGACTCTGTCTTATAGGGTCGCTATGAGTCAGAATCGACTCAAAGGCAACAGGTTTGGTTTTGATTTGGAAAGACTAATTGGAGTCCCTGGGTGGTACAAATAGTCAATGTGCTCAACTGCTACCCAAAAGGTTGAGGGTTTGAGTCCACCCAGAGGCACCTTGGGAGAAAGGCCTGGGAATTTTCTTCTGAAAGATCACAGCTTTGAAAACCCTATGGAACACAGGTCTACTCTGCACATATGGGGTCACCATGAGTCAGAATCGACTCAACGGCAGCTGGTTTTATACTTGCTGCCTGCACTTCCTTCCCTCCCATCTTCTCTCTTTCCCCCATGCTTTCTTTTCATCCCTCAAGTTGGACTTTCACCCACCACTGTACTGAAATTGTTCTCTCAAGGTCACCGCCAATGTCCATCTCATCAAATTCAGTGGTTGATCCTCAGTACTCACCTTACACGTCCTCTTTAGTAACCACTGGACAGAGCTGACTACCCCCTCCTTCGTGAAACACTTCATTTCCCCATTCATAAACTGGGCATAGTTGTGATATCTATCATATATGGTTGTTGTGAGGACTAAATGAGATCGTGTGTATAAAGCCCTAGGATTTCTCCTGGCCCCAAATTAGTGCTGAATACCTGCTGTGGTTGTTGTGTGCCGTCGAACCAATTCCGACTCATGGAGACCCTGTATGATAGAGTAGAACTGCCCCATAGGGTTTCCTAGGCTGTAATCTTTACGTGAGCAGACCACTAGGTCTTTTCTCCCACAGAGTCGCAAGGTGGGTTTGAACCATCAACCTTTTGGTTAGCAGCTGAGCTCTTAACCATTGTGCCACCAGGGCTCCTTTCAACATCTGCTAGTTATTCTTAAATATAATACTTTCATCTTTCAGAGAGAGAATGGGTCCATGTTATATTTGTCTGATTAAAACTCAGTTCGTAAAAAATAAAAAAAGTAAGTGCCTGGGGTCTTAAAAGGTTGCAAGCAGCCATTCAAGGCACAACAATTGGTCTCTAGTCATCTGGAGCAACAAAGGAAGAAGAACAGTCAGGAATAGGAAGAGGATATGGAATGTGTGGCTAATTTCCTCCATGAACAACTGCTTCTTTTGCCATGAAACCGGAAGAACTGGATGGTCTCTGGCTACCATTATTGGACATTTTGGTCAAAGATTCCATAGGAGAATCCTGATGAAAAGTGGGAAAATGAAGAACAGAATTTCAAATCCTCCCAGACTCCAGACTTTCTGGAGCCATGGAGGGTGGATGAATCCCTAAAATTATGGCCCTGAGATAGTCTTTAAACCTTAATCCAAAAATACTCCCTGACGTCTTCTTAAAACCAAACAATAGTTTAGTTTGACTAGTAAGAAAGTTCTGCCTTGAGCATTATGCTCTTTTAAGTACTATCCATATGGGATCAGATTGACAATAGCAACTCAAAAGATTAGATAGGAACTTTAGGGGCAGTGTGTTTATGTTAACGAGAGAGGAACAACTCAGAAAAGGAGGGTGAGAATGGTCACACAACTTGAAGAATGTAATCAATGTCACTGAATGGTTCATGTAGAAATTGTTTGGAAAAAAGAGAGAATGTTGACAGATTGATAAATGTAACTAATGTCACTGAACAGTTTGTGTAGAAATTGTCAAATGGGAACCTAACTTGCTGTGCAAACTTCCACCAAAAACTCAATAAAATATTATCTAAAAAAGATCATAAAAAAATTAAAGTAAAAAAGCAAAAGACATCGAGGGCTCTAATGGATTCAAAATGGGAGATGTTAAGGAGGGGAAAAGGGAGCGTCTCTCATGTAGAGATGTCTATTCGTATTTTTAAAATATAATAAAACCAACATTGGAGAAACTTCCTGGTACGAAGTTGCTAATGCTTCTTCCTCACAGGCTTAGGAACAGTGGGAAATTTCCACGCTTTGGATGCATTTTAGCTCAAGGCCAAAATGGAATTGACTTCATCTCCCTAATGATCAGAATGTGCCCCAATGAAACAGAGATGTGGAGACCAAAACAGAAAGAATGGAGAAGAGCCAGCCTCCTTTAAACTTGACCCTGGCATTGCTACAGAGAGCTTTTAGGACCAGAGTCCATTTTCTTATCTGGGCTTGTATTTTTTATTTATTTGCTCTGTGGCACTGGGAAGTGCCACCCACCCGGACCCTGACCACACCAAGGCAGTTTACCAGCATTTCTCAGCTGCAGGCAGCACAAGATCCCAGGAAGTGAATGGGGGATAGGCCCCCACATTCCTCCCTCCCCCATAGCAATTCACTTTCTGATTCCAGTAAGCTAGGACACATTGGGAAGATCCGGGAATCCCCAAGACTCAATTATTCAGTAAGCACTGTCTCTCAAAGTATGGTCCATCTGCTTATTTAAAAAGTATATTTCTGGGCCCTGCCTCAGACCTGATGACTTGACTGTCTCCGTCTCCGGGACCCTGGAATTTGCATTTTAAACAGGTCTCCAGGTGATTCTCCTGTATATTAAAACCTGAGAACTGTTGAATTAGAGAAGAGTTGTTGATCTTTTCCTCCATTTAAAAAGCTTGCTCATTGGTCTCAAGGGGCTTCAACCAGGCTCTGTTGGAATGCTAGCTATTCTTCAAGACAACTCAGATGCCACCTCCTCCATGAAGCCTTCCTGCGCTCCCCATTCCCAAGTTAACTCTCTCTCCCTTAACACTGAGTCACAGTGCTCCTAGAGCATCTGTCATGTGTATCACATTATTTGGGGTCAGGCTTTATCGTCACTGTTAGTTTATAACGTTTGTGAGGACACGGACTTGTTAAAAAAATCATCTTTGTATCTGTCCACCATCATCCCTACTTCCAAAACTTGTACACAGTGTTAATGCTCAACAACAACAAAAATAGTTGAATAAATGAATAATATTTGATAAAACTGACTTTGGGAATGATCAAATAGAAAAAAAAAGAGTAAGGGTGAGGGAGTGGAAAGAAGGAGATCAATATGAAAGAAATTTCAAAATTATAGCTGGTTACTTTATCACACCACCACCCATCTGTTGGTTCGTTGTATTGTGGTGGCTTGTGTGTTGCCGTCATGCTGGAAGCTATACCACTGGTATTTCAAATACCAGCAGAGTCATCCATGGTGGGCAGGTTTCAGTGGAGCTTCCAAACTAAGAGAGTGGGAGGAAAGATCTGGCCAATCTATTTCTGAGAATTAACCAATGAAAACCTTAAGGATCACAACAGAAGATTGTCTGATACAGTGCTCGAAGATGGCACAGACCGGGCAATGTATCATTCGGTTACACATCAGGTCGCCACAAGTCAGAGCCAACTCAATGGCACCTAATAACTTTATTATAATTGTCAGTGCATAAGAAAAATGGAGATTCATCAATATCTTAGGAAAAGATATGACACCTTAGCGATAATGTCTTTTAGGAAGGTGAAGGAGTTATAGTTCTCACAGTTATACAGACCTCTTTGTTTCTCCTTTCTCCTTTCCCTTTCTCCATTGCTTTTTTGGGCGCTTTTAACCTATTCTTTGTCTCCTTTACTCTTCCATTCCCCTTTCTTTAATGTTCCCTCTATCCCCCCGTAATGCCTTAGTCTAGCCAATCATTAGGTAGCCAAACATTTATTGGGGTGTACTTTTGCCAGGCATTAGGCTGGGTGTGGGGAGCCAAGAAAAATAAGATCTGGCCCCTGTCCTTGAGGAACTCATAGTCTAAACGAGGAGAAGAACAAGTAAGTAGATGAGCAGCATACAGCCTAAGAGAAGAGCAATGATGACGTAGGCCACGAGTGCCATGGAGCAACCAGAGCATTGGAGAAGGCTTCCTAGAGGAGCCGGCACCTGATTTGAATGCCGAAGGACAGATAGAGCCAAGTGAAGATGGGAAGAGGTGGGGAGAGGAGACATTCCAGCCCCAAGAAGCAGTATGTACGAAAATGTGGAGGTAACCACTGGTCTCATCCCTTCGGGAGCAAGGGAGAATGAAGAGAACAGGATACAAGGAAAAGATTAGTCCAAAGGACTAATTGTCCACAGCTACCAAGG
>NW_004443964.1:6962251-7004620 GCF_000243295.1 Trichechus manatus latirostris
AAAGATTGGAGTTGTCAAGGGTTTCATTTTACTTGGATCCGTAGTCAACACCCATGGAAGCAGCAGTCAAGAAAACAAACAACGTATTGCATTGGGCAAATCTGCTACAAAAGACCTCTTTAAAGTGTTAAACAGCAAAGATGTCACTTTGTGGACTAAGGTGTGCCTGACCCAAGCCATAGTATTTTCAATCACTTCGTATGCATGCAAAAGCTGGACAATGAATAAGGAAGACTGAAGAAGAACTGATGCATTTGTATTATGGTGTTGGCGAAGAATGTTGAATATACCATGGACTGCCAGAAGAATGAACAAACCTGTCTTGGAAGAAGTACAGCCAGAATGTTCCTTAGAAGCAAGAATGGCGAGACTTCATCTCACTCACATTGGACATGTTATTAGAAGGGAGAGTCCCTGGAGAAGGACGTTATGCTTGGTAAAGTATAGGGTCAGCAAAAAAGAGAAAGACCCTCAACGAGATGGATTGACACAGTGGCTACAACAATGGGCTGAAGTATAACAATTATGAGGATGGCGCAGGACCCGGCAGTGTTTCGTTCTGCTGTACATAGGGTCACTATGAGTCAGAAGCGACTTGATGGCACCTAACGACAAGTGAATTATAGAGTTTTTCAGGAAACTATAAGTAGTTTAGAAGAGTGGGAACAAAGAGTTCAAAGGGAAGTGGCTGAGAGTTGAGGTTGGAGTTCTGGACAGGGGCCCAGCTGTGGAGGGCCTTGTGGAGAATGCTGAGGTCTTTGGACTTGATCTGTGACCTCCTAATTTGCTTTGTGTTTTAGAAAGCCCACTCTGGCTGCAAAGTAGATCATGACCTGGACGGGCGACGGTGATCAGTGAGGAGGCCATAGCGGCCACATAGGAAGGATGTTGGTGTGGACCTGGTCAGGTGATGGAAATGGAGGAGGATATTGAGGAGAGGGAGTCATGGGACTCAGTGTCCCTAAACTGGGGCTAGGTATCAGAGGCGACCCTCAAAGCCTGAGAGGTGTACGCAGCCTTGACTCCCAACTTGAGTAAAGGAAATTCTAGATAAGTATTTCCAAGGTCAATGGGACAAGTGGGAGTAGAATTTCAAATGACCAGGTTTAGGCTGTCCTTGGCTGTCTGGTTCTTCCCATAAAGAAAAGCTCAGAAACGTCTTGAACCCATTCCTAATGGAGAAGGTCGGCGATCAGGCTGGTTTTATACAGGCCTCCAAAATAAAACAACAAGAAAAAAACAACACACGGTTGCCGTGGAGTCAATTCTGACAGGGCGACCCCATGTGTTTCAGAGTAGAACTCTGCTTCATAGGATTTTCAGTGGCTGATTTTCTGGAAGTAGGTGATCAAGACTTTCTTCCAAGTGGCCTCTAGGTGAACTCAAACCACCAACCTTTTATTTTGTATCCTACGTGTTAACTGTTTGCACCACAGACCTCCAAGGGTCAGTAAATTCCAGGGCAATATCCAGTTTTCACCTGGAGGTGGCAGCACTGTAACTCCCAGAAAGCAAAGCGAGATAATCTCCACGACTAAAATGCACTGCAAACCCTAAAGAGAGACTTTTTGATGATTAATTTATACATTCTGAAATAACTGATGTGGCCACGTTGTAATTAGCAAGTTTTGCAACAGTCACAACAGGTTTGCATCTTAGGGTGTGACTTTTACTTCACAGCTTGCCTCTTCTTCCATTTCCTTTTCAGAATTTAACATCAGTGGCACATACACGTTCAAAACGCTACTGCCTCTCCTGTGTTTTTTCTCTGTACGGAATGATCTTGGACAACGTTCTCTCAAGTTTCTGAGTTTGTGTCTGCAGAAAAACAACAACAAAAGGTACCAAAAAGATAATGTGGCACTGTTGATTTTTTTTTTTGTCACCCACAATTGCCCCATTTCAACACAACTATTTTTATTTTTAAATATTCCCTCCGAAATCTGGTCCATATGCATACAATTTTACATAGGCATACTCAGAGATTGTTTTATCGATGCTGCATTTTAAAAGGAAGTACATAACATTTTTTTTCTGCTCTCTTAGGCATCTAGTCTCTTCCGAGATCTCACTTCCTTAGCTTCAAATATCATCACTGCACAGAAGAGCAGCCACAGGTTTATCTCTAGTCAACCTCCACTCTTCATCCATCCATCCATCCACTTATTTGCTGTGTGAATCCTATTTTGTACCATGAACTGTGCTGGTTGCCGGGAATACAAATATGAAAAGGTGTGGTCTTGTCTGTCCCAGAGCTTGTAGATCATTAGGGGGCAGGGAAGCAAACAAACAATAATAATGCAGTGAAATGGGAGGTACGATGGCAATTTTGGAGAAGAGCCCTAAAGCTGGCTTGGAGATCTAAAGAAGGGGAGAAGGCCAACACGCAGAGGAAACAGCATGTGCAAAGATAAGGGCACTCAAACGATCTGACGCTCTCGGGGAACCACAAATGGTTTAGTGTTGGTGGAGCGTGTGTTGGGGGAAAGGGGGGGTTGGGTTGGTTGGGGAAAGGTGGGTGGGGCTGGCAAGCAGGAGCCAGATCTTTAAGGGCCTCAGAAAGGACTTGAGATATTATCTTGTAGTTGATAAATATCTTAGTTCCAATCCATTTTCCACTCCGCAGTCAGAGTGACAAAGTATTTTGAAGTATCTGACCATGGCCCACCTCCGCTGGAGTATCCCAGAGAATTAACAGCCAAGTCTTCAGCAATGCTGAGAAGGCCCCGAATGAGCCTCTCTGACGCTTCAGCCCCATGCCAGGTTCTTCTTCCCTTCGCTCCCTTCCTCCCAGCTACAACTGGCTTCCTTGAGTTCTCTCTTACTCTCTGGCCTTTGCACGTGTGTACCCTCTATCTGGAACACTCATTCCCTCTCAGCCTGGCTAATCAGGGTCTCAGAGTCCCTTCGTGGTGCTAACATTTAATGCTCTTGGCAGCTAACCAAAAGGTTGGAGGCTCAAGTTCACCCAGAGGCACCTCAGAAGAAAGGCCTGGTGATCTACTTGCTAAAAATCAGTCATTGAAAACCCTGTAGAGTGGGTTGGGGACTATGGTTTTGGGGGACATCTAGGTCAACTGGCATAACATAGTTCATAAAGCAAATGTTCTACATCCTACTTTGGTGAGTAGCATCTGGGATCTTAAAAGCCTGTGAACAGCCAAGGTACATCTATTGGTCGCATCTCGTCTGAAGCAAAGAAGAATGAAGAAAACCACAGACACAAGGAAAATATTAGTCCAAAGAACTAATGGACCACATGAACCGTAGCCTCTACCAGCCTGAGCCCAGAATTGGATGGTGCCCAGCTACCGCCACCAATTACTCTGGCAGGGATCACAATGGAAGGTCCTGGCCAGAGCAGGAGAAAAATGTAGAACAAAATTCAAATTCACAAAAAAGACCAGACTAACTGGTCTGACAGAGATTGGAGGAACCCCCAAGACTATGGCCCCCGGATACCCTTCTAACTCAGAACTGAAGCCACTCCCGAAGTTCACCTTTCAGCCAAAGATTAGACAGGCCTATTAAACAAACAATAACCTACGCGAGGAACTTGCTTGTTAGATCAAACAACGAAGTATACGAGACCAAATGGTCAAAACCTGCCGGAAAGCAAAGATGAGAAGGCAGGGAGGGACAGGAAAACTGGAGGAATGGAAACGGGGAACCCTGGGTGGAAAGGGGGAGAGTGCTGACACATTGTGGGGATTGCAACCAATGTTATGAAACAATTCGTGTATAAATTTTTGAAAGAGAAACTAATTCGCTGTATAAACTTTCATCTAAAGCAGACATGCACAAAAAAACCTATAGAGCACAGTTCTACTCTGATACGCAGGGGGTCGTCATGAGTTAGAATGAACTCCATGGCAACTGATTAACTGGTTATGATATAGTCCTTCCCTTTCATTTCTATTTTTCTGGCCACCACTTTAGAAGAGAGTGTAATAGTGGGGGAAAAACATGTGTTTTGAAAAAAGAAGGGTTTCCTTGGGTAAGTTACTCTTTATGTCTCAGTTTCTGAGTTTGTAAAATGGAGATATTAACCACCTTGCCCAGAAACGGTGACTTTAGTACACACCAGGAGCTAAATAGATGGTCCTGTTGTTATTATCACCGCGTATCACACATCTCTTACTTAGAATCCGTCAGAGGTTGCACATCACTCAAACCTAAGCTGAGCATCTTGGCTGCTTTTTCATTACTCCTCCCCACAAATCCTGGGCTCTGACCAGTTTGAAATATTGGCTGGTCCATCATTCTTTCGTCTCTGCTTTCAAATTCCAGCTCAAACACACGTCCTCCCTGATTACTTCAGCACAAGCACTGTAATGGCTCCCTGCTCGGCAGTCCTACCCGTAGTTCATCAGTACTTGGGGCCAACGGCGTCGTCTTGCAGACTAGGCAACTCTTCTTTAGATTCTAAACTGCTAAAAGCAGAGGTTCTTTCTGGTTCATCTTGTACCCTGTATAGTGCATTGCCAGCAGTTGCTGATCAATAAGTATTTGGTGTAAGAACAATTCATCTTCCTTATTTCAATGGGCTTATTATCTCTATAGAATCAGATGTTTGGTTAATCTCATCTCTGTGCTGTTTTGTTGGCTTCCAGAGAGCACATTAACATTAGATGTGTTCTGTTCTGTCCTTTAACTGGAAAAAGCTTTTGGAACTGAAAAGAAAGGTTACTTCTCCAAGTCTCAGCTTCTGCCACTCCCCGGTACTCACCCCGCCTGCCTCCTGCAAGCATCGAACTACTTAGCATGGCCCTGAAGACGACATTTCTCTCTCACGCCTCTGTTCCGGTTGCCTGGGATGCCCTTATCTTAGCTTTTCTGTCTGGCGAACTCCTACTCATCCTTCAAGACTCAGCTCAAACGTCACATCACCTTCTCTGTGAAGGTTTTCTACGGTCGGCTGAATAGTGACCCCTCCTCCCATCCTTTCAGCCTTTTCTGCAATCCCCAAATAATTACAACAGTACTTATGGCATTGTTTGCTTACTTTTGTTCGACTCCTCTAAACTGTGGATTCCTTGAGGGCCAGGTTTTTGTTCGTCGTTGTATCTTCTATACCTAGCACATATTAGGCACACTATTCAAAGTGAACGAGTGCGTTAATTCACCCAACACTGCGGTTTGTATGGACCGAATTCTCAAACATTTCAAGGCCTGGTTCTGTTTGGAGATCTTCATACTGCAGGGAGGGTTTTTTTCTGCTTTGTTTTTTCGTTACCTCGGGTTGCTGGAAGGGAAAGGGAAAGTTATTACGGTGTGGCAAGAATTACACCTTTAGGTCTGAGGTGTAATTTACCCGCTCTGGCACCGAGCGGGTTACACCAGCCCGGGGGCGGAGCCATCCTGGTGCCACCTGCAGCGGGGCGGTCTGACGCGTGCGCCCTGACACGCAGCTAGTCTCCACTTGCGGAGGCCCGGCCTTGGAGGCGCGCTTGCGCTCTGGGCCTCTTCCGCCGGGGGGAGTCTCGCGGGGGCGGTGCGGGGCAGTTCTCGCGGGACCCCGAGGAGAAGCGGAAGCTAGGCGGCTCTGCTGCTTCGGCGACCCGGCGGCGGCGACGGCGGCTGTGGCGGTGACGGCGGCGGGAACAGGCGCTTCCCTCGGGGAGCAGCAGCGGGGTCAGCGGCCGCTCGCACCGCTCGGAGGGGCCGGCCGGGCCGGAGCGGAGTCGCTGCGCCACGGTGAGTTCGGGCGGCGGCGCTCGGCGCAGCTCCGGCGCTTCTTCCTCCCCGCTCGGCAGCGGGAGGCTGCACCGGGCCGGGCCCAGGAGTCGGGGCGAGCGACGAGCCCGCGACAGGGAGCCGAATCCCCGAGACTCCGACTCCACCATGCTTCCGCTTTTGGGGTGCTTCCTTTTTGGGCACTGTCCTCCCGCGGCTCTTGGCTGTGGGCAGAGCTGCGACCCCGGGGAAGGGACCGGGACTCCCTGGGTGACTCTTAGTTAAATCTCCTGCCTTCATCGTGAGGGTGTGCGCAGAAGGGGCCCGGGAGGAGCTGGAGAGGCCCCGGGTGTTAATTCTGTGAGTCAGTCTGACTTCGCCCCGGAGGCGGGGGATCGGGATCAGGCTGCAAGCGCAGGGATGCTCCTGCGACCTGCACGGCCACCACGTCACCATTTGTCGGTGTTTTTGGCCGGAATTTTGCAGGGGGATCCACCAACCCTGTCAGTACCGGGAGCTAGAGCGTTTGCTGCCGGAGCCAGTAAGAATGCCTTTTATTTCTATCGCTATCTTTTCGAGCGACTCTCTAAAAAATACGTGTCAAGAAAAATAAGCAGCAGTTGGTCGGCATGCTCCGAGGAAAGATTTCGGCGAGAGGGAAGTCCTGGTATTTGTCATTAGCAGCACTCTGCGTGTGTATAGCTGTAAGTCACCTGACTTACGGCTTGTTTAGAAAGTTATCTAAGGCTGACTTCAAATGCTGTAAAAATACAGTTTGCAGAGAAGCTGAAGTACACTGGAGGTCTCACTTTGGGTACTGTTGACTCAGAAAAGAGAGAGACACGCGAGAGAAATTAGCATTAGTCTATTTTGGCTTTCTTGTCCCTTTGATGTGCTTTTTCAGTTATTGCCTTCCCTTTGGCTACTTCTCGCCCTAAATGCTTACTTATGTAAGGCAAGTCATTTGCCTCCCCCCCCCTTTTTTTTTTCTATTTCACTTCCCCTTCCTCTTTACTGTCCTCTCTAGACACAATTTTTCTTTCAAAAGAGGTTTCTGCCGTTGGGTGCAGTTCGTTTTCTCCCTTATTTAAAGATCCCGTTTTCTTTCATGAAAAGATATCCTCTTTCTTGCTTTCATTCCTTTACTTGTAAGCTTCCACTGTGCTCCTTCAGTCAGCCAGAAGGGTTGCTAGAGAGCCGTGCAAGACTGGAGTTCTCCCCCTGGGAACTGGTAGGCTCAAAGGATTGAATTCATTAGTAAGTAATCGATACTGCCGCTAGGTCACAAGTGTGGTCTGCTTCTGTTACTTGTGTTTTCGCTTTTCCTTCAGTTTAAGATCATGTTTTTGTGCCTGCTTAGGCTTTTCTTCCCGTGTGTCTTTTATACTTGTAAGAAAGATTGGGTCCATTTGGGGCTTAGATGACTTCTTTTTGACTTTTAGTGAGGGTGGTTAATGTTAAAAAATGCAAACCGGTTATAAGTCTGTATCACAGTAGAATTAAGATAATATGAAAAATGTATGGGAGTAGAACTTATTTTATTCAGACCACTGATGAATCAAAGTGAACCCACTGTAATTGTCGTCGTTAGTAGCCGTCCAGTCGGTTCTGACTCATAGTGAAGCGCTGCGGCTCCTGCACCATTCTCACAGTCTTTGCTGTGTTTGAGCCCATTGTTGCAGCCGCTGTGTCGTATAAAAACCAGAAAACCAAACCCATTGCTGTCGAGCCGATTCCAACTCATAGCGACCCTATAGGACAGAGTAGAACTGCCCTGTGGGGCTTCTAAGGAGCAGCTGGTGGACTCGAGCTGCCTACCTTTTAGTTGGCAGCCATAGCTCTTCACCACTGTGCCGCCGGTGTGCTTATTTATTATCAGGCTCCTTTCTCTCCGTCTGTTATAATCAGTCTTTGTTTTGACAAAGAAATAACTTAATTTGTTCTGTTGCCCCTTTTGGTGTTAATAATTTTCTGAATCCCGAGGTAAAAAAAAGACGTTAATGTTTGTAATCAGCCTCTTTTGATGCTAAAATCAAGCATTTAAATGGTTGAGACAGTTTACTTCCTCAGCAAGTGTATTCAGGTTTGGGAGGATTACTCTTTTTATTTTTGAATGCTATTAGTTTGGTTTATTGTTATTTTTGAATGCTATTAGTTTGGTTTATTGTTATTTTTGAATGCTATTAGTGATACTTTTCAGTATTTCTTGTTACCATGTTGGCTGTTGTGCAGCAAGAGCATTCTAATTGTTAGGTAAGGGAGAAGAGTGCTGTGTTTTGGAGAAATGGAGTACTACAGAATGGAGAGCCACCTTGCTCTCCTTAGAGAAGTGAAGTTCCCTTACTCCAGACGCACTCTCCAGCACTGTTGAATGACCGTTGAGGTTCGTTTTTTTTTTTAAATTGGTCAAATTTGCTTTTTTCCCCCAGTGGTGCCAGTTGAATATGCATTATTTTCACTTTATGCAAGAACATTCTAGTATACTATCAGGAATGCAAACTTTAACATTTGGTTAAGGCCCTGTTTTGTAGTGTAGCAGTGATTCTTAAAATTTAGTATGCCTAAGAATCACCTGGGGATCTTATTTAAAATCAGGTTTGGGGCCTAAGGCCACTATATTGTAGAACTCCAGGGGGCACCCCACCGTAAATCAGTCTGTGAATGGGGTCATTTTGATGCAGATGGTCCAAGGACCAAAACTGTTAGGATGCAGCCCTAAACTAATGAGAACTGAAGAGTGAGCTAAAGTTACTCCACTTAATTTACATTTCTTATATATACATGTACAGTATATAATCTCTTATTCTGTTAGAATTCTAATAAGTGACCATAGATGTGATTAGTTTTTATGTATATGAATATTTGAGCATTGTTAGGACTGTGATGTGGAGCAGTTTAATTTTAAAGTTTATACTTAGTAAAATCCCCTTGCGGTTTAGTTGATTCCGACTCATAGCAACCCTACTTAATAGGGCTGTTAATTTGCCTGTCAGAGGGTTCCTCTGTGTCCCTCTGTAGATGGAAGATCTAGATTTACGGTTAGGCCACGTGGACTGCTATTTGAGAAGGGCCTGATCATGCTCATTAACATCTCTTGAGCACTTATTATGCCAGAGACTGTGCTAAGCATGCTTTATCTCTTTTAATGGTCAAAATGACCTTATAAGGTAGATGCTGAAAATACTGAGGATTAGAGAATCTTAAACTGTTGCTCCAGTGTCACCCACCCAGTTATTAAGTGGTAAAGCTACAATTGAATCCAGATCTAACACCAGAGTATCAGTAAGCCTTTGGGTTTTTGTTCTTTCTGACTAGAAAGTAGAATTACTTATTGTAAAAACA
Organism: Trichechus manatus latirostris; assembly: GCF_000243295.1. Lineage (NCBI taxonomy): Eukaryota > Metazoa > Chordata > Mammalia > Sirenia > Trichechidae > Trichechus > Trichechus manatus. The sequence goes on from NW_004443964.1 coordinate 6,971,270, forward strand.
CTGAAAATACAGTTGAGGTGTATAATGCAGAGTGTAAAAGTATTCTGTGGTCTGACTCCCAGAGATAACCATTGTTAACCTTCAGGACTTTTTTAGTGCAAACTGGTATATATTATTTTACTTTACAGAAATGGGATACAGTGTATTTTTCTGCAGGTTTTTTTTTTTTTTTTGAGCTCTTATGGCACAGTGGTTGAAAGCTACGGCTGCTAACCAATAGGTTGGCAGTTCAAATTCACCAGCCGCTCCTTGGAAACCCTATGGGGGCATTTCTACCGTCTTCTATAAGGTCGATATGAGCCTTGATGGCAGTGGGTTTTAATATATTTTGGTACTTACATAGAAGGATATTCCAAAGGTACACTTAGGAATATTGATCAGGTACATGTGTATTCTGTACATTGTGTTTGTGATTTTTTTTAATTGTGGTAAATATATAGATAACAAAACATTTGCCATTTCAACCATCTTCACATGCACAGTAAGTAAAGTGACTTTAAATACGTCCATCATGTTCAGCCTGCACATTGTGTTTTGTGTCACTGGTTCAGTGAAGTAAACCCTGGAAATGGAATTGCTTGATCAAGGGTATGCATTTAAAAATTGTCAGTAGGTATTACCAAATTACTCTCCAGAAGATTGAACTAATTAATTCCCTCCTAGAACGTGCACTCTGTGATGGTTTTATTATTATAACTCAGTACCAAGCAGACTGTCTGGCATATAATAGCTGCTCAAATATATGTTGAGTGAACAAACATTGGTAGGGTAATTTTTATTTGGCACTGCCACAGAAGAATTGATTGTGCTTGGTTTTCATTTTCTGCCAAACTGTATTTCACAAAGCAACAGTTGCTCAAAACACAAATTTCAAGAGTATTCATATGTTTAAGCTTTTTCTAAGAAACCTGTGGTAGACAAGTTGGGTAGCAGCAGAAAAACTTCAGTTAATAATGTTGAAACTGGTTTTGTGTGTGTGTGTGTGTGTGTGTGCGCGCGCGCGCGCGCGCGTGTGCCATGGCTGTTCAGTTACAAAGCAGTTGTGTTAAATCTTGAGTGACACAAGTTTATGCCCTGTTATGTTTTGGGTTTCTGTCCGCTTTCTATGTTTCAAAAATGAAACTCCTAATTTTTCCAGATTTGTTCAATTCTTCAGCTTCCCATCACTGATACATAGTCTTAACAATCAGACCTGAAGACCCATTAAAATGAATAGGAGGATATTATTGATAAGCATAGAACAGATTTTGGAGCATTTGTAAAAAATAAAAAATAGCCACATTGGAAACTAGGCAACTAAAAAAAAGAAAAGCAGTCATTAATGCTGGAAAAACTTGGAGGGTTGTACAAAAAAAGGAAGATTGGTTGTAGTTCATTATTTAAATCATCAATGAACAGTATATCATAATGTAATACTACTGATTAAGCCCAAATATGTGACATTACTGAGATAAGGCGAGGGAGGGAATTGGCAGGGGTGAAACGGCTAAGTCCTTGTCTTCTAGGTAATAGATAACAGCTGGAATATGGTAAGAACCAGCAATAGAAGCATCTTATTTAGAAATACTGGAAGTAAATACAAAAAGAAAGCTAAAAAGAATTGAGAGTGTTGGCTTAGGGCAGTGCTCTTTTGGTACTCTGACTCTTAAAATGTTGTACATGGGTTAGTTTGGTAAAAATGAAGTAACTGGCGAGTATAGGTAAAGAGCATTTAAGGACACACAAAAATAAATACTCTGAGGCTAATCTTTGTGTTTTTTGGTATTTGCTAGAACTCTTCCTTTCCTTACCTCTGTTACAGAGCCTCAGGGAGAGCCTAGTATGGCCTGATGGAATAAACATTGGTTTGGTTTATTACTTCCCTGCAGCAGAATGTTTGGCTTTCATAATCTGACTGAAGGACCTTTCATTACCAGGTGATTTCTTTCCTCAGTCATACTCATCTCTGTCTCGTCTCAATATTCCCAGCTGCGTTGCTGCTTAGTTCACTTGCAGCTGTGCTTGATTAATGCCCCGATTGTTAACTTTAGAACAAAAGACTAATAATCACTCGTGCCCCTCAAACGTGCTCTTTGCTAGGTGGTAATTATCCAAGAGAGGTGTCACTGTAAATATCTGTCCCCATTCTGCCAGTGTTGTTCGCTGCTTTTGTTTAGCATGCGTGAAGACAGTGCCTGAGCAAATGAGGAGGCTGTTTTTCTTGAGTTATGCAGAGGCCAAGGTTGTGCCCCATCTTTGTGGTCACAGACGCCTTACTACAGCAGCGATTGTCGCATTGCCCACAGTTCACCATCACCTGAGACACTCCCTGATGGTCTTTACAGAATCTTCTGCAAAATGCACTTAGGATCAGCTTAGTGAACCTCTTGCTCTGAGAAAAAAAGCACTGTCAGAGTAACTGAGACTTCTGTTTGACCTTCTGCCGCCGCCTGCACGTCGCCAGACGGGATCCTTGGCAACTCAGATTCTGAAAAGGGATTCCTTTTGAGTATAAGTTAGGACTTGGGCTTTGCTCCTTAGGCTAGTTAGAAATAATGTGGCTATTTCTGGAATGCTGAACTTTGGTCATCTATTTCAAGGACTGGTGGGGACCCCAAGAGTGTCTTGTGTTCAGGGCACAGGGAGCCTTATAGCAGAGCGAGCTCCACCAGCAGGAAGCCCCGGTGACTTGAGCTTGCTGATCATGGTTTTAAGTGGAAGCTGGAGAGCCGCCTGTGCCCATGATAGTAAATGGAATGAAAAAGGAGTTTCTAGGTCTGCTTTCTCCGCTTTCCTGGGAGCCGACCAAGGTTTAGTTTGTAAGAGTAAAGCAGCTCAAGACCAAAGCCTGCGTTGCTTGCTCTTGATTGTGCAGTAGGGACCCAGCATTCTCGGAAAACCAGAAACGCTTGGGGTGGGGGGAGGGTGGTAGGGAGCTAGGCCTATTTAACTGAGGCCGGGGTTCCATACCCCGGAGGAGGCACGGATCAGAGTGCAGGGGCAAGGGAGGAAAGGCGGAGACTGCCCGGGACCACTGCCGGTCTGTGCACCGCGCACACCCAGCGGGAAGGAAGAGGAAGTGTGCGCTGTAAGCGCTCAGGCGGCCGCAGCCATTGGCTGCCGGGCCTGTCAGTCGCCTGGGGGCTGAGGCTGGAAAGAGGAAGAAGGCAATCTGGGCTTCTGCCTGGAAGCGAGGGAGGAGGCCGAGCCCGGCGAGCCAGGGGGCGTGGGGGCTGGGACAGCGGCTGATCGGCAGGGCGGGGCTGCCTTCGATCCCGGCCACTTCTCTTAATGGTCCCTCTTCTGCTTCAGGGTGGCATTGTGTGTCCCAGAGTGCAGGAGCGCGTCCTAAAAGAGAGGCGAGGCGGAGCCCCAAGCGCTGGGTTGCTTCAGCTGGGAAGACTCCCTTCCCCCTGCTTCAGGCTGCTGAGCTCTGAGCACCGCTCAGAATGGAAGCCATCGCCAAATATGACTTCAAAGCTACTGCAGACGACGAGCTGAGCTTCAAAAGGGGGGACATCCTCAAGGTAAGTGCTGATGGCGAGCTCCGTGCAGAACTGGCCTCCCCTGTACTCACCTCCCGTCTCTGCCCTGGTAACACACAAAGAAACCAGCTCCTCCTCCTCTCACCCCACACCTTAACATTTACCGTCATGTTGGATCTGGATAGCTAGGGAGAAATGCTGAGGGGAATATGAAACATTACTCAGAGAGTTGGTGTGGTGTGTGGTCTTTAACTGCCTTTGTGTGGCTGCCTCGAGTATTTCTATTTACTTGTTGATATTGTGATATTGCAAGTAAAGTCTAATATGATCGTGGTAAGGAAGTACATCCCTAGATGAATTTACTTCCCAGAGTGTTATAAAAGTTAGAGGGGGTTTTTGTTTAAAAGACTTAATCTTGAAGTATTTATGTAAACGCATTCAATTAGTGTTTTACATAGCCCAAAGATTTTTGCATCCTAGAATGTAATCCTGGTAGTTTAGAAATTAATTTCCCTGAGTTTAGAGAGGTAGTTAGAAGTATATACCAGAAGTCATTAAAGAACCTCCAAACCCACTACCATCAAGTTGATTCCGACTCATAATGACCCTGTAGGGCAGAGTAGGGCTGCCCCATAGGGTTTCCAAGGGGCGCCTGGTAGATTCGAACTGCTGACCTTTTGGTTAGCAGCCGTAGCTCTTAACCACTGCGCCACCAGAGCTTCCTTAAAGAACTTCAGTGTATTTGTGTTCTTGGTGAAAAAGCTAATGGAGTTCTAAATAATAAGGCTCAACTTGCTGTTGTACAAATCGAATTTCAATTTTCTTAAACTTGAGAAGCAGTTACCACACATTAAACTCTAATTGCAGAAAAGAAACCTGCTGACAGTTTAAAAATAAGTTTCTTTACAGTTTGCAGCTCATTTTAATTCCCACTGTTTGCACAAGGGTTTGCTCTTCCTCTGGCATATGTTAATTACATTGTTTACCCAATTGACGGAAGCAGTTTGCCCTTTTGGATATGCAATTTATTTTTTATGAAGGTGGGTATTATCAGTGTGTCGACTTTTTTTTTATTATTCTATTTTTGGTAAAAAATATGCACATCAAAACATGCTCCCATTTAACACTTTCTGCACATACTCTTCAGGGATGTTGGTGACATTCTTCACATTGTGTCAACATTCTTGATATTTCTGCTGTAGTTGTTTCGCCTCCATTATTTTAGACTCACTACCCCTTAAACTCCTCATCTGCACTTTAGATTTACTGTTGTCCCTTTGGTCTCGTATAGATACTTTTTTAAAAGACCACGATATTTAAGGGTGACGTTCTTTACTTTTTGAACTAAATTTTTTTGTTTGTTTAAAGATGACTTACGGGGATAGTTTCGGGTCAAGGTTCCAAGGAGGTCCGCGGGCAGTGTGTCAGCTTTAAATGAGGAAGACTCAAGTTTCATGTTTAAATGTTTTCTGTGTCTCGAGTTTGGACCTTTTTTTCCCTCTGTCTGATTATTATTAGGACTTTGCCATCCATTTGTTTGCCCTGAATAAAATTCTCAGAATTTTATAAAGAGGAAAATGAAAATGTAAAAATATGGTCCTTTCTAAAAGAACTTGTCTTTTTTTCTTTTTTTAAAGTTATACTGACGTACTGATAGTTACCATTTTGCTCTCATTGGCCAAGAAGAAGAGTTCTACTCTGAGCTTGCCTGCAAGTAGTTTCTTAATGTTAGAAATGTAGATTGCACTTCGTAGGTGACACTGAAAAGCCCTTTAAGGGGAAGAAAACTCTGTGTGTGTGTGTGTGTGTGTCTGTGTGTGCCCGTGCGCACACACGCTTTTGAAAGTTATTTGTATGACACAAAACTCTTTCGAGGGTATTCTCAAAGTCATCACTGAATTGTCAGAAAGAGGACAGGCCAGCTATGGCTTTTAGAATGACACAGATCTTTTCTTTTCTTAGAGAGCTAGAAATCAGAGTAAATGTAACTCCAGACTGCTAAACTACCCTGTATCATTCGTGTACAAAGGAGATAATTTGATGTTTTCGTAGGCGATTACTGATTTCAGCAGATAACCTGCTCGTGATATCATAATCAGATTGGCTACTCAAGTACCCACATTTGTGTCCTGTACAAAAACTCTTGGGGCTGAGTTTTGTTTAACACAAACTTAAATTTCTCCATTAAGCTTACTCTAGAACTTGAATCTGGAAAGCTAGCAGTTCATGTTTTTCTCTAAGTCTAAATATGTTGCTTATTTTGAACTGAAGCAACAAATTAGAACAAAACCAGGGATGTGAGCTAAGAATTTTTAAACAAGAACTTTCCCTAATTGCTGTCACTGAAGCCTGTCATAGATGGTGAGAATTTTCTAAGATCTCCAATTTAAATTTCTCAATTCCTGAACAAGCGTAAAACCCTGCTCTTCCATCCTGTAATTAGGGAAGATGATTCTCTAACATTCCTTCAATAGCACAGATTTTTCAGAAGCTTGTATGGTGGAGGAGAAAGTGAATCAGAGTGCCCACCTTTACTTTCACATTTTCTTTGGGGAGAGAGAAGAATACATATATTTGGTTCTTTCCAATTTAGTAGATGACTGGGGCATGAAGTCATAATGCCATTATTGCTTTTGAACAGTGGCCATGAGCTGTTTGTTAGTAATCTTGTGGCTTCACTCCAAAAAAAAAAAGGGAATGACGATAGATACAGTAGTTGCCCTTTGTCTCCTGTGAAACAGCTGAGTGAAGAGGAGACATTGCTTTAAGAGCTGTTAGTGAAAAAGCAGAGTCTTCCTCATTTGATTCTTCAAGGAGTAACTGGCTTCATTTGAGTGGCTTTGATTTGATTTGATAACTCTTTTGAGCCAAAACATGTTTAGAAGTGACTGGAATAGCAGCTGGTTTAACTTGGTTGGACTAGGGGTATATTTGCCTTCTCTTGATAAAGAGGACACGTGCATGGGTATTGAATAAATTTTATTTGAAGATAGTGAGATAGAGAGGGTCTCAGCCTTGTACTCTGACCTAGAATTCAGGAGGGTTACACTACCTCAGTGTTCCTGGTAAACTCCTGGTTAATGTTGACCCCTGTCCGCCAGCAGGCCACCTCTTTACTTCTGTCTACACGTGCACCTGCACCACCCTGAGAAAAGAGAGGAAAATAAAAATGTTTTACCAGAAGCCTAAAATAGAGTGCTTCGTTATGTACCTGTCTTTGTTACTCTCCCTCTTATGAAAGCTTGGTTTTTTCTTGCTTAGGAGTGGCACACTGGGGCAGAAAAATGGAAGGAATTGCTCTTCTGTTGCAGGTTTTAGGTTTTACATGGCTGGAATGAACCTAAATTTCGCCACCACTATAGGGCAGGCTTGAAATAACCCGAGCCCTGGTGGCATAGTGGTTAAGAGCTTGGCTGCTAACCAAAAAGTAGGCGGTTTGAATCCACCAGCCACTTCTTGGGGCAGGTCTACTCTGTCCTGTAGGATTACTATGAGTCGCAGCCAACTCAGCGGCAGTGGGTTTGGTTTTTGGTGGCTTTGAGATAACCCCAGGGATTCTCTGTAATGAACTGCTTGACCTTTTGGTTAGCAGGCAAGTGTTTTGACCACTGTGCCACCAGGGCTTTCCATTAAATAAGACTCCCAGTAATCTACCCTTGAGCACCTAAGACTTGCACCTGCCATTTAGAAGCTGATGTACACTAACTTCAGACAGTGCAGTGCAGGAATGAATAGATCATTTTGAGTGCTCAAACCTGTGTTCATTCCATTCTTACTTTCTGTCAAGGCAGACCTCCATCTCCAGAAGAGAGCCAGTTTCCTACTTAGCAGTAGGTCTAGAGTTCACATTCTGCTGCATTCTGTCTCACTGCTGCCTGGTCTGTTTCAGTCCTTCATATTTACTGAGCACCTTCTTGAACCAAGTCCTGGGGGCTGGGGAAGAAATATGAGATGTACTTTCTCCCTTCAGGAACCCTAAAATCAAAAAAGCGGTGAAACAGCATGAAGTAGTATATAAAATTAGAGGATTTGTAGAACAGGAAAAGACCTTTTAAAAATCTCTTGATCTAGAGTTTTACTGTTTTACGGATGAGGAAATGGTGGCCCCAAGAGGCTCAGTGATGTATCCAAGCTCACACAACCGTTAATAGTAGTGAGCTGGTGTTGATGGAATGCTAACGTTGTGTTACACACTGTAATTGCTACAGTAATTAAGGAAAGGAAGAGATTGCTATGAGCTGACATCAGAGAAAGCTATGTGTGTGTGACTTGAACACATTGGTGTGACTTGAGCAGGACTTTGTGAGATGCGTAGGACAGGGCTAGGTGGGGAGAAGGGAGGACATCTCGAAGGGTGGGGAAAATTGTGCTTGTGATTGAGATAGAAATGTTAGAATAAGGTTATAAGCTGGGGCATGGTGGAAACCAAGGTCAAATCGTGAGTCAGATAAGAAAAACCCAGGAGGAGTGAAGGAGGGTTTGAAGCTGTTGATGAAAGTGTTAAGTATATATAGTGGATTGGGAGGAGGCAGCCTGGAGGTGGAGCCCAGAAGGTTGAAGTAGTCAGGTTGTGGGTTTGAGAGATGCTGAAAGGAAAAATAATAGGATTTTTGCCTATCTGCTCAAGGCACTTGGATACGTCTTCTATGTAACCGAGAAAAGAATGCCTACTGATTGGCTGGTTACAGTTTTCTAACAGCTTTTTAAGTCCTGAATTTCAGCGCACGAGTTACATTTTGAGTGTTTGAATTATCAGACAAAAAATAAGAGATTGAAGTGGAGTCCCCCCCACACACACACTTTTTAATTTATTTTTTAATTATGCTTTAGGTGAAAGTTTACAGAGCAAATTAGTTTCTCATTAAGCAGTTAATACATATATTGTTTGGTGACATTGGTTGCCAACCCCACGACATGTCAACACTCTCCCCTTCTCAACCTTGGATTCACCATTTCCATTCGTCTAGCTTCCCTGTCCGCTCCTGCCTTCTTGTACTTGCCCCTGGGCTGGCGTGCCCATTTAATCTCATAGACACGGCTGAACTACATATTTGTTTTATAGGCCTGTCTAATCTTTGGCTGAAGGGTGACCCACAATAGTGACTTCAGTACTGGGGGCCATATTCTCAGTTTCCCCAATCTCTGTCATACCAGTAAATCTAGTCTTTTTTTTTTTTTTTTACAAAAAATTTTAATTTTATTACATAAATCATTATCACATTGTGAATTTTACCTTTTTTTAAATTGTGCTTTAGATGAAGGTTTATAGAGGGAATTAGTTTCTCATTAAACAATTAATACACATACTGTTCTGTGACATTGGTTGCCAACCCCGCTTCAACCACTATTTTGAAGTCCTGATTGTGAAGCATTCCTTTGCCTATTAAAGAATTCTTACCAGTCCTTTTTTTAAAAAAATTTATTTTGTTGTTGTTGAGAATATGCACAGCAAAACATACACCAACAGTTTCTACATGTATGATTCAGTGACGTTGATTACATTCTTCAAGTTGTGCAACCATTTTCACCCTCCTTCTCTGAGTTGGTCCTCCACCATTAACATAGACTCACTGTCCCCTAAGGTTCCTATCTGATCTTTCAAGTTGCTGTTGTCAGTTTGATCCTGTATAGATAGTTCTTAAAACAGCATAATGCTCAAGGCAGACATTCTTTAGTAGTTAAGCTAAACTATTGTTTGATTTTAAGAAGACTTCAGGGGATATTTTTGGTTTAAGATTTAAAGATTATCTCAGGGCAATAATTGCAGGGGTTCGTGTAGCCTCCATGGCTCCAGAAAGTTTGGAGTCCCTGAGAGTTTGAAATTCTGTTCTGCATTTTCCCTCTTTTGATTATGATTCTTCTATAAAATCTTTGTAATTCTTAGCAATCTTGTTAATTAAACCCAACTGTTGCATTTAGTCTTTAAGAATGACAGCATTTTTTTGTTTGAGTTCTCTTACAGCAAATAATTCGTGTGCCTTTCAGTATATTTATTTTTCCTCCTGTCAGCTGAATGGACTACTTCCAAGTAGGTGCTGAGAATGAACTTTCAGTTCCTGTGCAAGACTTTTTGTGGGACTGGTTGAAGACCAGTTATCCCTCTGTTTGGAGAAAGAAATGAGCAGGGAAATTACTCACCCTCCATATCCCTTTGAGGTCTTTCAAGTTTCAAGACATTATGATTAAAGTTACCATTGAATGTGAAGCATAAACTGTATGCCATTAAGTTATACAGTATTCCTCATCTTGCCAGCACTGACAAGTTGGTGTTATTTGCCCCATTTTATGGGTACAGAAACAGGCTCAGAGAGGTTAAGTAACTTGCTCAGGTTCACACAGCTCTGTCCGGTGCCGTCGAGTCGATCCCGACTTATAGCAACCCTGTAGCACAGAAACCTGTAGGGTTTCCAAGGAGCAACTGGTAGATTCGAACTGCCTAACTTTTGGTTAGCAGCTGAGTTCTTAACAACTGCGCCACCAAGGCTCCCACATAGCTCTAGTAAGTGGTAAAGCTGGGATTTGATCTTCAATCTGGCTGTGGTTTTCCCTCTACAATACGTTATGTCCCTGTTCACTGTCAGGAATGACTGAGCCAGAAACCTGGAATAGAAATAGACCTGCTGTGCTTACCTGCCGGGGCAGGGGCAGATATCTGTGGCACTTTTGCTGGGCGACTTCCATCCTGTCTAAAGTAAATTGACTTCAGTAGTGAAAGAAATGCAGCTAAAAACGAGGTCAGTTGACAAGCGATCATATAACTAACGTATCAAGTGCTTAGTGTATCCTTGCACTAAGCCAGGTAGTTCTCTTAGCAACAACAGTCCCGTAAGGGCAGCCACACTGTCCCCATTTTACTGATCAGAAATCTGAGATTTAGGCTAAATAACTTGTCCGAGTTCACACTTCTGAGTAAGTGACTGAGTCAGGAATCACAGGATTCTGTTTTAGTCCAGATTGCATCTTAACCACTACTCTGCAAGGCCTCTCCATACACAAATGAAGTCAAACCAGAGAGAGAGCCTCTTGATGGGAAGTTGCGTCTGTTTCTATTTGCTTATTATATGCACATGATTGGTTCCCCAAACAGTAACAGTTAGCTCTAGGTGACTGGATTTCAGGTGGTTTTTGCTTTTTTGTGTACTCTTCCTGTATTGCTTGAATTTAAAAGAGCATGTATCTGTTTTATAAAGACAATACAGTTATATTCAAATAGTAAGTAGTTAATGTTTTGCATCTAGTTTACCTTGAAGGATATTCCAGGAAGTTAAACTGCTCTGTTCCGGGCCTTGGTTTGTTTTTTAATGGCTGAGGTTTAACTTGCTTTTAAATTCTTTAGGTTAAAGTTTACTGTGGCCACTCTCAGTGTCATGAAACTTGGTTGTTGCTGTTGCTGTTGGGTCGGTTTTGACTTGGACTGACCCCATGAGACAGAGTGGAACTGCCCCATAGGGTTTCTTGGTTGTAATCTTTATGGGAGCAGATCGCCAGGTCTTTCTTCTGCAGAGCCGCTGGGTGAGTTTGAACTGCCAACCTTTTGGTTAGCAGCTGAGCACTTAACCATTGCACCACCAGAGCTCCTTATGAAACTTTGAGGCCTTTCCAAAAGTGACCCAGAATGACTTGGTCCTTTTGGCAGGTATTCCTTCAGTTTTACCTCTTTGTGGATGTGGAATGAAAGATGAAAGACATCTGTTAAGATATCATTGTGGTAAAGAACTTGGGCTCCAGGCTAGGCCACCTGCTTTGAACCCTAGCCCAGCTACTTACTGACAATGTCGTTTTAGACCGTGTATTTAACTGCTTTGTGCTTTAGTTGCCCCATCTGTGAAATGGGAATGATAGCACCTACCTTCCTCATCTGAGCACCCCCATCTCCAACCTTGAGGTCCCCAAAAAGGCTCCTTTGTCCCTTCTTAGGAGTCCCTGAGTGGTACACACATGGTTAATGTGCTCAGGTGCTAATGGGAAGGTTAGAAATTCAAGTGTACCCAGAGGCACCTTGGAAGAAGCCTGGTGATGTGCTTCAGAAAAAAGTCAGTCATCGGAAACACTATGGAGCACAGTTCTACTCTGACTCACATGGGATCACCATGAGTCAGGGTCGACTCGATGGCAGCTGGTTTTCCTGGGGTCATAGTAAGGATGAAAAGAGCTGATGTGGTAGTGTGCTTAAAGCAGTGACTAGTGTAAAGGAAACAGTAGCTAGCTGTGGTTAGTTTTCTTAGTGTTATTCAGACACACAATTTTAGATGAGAGGATGTCAGCCCAACCCTAGCTCAGTTGATTGTCAAGTCACATGACTACATATAAAACCGGTGCTTGTCCTGATACTACCTCAGACTGAGAGCTGTTCAGAACCTATCCCACAGCTCAGCTGAAAGCACAGTATCAAAGGGGGATTGTCTGAAAGCAAGTCGTTTCTCTGTTAAAAGTTTTCAGTCTCTCAGGATTAAACCTGAAATCAAAGAGGTTGGTACCTGCACTGCATCATGTTAGGGGCTCTAATTTGTAGATTTCTTCGGGTGAAGAGAGCTTTGAGATTTATGGCTCACTTTAAGAGATGTTAGGAGAAGCCCTAGGAAAAACTCATTGTTGTATTTGCTGTAAGGGTATTTAGGACTCTTTCATTATCTGTCATACCCTCAGTGGAGAGAACGTTCTCTCTGGAACTCTCTGGTCTCAATACTGAGAAGAGATGTGTTTTCCCCCAAACCTTTTTAAATCTTAGAGATGCTATAAATAAAGCTTTAATATATTTCTTCTTTACCGTCTCTACCTTGTGGGAGAGCTTAGAGCCGCCTTTGGGCCCATTTCTAGCAGCTGTTCTCATATTTTCTATCCTAGCATTTTTATCAAAACAGGTACCAGTCATTGGCAGTAAAATATTGAAAGTTTTTTCCTTGCTTTAACAATGGCTTTTATTGTCAACTAATGTGTTTATTCTTTAGTTTAACGGTGGACTTTTAAAATCTAGATTTACAAAAAGGCAAAAGCCTCTGGTAACATTTTGCTTGGTTTCTAAAAATTACAGAAAGCATCGGTTTAGTTATAAAGTGAGAGGAAATGTATTTTGGACCTTGAAACTGTAGGATTCACAGAGAATAAAAAAGGTAGTATGTTTTCAGTCAGAATATTGATCATTTTGTGTCTTCTTGGAGTCATTATTTCATAAATCTTGATTTTTATAGATAAACGTAAGTTGAAAAGGAGTACTCGGGGAGAATATATTTAGATCATTTTTTTGGCAATATTTTGATGTCACTTTAACATTTTACTTTAATGCATTAATAGAAATAAGAGATAGGAAACTCAAAACCCTGCATAGACCCCCACTCTTATATTTTTAATATTTCAGAACTCTTCTAGGCTTTATCATTATGTGCACATTTTTATAATGCTGTAATTGTAGTGGCCTTAAAATACATCTGTTAACATTTTCCCGTATTAGCCTTACTAATTATTTTTATCGTTGTATAATACATGAAGTTAATGTTCTATAATTGACTTAACTATTTCTCTATTGCTGGATATTTAGCTTGTTTCTACTACTAATTTAGTTCTTAATCTCAAAGGAAGCTTTTGCTATATATTGCCCTGTTGTCCAAAAGGGCTGAACAACTTGAGATAAAGTTAAATGAGAGCAGTCCCTTATCCCTGCCCAAAATGCATAATAATAACACAGCCAGTGTTTGCTTCTTCCTCTAGTCTGCTTTAACATAGATCATTATTTCACAGTTTGACAGTGTTTTATAGGAGAGCAGTAATTAGGTTTGGGAACTGATGAAACATCTTTACTCAGCCTGTAAGGTGCTTGAAGGCAGTAAGTACATAGCTCTTCTGAGGCACATTTTATTTTGTTCTTTTCTTTCAGGTGATTTATTTGCTTTTATATCTGTGTCAGGTGAAATTAATAATTTTGACAGCTGAGAAATTTGGCGTGTATTCATAGACATAGTTTTAATTCAGTCTTACATCTTTGGACTAAATGACTTTTCTAGAGGGGGATCATCCATCCTAACTCATGTTTGGAGCAAGATGAGAAGACAGACAAACCAAGCTTTGTTTAGTTTTCTGCTGCAGATGTTTAGCTTTAAAAGCCAGAAGGCTGCAGAGAGCATTTGAGAAAAGGTAGTGACTTGTTGAAACATCCTCACTCCCATGTGCTGCCATAGAAGGAGGAAAAAAAACCAAAAAACTGTCATGCTATTAACAGTTGGTTCTCTCTAGTTATTGGGATTATGAAGAACTTCCACTTTCTATAGCATGCATTTGTATACTGGAATGCTTTACAAGCATCTATTATATAACCAGAAAACAGTAAAAATACATTATTCTAAAAACAAAAACACTACAGTAGCTTTCCTGATGTCAGTTTACAAGTCAAGAAACGTTGTAGGGCCAATTTTACTCCTTAACAAAGGGGAAAAAAATGACTTCATGGGACATACTTGTTTTATTTAAGACTTCTGTTGCAGGAAGTACAAGCATCCTCCAAACTGTTTAGGGCTATTACATAGACTTGATGTAGATGTATGCTAGTAAACTAGAAACACAGTCAGCCCTTTTCTTTATGAATAAACAGATTGGCCCCAAAACTGACCTTGCTGCCCAGATTTCGAGTTCTGTCTGGCCTATCTTTTTCCTGCACCTGATAGGAAGGTAGTGTTACACGCTTTCTTACGTATTTGTTTAATTTTGACCTAGGCCAGTCTCCAAACTGGATTAAAATTACTAATGCAGGCAAATTGCAGTTTTTCAAAGGTTAATTATACATTCTTCCTTCTTCGTGCTTTGTCCATTTTTAGCTGTAGTCAGGCTTACATTTTATTATGTGTCAGCCTCTATAAAGTGTTTGTTCAGATTTGAAAAGTAAAATTGAGACAAAATAAAGATTTTTAATTATTGGTGGGTTTTAGTTATCTATGCTTTTCAGTTTTGCAATTAAAAAATTAAGTGCCTTTGCTTTATTCTTTTTAAACATTTATTAGGATGATTTAATACAAAAGTAAAAGAAAGATCATACTTCTTCTTGTCACCTAGACAACTTGTTTGAAGTTAAATTAATAAATAAATACTGCACTCATTGTTGGAAAATTTGTGTGGTAAACTTTCTTCTCTCACCCCAAAGAAAGCCGCTGTTCAATTTTTCTGTACTTTTCCAGAAAAATTCCCTTGTGATTTCTTCTTTGACCCATTAGTTATTTAGGAATATGTTGTTTAATTTCCGTTCTGTTGTTGTTTTCTATTTTAATTCCATTGTGGCTGATTTCAATCCTTTGAAATTTATTGAAGGCTTGTTTTATGCTCTCACATATGGTCTGTTCTGGAGAGTGTTTCACAGTGTGCCTGAGAAAAAAGTTGATTTCTGCTGTGGGGCGGAGTGGCCTGTAGATGTCAGTTAGGTCTGGTGGGTGGTTTTTTTTGTTTTTTTTTTTAATGTGAGTAGTCACGATAATTGTAGCATTTTGATGACTTCTTAAAACTATTTATCCCGTACCATGGTAAATCATAACAGCAAATTATTGAGTGTTGAAGAGGGTATTATGCTTAATGCTAAGAGTGATCCTAAGACCAGAGTTAAATATAATGTTTAATAATACACGGTTGTAAGAGCAATGCTAGACTTAATAAGACTCGGGTATTGAAATCTGAGGTGATTCAGAACAGCCCATGACTGCTTTGTCTATCGGGATATGTGCGACCTGCGCAGACTTTTGTTTCTAACATTAGCAAAGCTTACTGTCAGCTCTGAGGAGCTGCTGGAGTTGTCCTACAGTGCTTACACTTGGAAGGTAATTTGCCTTCCAGTGTATTTGGCAGAGCTGTAAAAGTAGACATGAGCCTTATTGGTAATGCATGGCACATGCCAGAGCTTTAGAGTAATTATGCTGCTTCTTTTACACTTCTTGCAAGACTTCAGATAAGAGCCTTCAGACTCAAATTTTATGCCCCACCCACTCCCCTAAGGAAATGCTTTATGGAAATGAGCTTCTGCTACTCGTTTGTATGTAGAAAATGTGGAGTAGAGTTTTTAAGTGGGGATTACTTTTAACTAGAACTTTCCATTTATTGAAAATGGCCTGAACTTGACACCAGTGTTGTAGTAACTTCAGAAATGCAAAGAATTGAGCCTTTTGTTTTCCCCATCACCAGAACGTGAATTATATTCTCCAAGTTCGCCTATAGTCTAGAGTGGTGTACATCTGAAACCTGCTGTCTCGGCGTTACTTTCTAAAGTTTAAAAAGTCTGTGGTCAAAAGAAGCAGAATCAAAAGTGCCTTTTCATGAAACCTTTGAAGAAAAATTATTCAAGTAAATAAAGAAGCTCAACATACCTCTTCATAGGCCTGAAAACGTTCATCGTTAATATTGTTTATCACGTTAAGTCTGGAAGACACGAGATTTAGGGTTCTGTTTTTCAGTACAGGGCGAATAGAACGAGATATTCATGCTGCTGCGCCCTCACCCAGACCCTCAACGGGGTCCCTTCATTAAGATGAAAGGAAAACTGTCACAGTATTTTTACTGAATGTAGATTTTTTAAAATTAGCTTTTAATTTTAGAACATTTTTAGATTTACAGGAAAATTGCAAAGATTATAGAGTTCCCCTATACCCTACACCCACTTGCCTCTATTATTACCATGTTACATTAGTATAGTACATTTGTTACAATTAATGAACCAATATTGATATACAGGAACCTGGTGGCACAGTGGTTAAGAGCTCGGCTGCTAACCAAAAGGTTGGCAGTTCAAATCCACCAGCCACTCCTTGGAAACCCTATGGGCCAGTTCTACTCTGTCCTATAGAGTGCCTATGAGTTAGAGTTGACTCAATGGCAACGGGTTTGGTTTTTTTATTGATATACAGTGAAACCTGTGAGAGCTGGAACTCCACAGGACTGTCTTGTTTTTCCAGGTCTTGCAAGTTTTCCACCATTAACAGGGTATAGTCTTTACCACTTTTTTGTTGTTCCTTTTAGTGGCAAATATTTGTGTTTTCCTTCTCTGACAGGTTTCCAGCTTTCACAGGTTTTGCTGTATTATTACCTAAAGTTCATACTTTATTCAGACTTCCTTAGTTTTTCCTGACATCTTTCTTCTGTTCCAGGATCCCATCCAGGATACCACATTATGTGTAGTCATGTCTCCTTAGGCTTGTCTTGGCTGTGGCTTGGCTGTGACGGCCGAAAATAGATTTTAGAATACACATGTATTTAATAATTTGTTCTTTTGATTCTGTTTTTCAAATTGAGGTGAAATGCACATAACATACAATTAAACATTTTAAAGTGTACAGTTCAGTGGTATTTAGTGTATAATTCGGTATTTAGTGTATTCACGGTGTTGTACACCCACCAGCTCGCCCGTTTCTTTTGATTCTAGTAGTCCCTACTTAGTGACAAATGGTTTTCTAGAAGTTTATAAATTAATTGGCATTTCTGTGGAGGATGTTCTTTCTCATATGATGGATGTTAATGACATTTTAAGGCTGAACCACCACGTATTTATTTAGCCTCCATGTACCTGAAATTTATATAGTGCTCTAGACTGTGCTGTTGAGTACTGTACCCACTAGCCATATATGGCTATTTAAATTTAAGTTAACTAAAATTAAATTTAAAATCCAGCTCCTCAGTGGCTCTGGCCATATTTCAAGTGGTCCGTAGCCCCATGTGGCTCATGGGTTCTGTATTGGACAATGCAGATACTGGACATTTCCATCATGGCTGAAAGTTACTGGGCAGCCCTGCGTAGAATGTCACCACCCGAATGACTGTTTCTGTGTTCAGAGTGTTTTGAATTTCACTTTGAAATACCAGGAATCATATCTTTCCCTTTCATTACAAACCATGGATGGTTACCTGTGTCTTTGGAGGTGAGGCCCTTGGGCAGAATTGGGACGGGAGTGGGAAAATTGAGTGTTCTGTGGACTGGGAATAGGATTGTGGTGGGGCTTTTCTCTTTCTCGTGTGCCTTCCCTGGCTGCACTGCTCCCTTTCCTTGTGAAGCTTTGTTTTCCCAAACCTCCTTCCGCACTGTGCCACACCTTTCCACCGCCAGCCTGTGCCAGGGCCAGTACTGGCACCTGTTACCACCCAGTACTGCATCTGAAGATTGAAGGACCAGAGATCGATCTGCTGGGGTGGCCTGTAAGATGCTGTCAAGTTTGGTGCTGCCTCTTTTAATTTGGGTTCCTTGTGTCATTGGAAAGGCGCCCTGGTGGTGCAATGTTTAAGCACTTGGCTGCTTACCAGAAGGTTGGAGGTTCGAACCACCAGTGGCTCCACGGGAGAAAAGACTTGGCAGTCTGCTTCTGTAAAGATTATAGCCTTGGAAACCCTATAACGTGGTTCTGCTCTGCCCTGTAGGGTCGCTATGAGCGGAATTGACTTGATGGCAGTGGGTTTGGTTTGGGGTTTGTGTCATTGCATGTGTCATGTGGTTTTCAGCTCCATATGCACACGGCAGCATCTGAGGCGTATACAGAGAGCAGAGACAGCATTTCTTTGAATTCAGCAAAACCGTAATTATTGTGTTGTCTTTTCAGAACTCTGTTTTATGTAAATAATCTTAGACAAGATCTTACCCTTAATATAGAGTCATTTTGATTCTTTGTGTTAACTTGCACCAAAATTTTGCACAATTTAATATTCTTGCCCAAAAAGCTCTACAGCGTTTCGTTGATCAACGTTTTTGCCAGTAATTGTCAGAAATGACGGGGTGAAGTAATCTTAGTGGCTATATTTAAACAAAATTTGGTCAGTTTTCAGCTAGTTGCTTAGTTTCCCTGAACACAGCTTTTTCACATCTTTGATCTTCAGGCCTGTTGTTCCCTTTGTCTAGTATAACCTTTAGCATTTATTTACCTTGGCCACCTCCCATTCTTCCCTCATGACCTAGAGCAGGCCTAGGTGCCAAGAGGTCTTTTCTGCTGCTCCTCTGTTCCCTCAGGTGCCCGCCACTGCCCCTTAGCATCATTGCGTATGTCCTTCTTACCACAGCAGCATGTAACTGTTTCCCCAGATCCCCCAGACCACAGGAGGTTCCTACAGCTCAGTGTCTTCCCAGTGCCCAGCAACATAGTAGTTTAATGTGTTGGAAAGAAGGACACTGAAATTCCCATGTTCATCCTAAAACAAACAAAAAAAAAACCCCATTGACGTCCCGTCAATTCTGACTCATAGCAACCCTATAGGACAGAGTAGAACTGTCCCGTAGTGTTTCCAAGGAGCGGCTGGTGGATTCAGACTGCTGACCTTTTTTTTGTTTGGCAGTGGTAGCTCGTAACCATGAGGTCGTAGCAGTGTCGTCTTTCTGTACCAAGCATCGCCTGTCAGAGCTCAGCTCTTAACTTACGGAGCCCTAGCTTTTTCTGAGTTTCAGTGATAGTTTTTTTATTCCCTTATTTTTTGCCACCACCTGGGTTAGGTTTCTCAGCAACTTTCCTTTGAGTATTTATAAAGTATGATTATACTTCACTGTGAGTATGTTTTAAAGAATACTTAATCCGTTTTGTTTTTTTTAAGCTGCTGGCCAAAATATTCCCAGTTTCTATCAGTTAGTGTTTTTGGACCTTTTTTTTCCATCCAAAGTGACGGTGGCATTTTATTTCAGTAGATAGTCCAAACATAAGTAAGAAATGCCTTTGTGAAAGGAGGTTCTAAATACTTTGGCTTTCTCGCTTGGATTTTTCTTTATTCTTTAGGAGTATAAGAACCAAGAAAAAGATTTTACAGAAATAATTTGAAGTAACTGTGATGATTTGTTCTAATTTACGTAGTTTACACAACTTATAACTTTAGAGAAAGTGCCCAAGTACAGTTTCAGGAGGATTAGATTGTGGGAAGAGGAATCTTTTCTTATTAGATGTTCTGGTGCGTGTACTTTGCTGCTAAAACTCTGAGGGGGGTTGAGGGGAGAATGTCTTCTTGTTTTTCAAGCTTCGCCGAACACTTAGCTTACAAGCAGCTGTTGGAACTCTTGATTGTGTCCTGTATTTCCAGGGATGCTTTCTGACCTCTTATTAGCAACATAGCTAGGACTGGCTGGCATGCTTTGTGATGCCAAACATAGCTGTAGCCAGCCTGGAATGAGTCCACACCGAACAAGATACTGAAGTCAGAATGAACAAGTGGTACAAATACTCTGACTAAGAGTCTGGAAAGTCTTCATCTCAAAAGTAATACAAGGCAGATTTGACAGACTGCTGAAAACCTGCTCATGGACTGACATTTCCTTTCGTAGAGGCCCTGGGTGGTAGGTTTCAGACATCAGGGCACTAATATCTCTTTTAAAATTTTCCCATAGAATCACAACAGAGGGTCCCAGACAGAGCTGGAGAAAAATGTAGAACAAAATTCTAACTCACAAAAAAAGACCAGACTTACTGGTCTTACACAGAGTGGAGAAACCCTGAGAGTACGGCCTCCAGGCACCCTTTTAACTCAGTACTGAAATCACTCCTGAGGTTCACGCTTCAACCAAAAATTAGACAGTCCCATAAAACAAAATGAGACTAAATGGGCACACCAACCCAGGGCAAGGATGAGAACACAGCAGGAGGGGACAGGAAAGCTGGTAATGGGGAACCCAAGGTTGAGAAGGGGAGAGTATAGACACGTCACAGGGTTGACAACTAATGTCACAAAACAATATGTGTACTATTGTTTAATGAGAAACTTGTTTGCTCTGTAAACCTCATTTAAAGTACAGTAAAAAAAAAAAAAAAAAAAAAATTGCTCATAGAAGCCAGCTATTGGAATGAACATGTACTAGTGATAAACTTGGAGCTTAGATCACATTAGTGATCTGTATTGGCATTCTGTCCATATGATATTGAGAAAATGTGCATAACTTGCGGGACCTGGCTTCTGGCCATTGATTCCAAGAGTTGGTCCAAGCCTCAGCTTTACATAGTCGTTAATTTTGAGAGTCTCTGCCTCTTCGTTAGTAATATGATAGTCCATGTTTTGAGTAAATAATGTCCTTGAAGGAAAGGAGTGCATATTTTTTTAGTTACTTTTCTAGCAGTGGTAGGTACATTTGCACCAGAGAGTCAATACTTTCTTAAACACCACCTCTCTCAGGACCAGTGCCATCCATAGATGTGCCAGTCAGCTGGCGTCAGAAACCCAGTTGTTGACCAGTGCAGCCCGTACTAGCCTGTAGACCTTGTCTCAGAGTCTTGTATTCTAAGTGGCTGAGCTAAGGAGAAGCAAAGGAATAAGTTGAAGTTTTTTTACTCAGTATAAGGTTGATCAGAATCTTCCAAGTGAGAAAGGCAACATATGGTTATTTATGCCTTCTTAAATCTTTGTATCTCATATCTTTGCTATGGCCTTGTGGTATAAAGAAGCCTTCAATTTTTCTAGAACTTGAAGCTACTAGTCCTTGTTCCAGCTTAAAATCCCTTAAAGAAGTGAAACAGTTTTGATAATATCCCTTTTTGAACTCTTAGGTAACGAATATCCAATGGTTTAAGTTGCTGTAAAATGAAGAAAATTGTAACATATTTCTAAGAATTCTCTTGTCACATAATATGTATAGGTCAGTCAGCAAGCCTTTGAGTTTGTGTCAAGGAGATCCATTGCAGACCAAAAGGAACTTAGAGTTGAGCTGGGGAGACAGTATATACCTATGAGAATTTGTAAAGAAGACAGCTCTATGGAATATGTCTTTCTGATTAAATTCTGATTTAGAGGATTTATAGTAAGAAAGCATTCGATGAAGTGATTGTGTAATATGACAATAAATAAATCAGCGTGGACTGGAGATACCAGGAAATAAACTGCATGAAGAAGTGGAGACTTACATAGGGTCTCAAATGATAGCTGCAGTTCAGATAATCAGAGGCTTCTAAGTGGAAGGAAACAGGAATACAGAGATAGACTTGAACATGGAGGTATATCGCACGCAGAGCTTCCATGTGCAGCATTTACCCAGTATTGGGAGCCAGGCAGGCTCTGTTTCTTGTACTTTGCTCTTTATTTAATCCTCTCAACGAGAGAGCATTTTCAAATGCGCTAGCAGAGACTTAGAGAGGTCGAGTAACTTGTATAAAATTGCACAGCTAATAAGTGGGAGAGCACACGTTTGAGCAGAGTTATCCGGCTTCAGAATTGAAGTGTGGGCCAGTGAGAAGGGGCTAGGTAGGCATTTACCTTGATGAGATAGACAGGAGCATTTTGTAATAGGTTCTGGAACAATGAGTTCACTAAGGCTGTGCTTTGGAAAGATGATTTTGACTCTGAGTATATGGTTTGAGGAGCCCTGGTGGCGTGGTGGTTAAGAGATCGGCTGCTAACCAAAAGGTCGGCAGTTCAGATCCACTAGTTGTTCCTTGGAAACCATATGGCACAGTTCTGCTCTGTCCTGTCGGGTCGCTATGAGTTGGAATTGACTCGATGGCAACGGGTTAGTATAGTTTGAAGTAGAGAAAGATTAGAGGCAAGGTCGGGCATGGGTAGGAAGAGCCCAGGCTGGAGCCAGACTGGCTGGGCACAGACCTCAGTTGTGCCCCAAGTAGGATGTTGGGTGAGCTTTTTAACTTCTCTGTATCCGTTTCCTGATTGGAAAAATAGGGATAACAATGGTACCTACCTCATCAGATGTTTGTGAGGATTAAATTCATTGGAATATGTAAGCACTTTTAAACAGCAAGTATACAGTAAGCACTTTGTGATTATGTTATTATGAAATAGGAAGCAGTTTTGTTCCAGGTGAGCTGTGGAATAAGAGGAAATGGAGGAGTCAAAATCAAGAG
Source organism: Trichechus manatus latirostris (assembly GCF_000243295.1). Lineage (NCBI taxonomy): Eukaryota > Metazoa > Chordata > Mammalia > Sirenia > Trichechidae > Trichechus > Trichechus manatus. Next base: position 6,993,501 of record NW_004443964.1, read on the forward strand.
GATATGAAAAGAAAGGTAACAACAGAATTTAGTGACCGAATGAGAGATTCCGTTGAAGCAAAGGATTCCAATAGTAGGGGAATATTGGTACCAGTAACAGAAAGGCAATAGGTTGAATGCCAAGCCATGGGAAGAGATTGGACTAAAAAGATTGTGAATAGTTTAGTATCTTTGTCCAGTACTGAGTATAAAGTAAACAATAAAAACTTATTCCTTACAAGTTAACTGCTTTCTGCATATTCCACAGCAAGAAGCAGCCTTCATATTGAGGAACATGAGTCACACCTGAGACTGTTGCTCTGGGCAATTCCTCTTTCACCCTCAGAGTAATGGATGGGATTATGACCCTTTGTGGCGTACAAGATTCCCTTGCGATAGATTTTCTAAGATGGTTACATTAAAATTTAATTTTATTTGTGGCTTATAGTAAGAAGTGTCACCCTACAAATAATACAGTCAAGTCAGTAAGAATTCCCATATCTAAATTATAAGACCCTCGAGTTCTGAAACCTTATGTTCATTTTATATTCATCATTGACCCCTTTATACTACTGTGCTTATTATGGTTGGCCCAAGAAATGCTTCTTGACTGGGTTAAAATGGTTTCAGGTTTAACAGAGCTAATTCAAAGAAACTGAGGGGCGAAAGTGCAGGCCCTCCACAAATCCATTGGAAAGGAACCAGTTGTCAATGGGAAATTCTGTTTTCTTTGTCATCGGAGTGCTATATCCATGTAAGATTCTTAAAGCTTTGTCGTGCATTCAGAATGTGACTAGAAATAACTCCTTCACTTGTGCTGACTGGTATATATCACAAGCTATTTTTACCTGGGAATCTTTGGCTTATTGGTAGTCTGCTTAGTTATTAATTTAAGACAATTTGTTGAATCTCTATTGCAGTAGTTCTGAAACTTTTTTTTGAGGTCACACCCTTTAAATACTGAAAGCTGTTTGCTCCCTTCCAAACACATATAAAGAATCCATGTTAATTGGATTTCTATAAACCAGCAATGAGAAATCTGAAAGGGGAGTTAGGGAGGTGATTCCATTTACAATAACATCTAAGAGAATAAAGTAGCTAGAAATAAATTTAACCAGGGATGTGAAGAACTTATACAATGAAAATTATAGAACACCATTGAAAGAGACTAAAGAAGAGTTAAATAAACAGGAAAATGCTCTGTGTTCATGGATTGGAAGACAGTATTTTTAAGATGTCAGTACTGCCCAAAGCAATCTGTTCAATGCAGTCGCTATCAGAATTCCAACAGCCTTCTTTATAGAAATGGAAAAACCATTCCTCAACTTCATATGGAACAACAAGAGGCCCCAAATAGCTAAAGCTGTGTTGAAAGAGAAGAACAAAGTAGGAGGACTCACACTTCCTAATTTTAAAACATACTGATCAGCCACGGTAATCAGAACAGCCTGGTGCTGGTATAACAATAGACACATAGACCAGTGGAATAGAATTGAGAGTCCAGAAATAAACTCAACACATCTATGGTCAGTGGATTTTTGACAAGAATGCTAAGTCCATCAGATGGGAAAAGAAGAATCTCTTCAATAAATGGGGTTGGGAAAATTGAATTTCTACATGCCAAAAACGAAACAGGATCTGTGCCTCGGACCATCCGCAAAAACAAATTCAAAATAGATTAAGGACCTAAGTGTGCAAGCTAAAACCATAAAATTCTTAGAAGAAAATTCAAGGGTAAAGCTGTCGGGTCTGGCTTTTAACAATGGATTATCTAATAGAAAAACAAAAGCACAAATGTTGTTGTTAGGTGCCATCAAGTTGGTTCCGACTCAAAGCGACCCTATGTACAAAAGAACGAAACACTGCCCGGTCCGGCACTGTGCTCACAGTCGTTGTTATGCTTGAGCCCATTGTTTGCAGCCACTGTGTCAGTCCATCTTGTTGAGGGTCTTCCTCTTTTTCGCTGACCCTCTACTTTACCAAGCGTGGTGTCCTTCTCCAGGGACTGATCCTTCCTGACAACATGTCCAAAGTATGTAAGACGTAGTCTCGCCAACCTTCCTTCTAAGGAGCATTCTGGTTGTACTTCTTCCAGGACAGATTTGTTCATTCTTTTGGCAGTCCATAGTGTTTTTGGTATTCTTCACCAACACCACAATTCAAAGGCATCAATTTTTCTTCGGTCTTCCTTATTCATTGTCCTGCTTTCGCATGCATATGATGCGGTTGAAAATACCATGGCTTGGGTCAAGCACTCCTTAGTCTTCAAGGTGACATCTTTACTTTTCAACACTTTAAAGAGGTCTTTTAAAGCAGATTTGCCCAGTGCAGTACGCATTTTGATTTCCTGACTGCTGCTTCTGTGGGTGTCGATTGTGGATCCAAGTAAAATGAAATCCTTGACAACTTCAGTCTTTTCTCCGTTTATCATGATGTTGCTTATTGGTCCAGTTGTGAGGATTTTTGTTTTCTTTATGTTGAGGTGTAATCCATACTGAAGGCTGTGGTCTTTGATCTTCACCAGTAAGTGCTTCAAATCCTCTTCACTTTCAGCAAGCAAAAGCACAAATAGCAAAAGTTGAGTAAATGGGACCTCATTAAAATTAAAAACTTTTGTTCATCAAAAGACTTTACCAAAAAAGTGAAAAGACAAGCGACATACTAGGAGAATATCTTTGGAAACCATATATCCAACAAGAATCTAATAACCAAAATGTATATAAAACTTCGACAGTTTAATAACAGAAAGACAGATAACTCAGTCATAAAATGGGCAAAGGACTTGAATAGATACTTCACCAAAGAGGACATTCAGATGGCCGCCAAGCACATGAAAAGATGCTCATTGTCATTAGCCATCAGACAGATGCAAATCAAAACCACAACAAGATACCACTTCATTTCCACTAGGATGGCTAAGATAAAAAAATAAAATGTGAAATAACAAACCTTAGCAAGGATGTGGGGAAATTGGAACCCTTATCCATTGTTGGTGGAAAACAGTGTGGCAGTTCCTCAAAAAACTAAAGATAGAACTACCATATGACCGAGCAATTCCACTCCTAGGTGTATACCCAAAAGAAAGTAGAGATTCAAAAGGAGACTTGTACACCAGTGTTCATTGCAGCACTATTTACAATAGCCAAAAGGTGGAAACAGCCTGAATGCCCATCATCGAATGACTGGATAAACAAAATATGGTACATATGTACAATGAAATACTACTTACCAATAGAAACAAAGTCTTGATACATGCGACAGTTGGATGGAGCTTGAAGACATTAAGCTGAGTGAAATAAGTCAGTCACAAAAGGTCAAGTGTTGTATGATCTCACTTACATAAAAAGATAAAAGGCAAATGTGTAGAGACCAAAATTTCTTAGTGGTTACCAGGGTAAGGGGGAGGGAGAAAGGGGGGAAGGGATTAGTGCTTATGGAGTACTGAGTTTCTGTGTACAGTGATGGAAAAAATTGTATTGATTAAGGCTAGGGTTGCACAGCCAAGTAATTACTGACAGTAAGTTGTACACCTGTAAAAAGTTGAACTGACAAAAGTTGCGTGATAGATATATTTACAACACTGACCAAAAAAAAAAGTGTCTGCTTATTTATAACGAAAAACCTCATAGGATTTGGTTCCTTGGTTTGGAGGTTTAAGGTCATGGTTTCATGGGACAGCCCAGTTAATTGACCTAATAATGTATTTAATACTTCTGTTCTACCTCCTAGTTTGTTTAGTAGTGTCTGGGCTCCTAAAAGCTTGCAAGTGACCGTCCAAGGCACGGCAGTTGGACTCTTATCTGCCTGGAGCAACAGGAAGAAGGAGAGTCAGGAATAGGAGAAGGAAGTGGATGTGTGGCCAATTGCCTCCACAAACAACTGCCTGCTTTGCCACGAGACCGGAAGAACTGGATGGTACTGAACATTTTGATCAAAGATTCTATAGATGAATCTTGATGAAAAGGGGAAAAATGCAGAACAGAATTTCAAATCCTCATGGACTCATGGACTCCAGACTTTCTGGAGTCATGGAAGGTGGATGAACCTCTGAAACTATTGCCCTGAGATAATCTTTAAATGTTAAACTTTAGACCAAAAATATCCCCTGCAGTTTTCTTAAAACTGAACAATAGTTTAACTTAACTAGTAAAGAATGTCTGCTTTGAGCATTATACTTACTTAAGAACTATCTCTATGGGATCAAAGTGACAACAGCAACTAGAAAGATAGGAGCCTTAGGAGCCAGTGCATTTATGTTAATGGGGGAGGAACAACTCAGAAAATGAGGGTGAAAATGGTTGCACAACTCAAAGAATGTAATCAGGATCACTGAATTGTACAGGTGGAAACTGTTGAATTGGTGTATGTTCTGCTGTGTATATTAACAACAACAACAAAAATAAGTAAAAGAAATTATATTAAAAAATAAAGAATCTGTGTTAAGAATCTCTGCTTTATTTATAATAGAATCTATAGGGTGGCTATGAGTCAGCACGACAATACTCAGCAACAACAACAGTTATGAGGAAATTTGACATGAATGTAAAATAACCCCTGTCCTCCTAGAATTTAGTATTTAGTTGGGTAGAAATGGCTAATACAGAAACAGTTACATTTAAATGAAATAACAAAGTGCCATTACCAGAGATGGGACCTATAGCTGGCATTATAGTAGGTGTTCAGTAAATGAGACGGTTATGATGGTGGCTACTGCTATTACCCGTTGAAGGCAACAAGAATTCAGAGAAAGAAGTTGTTGGGGATTGTAGTTAGGAAGTAAGAGAGGCCCTGATCCTAGACAGCTCAGATTTGGATGGGTAGAAAAGGAGGGAACTGCATTTCAGGCAGCAGTATTCACAGAGGGTTGGAGTGTAGCGTGACTGTGAGTTTCAAGGACAATGATCAGCCTGGCAATCTTTTTTTTTTCCCACTATAATAATAAAAGTGACGATTGAAGAATATTCGGAAAATAATATGAACGTTTAAATAGGAAAATTAAAATCTGTAAGTCCACTGACCAGAAATAATTATTTTATATTTTATTGTCTCTCCTAATAATCCTTTTTTTCCTCTGTTCATTTTTTATAGTAAAAATCAAACTGTATATGAAATTGTCTTTTTTAAAAAGTAAATATTTTCCCATTGAGTTAGGTCATTGTTGGTTGCAAGTAACAGAAAACCCTACTCACACTGGCCTAAACAATAAAAGGTATTAATTGGCTTACATAATCAGAAAGTTCAGAGGTAGCATAGGGATATATGGTTTGATCAGGGCTCCAGCTCAGTGTCTTTGTAACCTTCTTCTAACTGTGCCCTGTTCCATGTGTTAGTTTTGTTCTGAAACTGGTTTCCCTCATGATCGTGCTATGCCTGCCGGCAGGAACCTTAACTGGTAGACACCTCATTCATACCAGGAGAAGAGAGAAGTATGTCCTTCCTGCCTCCAGCAAAAGTCCTGAGATTTGGGCTAATGGAACCCCTCCAGAACCAGTCCTTGTGGTCAGGAGAATATCATGTCTTAATTGGTTCAGGTAACCAAGGACTGTGGACCGTGGGAGATGGACTTGCCCTGGAGATTTGTGTTGGAGATCAATCCCAACCAAGACGCATGGCTGCTATCTAATGGAGAAGAGCTGGAATAGATTTTGAGTAGACCACCCCAGTATCTACCCCACCCATGCCGTCATAAACACTAGTTCATTTGTAATGGCTGCTCAGTATTTCATTATATGAATGTACCATAACTTATTTAACCATTCAACTACTGTTGGTTATTTAGGATGTTTCCCTTTTTCTTCCACTATTTTAAATAATGCTTAGGTGAACATCCTTGTTAAATTCGCAGGTGTTTTAAAGGAAGAGTAAAACTTGATACTTGATTAGATGTGAATATGAAAGAGAGAGAAGTCATTGTGAAAAGTGGTATTTCCATAGATAGAAACGAGTGAGTTTAAAAGTGGGGAGTCTTGGGAGGATAATTGGTTTGGGCTTGGACATGGTGAGTGTAATCTATTCCTCTAGTCATTTGTGGTTTTGGTGCTCCAGAGCAACCCCTGAGCACCCACTGGTTATTAACTGTTTCCAGTTAGTTTTGTGTTATCTTTTAAAGTCTCTAATCGTACTGAGGAGCCCTGGTGGTGAAGTGGTTAAGAGCTCAGGCTGCTAACCAAAAGGTCAGCAGTTCAAATCCACCAGCCTCTCCTTGGAAGAAGCCCTATGGGGCAGTTCTCCCCTGTCCTGTAGGGTCGCTATGAGTTGGAATTGACCCAGGGGCACACAACACCACCACAATCATGATGGTGCTTTTTTTTGTTTTACTCATCATTGTCTTTCTGTACGCCACAGTCTCATTGTGCTTTGGTTTGAACCTTTTCACCTTGATATATGGATTGTACCAGTTGTTCCTTTTCAAGTCAAACCAATCCATTACTGCCACAGTTGCATAAGGGGAGTCTCTTAAGGCAACATCTTACCAGAATAACCCATCCCTACTGTCCCCATCTAGTTTCACTGTGTTTAACTTCTGTCAAAAATGCAAAACTGATTTACCCAGAGTAAAAGGGCAGCTTAATTTTCTGTGCCATTACTTACAGCAAAGTATAATTCATTCTAAGTAGATTTATAATTTCTTTGATATAATTATAAGGGTCTGCCCAGGAAGATTTAAATGATTCTAATTTAGAGCTTGTAAAATTTTATTTGGAGATGGTTAAAAGTAGGAGATCTGGTGTAAGATGAGCCATTAATTTCTGTCCTCCTCATGGGCTTTTTCCTAGTTTAAACAGAAGCATCTGGGCGGGCAGCAGATGGAGCTGCAGCAGGATTGGTACTAGACACCTGCCAGCCTGCGAAACTCACATATTCTCATGATAGCAATCATTTGATACGAGAACTGCCCGATAACATCCTAAAAATAAAGACAGCTGGTAGCAGAGGAGAAGCTTGCAAGATTAATTTTCTTTTTCTTCATGGTCTACTCAGAACTGCCAAATAAAAACAATTTTGTTATTTCCAGATTGCCCTGCCTCCCAGAAAATGAGAGGAGTTCTTCCCTTTGAGGATTGACCTGAGTAAAGAACTGGTTAGCAGACTTTTTTTCATGAGTGAGCCTCAGAAAACTACCCTTTCCTGGTCGGCTGGATTTGTTTCTGTCTGGATTAAATGGAAAGATTAGGTTGGGCACCAGGTACTTGTGTGTGAGGAAGTTTACAGTAATCCTGTTATTCTGAGCTCATTGTCCATAACATTATTAATCTAAAATAACTGTTTCTTCAGCCACAGATAGTGTAAAACCCTAATAGAGACCTGGCTGGCTTGTTAATGAAGTACTAATCAGAAACAGTGCGGACAACGTTCTTTGGGATCTGTTAAGGACAATGTAACATAACACATGGGGGGTAATATGGCATAGTGGTTATAAGCATGGGCTTTGGAATTGGGCAAACCCGAGTTCCAATCCTGCCTCTTCCATTTACAAGCTGTCTCCTTGGGCAAGTTATCTGGCCTTTTTGAATGGATCTCCGATTCCTCGTCTGTAAAATGGGATAATACCTACCGACCTTATAGAGTTGTTGCAAGGATGAAATGGCCTGATAGGTCATAAATTCTGACACATAGTGCTTAGTAAGCATAAGCTGTTATTTCTGTTCTTTGTTAAAGGAGGGGTTAACTCATTCCTCAAACGTGTGTTGACTGTATAGATATGTGATAAAACTAGAGATGCTGCTCTGAATGGCGTAGCTCCATGGTCATGCAGTTAGTTTAAGTTTAAGTTAAGGAGAGGTATATAAAGGCACTGTACAAACCTAGAAAGCAGAGGAGGAACCGTTCGGCTAAGGTTTGAAGAGAGTGCTAAGACTAGGTGCATAAATTTGGGGGAAAGGGCTTTCCAGGCAGAGCAAACGTTGTTGTTAGGTGCCATGGAGTTGATTCCAACTCATAGTGACCCTGCATGACAGAGTAGAACTGCCCCATGGGGTTTCTAGGCTGTAATCTTTACGGGGGTGCAAATAGGGGCATGAAAAACTGTGGAGCGTGAGGGAAACTGCAGGTAGTTTTGCTGTAATCAGAATATGTAGTCTTTGTTGGGAAATGGCAGCGAGGTAGGTGAGAGAGGTAGGCAGAAGCTGTATCAGATAGTTTTTATGCTGGGCTAAGCATTGGACTCGATTCTTTAAGGGTGGGAAGTAATTGAAGAAGGATTTTAAGCATGGAAATAACATCAGAGTTGTATTTTAAGAAGGAAACTGTTGCAGCAGAGTGTTAGAGGCAGAAAAATCCATGAGGACGTTGTACTAGTCCATGTACAGATGCTAGACTTTCTAATGAAAGGGACATAGATCTAGACGCTAACAGGAACTAGGCTTAGTGACAGGAACTAGGCTTAGTGACTGGTTTGAAGAGGAAGGGCAAGAAAGAAGGTTGACTAAGAACTTGGTGGCTGTGGGTGCTCTTAACTGGGAAAGAGAATGTAGGAGGTAGAATACTTTCTGAAACATTCAGAGTTCATTTGGTTGGGGTTAAGTTGGAGGTGCTTGTGAGACATGCAGGAAAAGAGATTCATTAGGCAGTTTGAGTGTGCAGGTTTGGACTGGAAAGATTTGGATACATCTGAGTAGTATATAGGCAGTGATGGAAGTTTGTGCAGAGGTAAGGTTTTTCTGAAGGGAAACTCTAGAGTTAGAATACCAAAAAGAGAACTTTGAGGAATGCCAAGAGAGGAGTCAGCGGTGAGTAAGTGCTGTGGGAGCATTCTTACCATCCCTGAAGCCGAAGAGGCCATGGTGGAACTTTACTAGGAATATCACTGTGTTGACTTTTTGCTGTGCACACCACATCAGCTGTATCTTTGTGGTCTTCAGGTGACTGGCTCTTAGGACAAGCTCAACAAAAATTCAGAGTCACGATTTAATAAGAATGAAACTTTTTGCAAGTAAAACATTTTTCGAATATAATAGTCTTTGTATTCATAGTATTTTTGAAGTCCTGAAATAATGGTCAGACATACACTGTCCTCCACACAATCCACATAGCTTTCCCAGGTGGAAAAGAAATTCCAGAGAGAAAGCGTGGGCGCAGAAGATGGTACTGTGAGTGGAGGGAAGTAGCCTACCTTCTGTAGCTGGTGTTAGAAGCCAGGAGGCAGAAGGCTTGGCAGTCATTTATTTGTGGGTGGGTATTGGGACACGCATGGACCAAAGAAGATAATTTAAGGGAGGCACTGTGCTGAAGACAAAGGGTCAAGAGAAAGGGTCTCTGACTCAAAGGTAGAAAACGGTAGAGCTGTGTGATGGAAAATAATCCCTCTTCCCCCCCAAAACAGACACGTACTTTGTGACAGGAATAGATTATGAAATAAGACATCTAGAACGAACTCTCCGCTGGACCTTGATCACTTATTTCCTCTTCTGTCTCCTTTGGTTACCCAACTCAAATAGTTTTTTTTTTTTTTCTCCTGTCCATCTCCTAGAATTAACTCTTCTTTCTCCCCAACTCCCAAAATGAGAAAACCTTTAGCTTTGAAGTGCAGTACTGTATTTGGCTGTCAGTATTTGTCACATTAGTAACTGGGGGAATCTTGGCTGGAGGTGGGGGGGCCGTTCTGCCCTTTTTAAGATTGGCCCACACATCGTTGTGCTTAGGCACTTATACAGGAGTAGAGGCAAGCTGGCTAGATTTTGAATGCAAAAGCAAGATACTGTGGGTGGGAACGAGCATGTATAGTTTTAGTATTTTTAAAGGCAAGAAAAAGCCCATGCACCTGACAGGGCCGGTGGAGTAAGTTTTACAACAGATAGAATTTTTGTTTCTGTTTTTCTTGACCTACATCCAGCAATTTAAAATACTAAACGAGTAAAGTGAAAATTATTAAATATTTGTATCTATCGCTTATTGGTAAATTCACATGAAAAAATACCTCTGTCTCTCAGATTGTTAATACTTTCTGACTTATGTGTGTTCCAAGTAATTTAGTGGATTAAGTGAACTAGACTTTGCATTCCAGGGGGTCATTTCACCCCTAAGAAGGCAAAATTTTGTTCTTGGAGCGCAAAAAAAATCACTCTTCTTATGCGTAAAACATACACTACATAAAAATACATAGTATGTCTGTGGCATTAACATTTCACGAAGGGTGGTGATCAAGGGGAAAATGTATAAAATGGCTGCTTGGGGGGATGACAAAGAAGGAAAAAAAAAAAAAAAAAGGCAGCAGAACACAGGGCTATCCCAGTAGAGTGCCTGTAGTACCGAGTCAGCCTGTTTGAGTTAGCACACCTTTATTTTTCTCATCTGTAAACTGGGTCTGTTGGTGATAAACTGTCACTTATCTCAAGTGCTTCAGGACCTCTTATGGGTACTTTTAGGATATGGCAAAATATACCTCAGAAACCAGTTTCTACAGTTCCCCTACATCAGGGAACCCTGATGTTGATTTCAACATGTGAAAATATACTGGGGGAGAAAATACCGAGAGTGGGAAGAAATGAATTGTAAAATATTTACCTTTTACTTTGCAATATTAATTTTAATGATCCTTTTGAATGGAGTTGTTTAATAACAGACATTTAATGAGTGTAATATAGTTTGCTCACAAAGTCATACTGTTGTGTTTAGAGATGTTAAAGCCTACTAAATTGGGAAGGTTTTTTTTTTTTTCCTAATTTGTTGGGGAGTTTATTGTCCTGCTTGCGCCTTCCCCATATCCTCTGTGATTTTTAGGATAGCTCCTCAGACTGTTTGGACTATTTCTCGTACATTTGTTCAAGAAGTATTTTGCAAGCAGATAATCCAGTGCCTGTGTAATACGATGTATGACAGAAGTAGTGTGATGGTATTTCCTAATCAATTAAGTAGTTCATAAAAAGATGACAGATTTTATGATGACATTTTAAAAGAGCCAAGTGTTTGGGCCCAATTTTCTTAGGATTTCTCTGTCACTTCTCATGGTCTTGACCAATTTTTCTGTTTGCACTGCCTAAGGGAAAAGGTGTATATCAGGATTATATCCTTTCACCATATTTATTCAATCTGTATGCTGAGCAAATAATCCCAGAAACTGGACTGTATGAAAAAATGTGGCATCAGGATTGGAGGAAGATTCATTAACAACTTTCAATATGCAGATGATACAGCCTTGCTGA
>NW_004443964.1:7005029-7006059 GCF_000243295.1 Trichechus manatus latirostris
AAGAAGAATTGATGCCTTTGAATTATGGTGTTGGCAAAGAATGGTGAATATACTAGAGACTACCAGAAGAATGAAGAAATCTGTCTTGGAAGAAGTACCACCAGAATGCTGCTTAGGAGTGAATATGTTATCAGGAGGGAATAGTCTCTGGAGAAGGATGTCATGTTTGGTAAAGTAGAGGGTCAGCAAAAGAGAGGAAGGACTCTCAACAAGATGGATTGACACAGTGGCTTCATCAGTGGACTGAAGCACACCAGCAATTGTGAGGATAGTGCACCACCAGGCAGCATTTCATTCTGTTGTACATAGGGTTGCTGTGCGTTGGAAACGACTCGATGGCACCTAACAGCAACAACAAAGGAAAAGCATTTATTTGTATATTGGCCACCTTGTAGGTTTTTTTTTTTTTTTAATTAAATTTATTTTGTTTTTTGTTTCTGCGAATATACACAGCAGAAATGCATCAATTCAACAATTTCTGCATGTACAATTCAGTGACATTGATGGCCACTCTGTAGTTTCTTGTTTTTTTTCTCTTTTGAAGGAGGCAGGTTAGCAAAATGTTCTTAGAACAAGACAGTCCTGAATTTGAATTGCAGTTTCTCCTTTTATTAGCTGTGTCTGTGATAAGGCACACAATCTCTTTGAGCCCCAGTTTGTTCATCTGTAAAATCAAAGTAGCCTCTCTGGGAAGGGTAGTCCTTAATGTATAGCTACATAGCAGGTGCCGTTATAAACTGCTTTTTCTAAAAAGTTCTAGCATTAAAATAAAAAGCATGTAGCGTTATAGTGCTCCAGTCCAGCACCCTTACTTTACAAGGGGGATTCCTTTGAGGCCCAGCACAGGCAAGAGACTTGAGCAAGGTTAGAGGGAGTGTGGCAGAGTTACGCAAGGTCTCAGTGCCCTTTTCACTTTCTAACACTTTCCTTCTGCGTCAGATCATTCCTTACTATGCAGACGCACATGTGGTGGCGTTTCACTGTCCTGTGTGAGCTGATGCTGAGTCTGACTTAATCACATGGGTAAGGA
>NW_004443964.1:7006569-7012787 GCF_000243295.1 Trichechus manatus latirostris
TTCAGTGATAACAGAGAGGAAGTGACCCTCAAATTAGGTCAAGTTTGCCGTTTATGGCAGAGGGAACAGCATATGCAGTCTGAAAAACCATAGGACACTGACAGTTGAGAAACTGCAAGTAGCTTAGTATTGTTAGAACTTGGAATTCAAGGCAAGAAGTAGCAGACAGGTGAGACTGGGGGAGTTGGACTAGGGCCAGATAATGGAGAACTTTGTGTTCAGTGCCACGCTGCTTCATACCAGTCTGAAAATACTATGGACTAATACCAGAATAATTGGTGGTGCTTGCTATGTTAGTTAAAGGTTAGAAAGATCCACTGCCCACACGGATAAGTATAGAGGAATATAAATAGCTTTTGTAAGTGAATGTTTAGATCTGATGCATGCTACTGAGTGTCTTCTCCATTTTGAGTGTTTTTTTTTTTTTTTTAAATCCAAATTTAAGTTGCATTATGGTCTCTCCATTGTTCATCTGCAGGCATGTTCATGCCTCATTCCTTTCCAATCTTTGTTGAGTGTTTAGTACATTCAGGACACTATCCCAAAAGGAGGAAATACAAAGATCAGTAAGTGGGGTCTGTAATTTCAAAGAGGTCATAATATAAGGAGAGAATTTTGTTGTCAACAAAGGTAGAACTTCGGCTAAAATGTTTTAAAACTTATAGCATTGGAAATGGGGTATTCAGCTACTCAAGGAAAATCTGCAGCAGATCCCTGTCCACTCACCCTAAAGCAGTCTTCCAGTTGTCAAGCCTTACCCACACCCATGGAGTTCCTAATCACCTTTTGTAAAACCTTGGTGTTAAATATTAACACACAACCAAGGGTCACTAGACATTTGAGGAAAACCTGTACCATGAAAGAGGGAAAAAATGAAGATGGATCGAAAAACTGACCTTAGAATAAGCAAAGAGAATTCAGAGAGCATAACAGAATTACAGTTAGTACTCTCAGAGATTCTAGAGGGTAACTGCATCTATAAAACAAGGATAAAATGCTGTGGGGAGAATCCGAAATGTTGGGAGATTAAACATGATTGCCAAAGTTAAAGATTCTATGGAAGATGAGAGAAGGGAAGTCTCCTGGAAAGTAGAAATGTGAAGAAAAGGTAAGAGCTAAAGCTAATTGATCATTCCCTTATTTGTTGAAGAAATGTTTATTGGAGGCTTACTATTTGCCAGACATGGTTCTAGGTGCAGTGAACAAAGCAGACAAAAATCTCTGCCTTCCTAGAACTTAAGTTCTAGTGCAAGAGACAGACAGTAAACAAGATAATTATATTAGATGGTGGTAAGTACAGTAGAGGAAATTAAATCAAAGAAGGGAGACGAGAAGTTGCGGGGAGGTTGAAATTTGTAATAAGGTGGCCAGGGACAGCCTCACTGAGAAGATAGCATTTGGTCTAGGATCTGAAGGAGATAAGGAAGAGAGCCATGTGGCTCTGGGTGGGCTAGGCAGCATCCCAGGTGAGGGACCAACAACAGGTGCATGTAAGAGCATGGCCTACCTACTAAAGAGGAATAGCGAGGAGTCCAGTGTGTGACTAGACTGGTGGACTCAGGGAGGCGGAGAGTGAGAGAAGACATCAGACAAGGGATGGGGACAAAGGGTGGCAATTCAGGCAGGGTCTTAGGACACTTTAAAATAGGACTTAGACTTTAATCTGAGTAAAATGGGGAACCATGGAAGGATTTTAAGCAGAATAACTATCTAGCTTACTTTAAAAAAAAAAAAAATTTTTTTTTTAGAATAGTTTTAGGTTTATACAAAAATTACGCAGTACCACTGAGAGTTCCTATATACCCCACACTCAGTTTCCTTTATTAACATCTTACATTAAGTATGGTATATTTATTATAATTAATGGACCAGTGCTGATATAATTATTAGTAACTCAAGTCCATACTTGTTCAGATTTCCTTAGTTTTTACCTAACAGCCTTTTCCTTTTCCAGGATCCCATCCAGGATACCACATTACGTTTAGTAATCGTGTCTGCTTAGACTCCTCTTGGCTTTGACAGTTTTGACTTATATTTTAATGATGTTTTTCTGGCGGCAGAATTTAGGACATTCTGAAGGGGGCGAAAGTGGAATTAAGTGAGGCCAGGTAGGAACCCATTGCAGTAATCTAAACAATAGATAGATCATGGTGGAAGTGGAGAAAGTGTTCTGATTTGGGAAATATAAAAGCCTTAAGACTGGATGAGAAAATGAAGGGCATGCCGGTAGATAAAGAAGAGAGTAAGTCCAGGGATAGAGCCCTTGGGGCACTTTAACCTTTAAAAGTTAGTGAGATAGCAGTCTTAAAAGCTTGCAAAAGGCCATGCAAGGTAAAACAGTTGGTCTGTTTTCACCTGGAGCAAGAGAAAACAAAGGAGAGTCAGGAATAGAAGGAAATGGAATGTGTAGCTAATTGCCTCCATGAACAACTGCCTCCTTTGCCAAGAGACCAGAAGAACTGAATGGTGCCTGGCTACCATTACTGAACGTTTTGATCAAAGATTCTATAGAAGAATCCTGATCAAAAGGGAGAATACATGGAACAATTTCAAATTCTCTTGGACTCTAGACCTTTTGGAGCCGTGGAGGCTGAATGAATCCATGAAACTGTTGCCCTGAGATTATCTTTAAGCTTTAAACCAAAATATCCCCTGAAGTCTTTTTTTTTAAAATTGTTTTTACTGTGTATTAGGTGAGAGTTTACAGGGCAAATTAGATTCCCATTCAATAGTTTGCACATAAAGTGTTTGATAGCCTTAGCTTCATTCCCCACCATGTGTCAGCACTTGCTTCATTTCCACCCTGGGTTCCTTGTTTCCTTTCGTCCTGATATTCTACCCCTTCCTGCCTTCTTATCGTTGGTTTTGGGCAGATATTGCCCTTATGATCTCTTACAATTGGTTGTTCTAAGGAGCATGTTTATCTCGGGTGTTGTTATGTTATCAGCTTGTCTATTGTTTGGTTGGAAGGTGGTCTCTGGGAACAGCTTCAGCTCCAGGTCAGAAGAGTCTCTTAGGGCCATAGTCTTGGGAATTCCACCATTCTCCGTCAGACTAGTAAGTCTGGTCTTTTTTGTAAATTTGATCTTTTCATCTACATTTTTCTCCCTCTTTGTTTGGGACCCTCTGTTGTAATCCCAGTCAGAGTAGTTGGAAGTTGTAACTGGGCACCATCTAGTTCTTCTAGTCTCGGGATCATGTAGCAGCTAGTCCTTTGGACTAATTGGTCCCTTGAGTCTTTAGTTTTTTTCACTCTCCTTTGCTCCTGACTGGAAGAGACCAATAGTTGTATCTTAGATGGCCACTCGCAAGCTTTTAAGACCCCAGACGTTCTCACCAAAATACGATGTAGAACATTGTTTTTAAGAACTATGTTGTACCAGTTGACGTAGATGTTCCCCGAGTCTATGGTCCTTCGCCTTCAAGCCTGAGAACTTCATCCTGTGAAGTGTTTAGTTACGTCTAAGAGGTTTCCCTGACTGTACCACTTATGTGCTCTATTGTCTGTATTAATACATGAGGAGAACTTACAGTCATGTATTTAGAAATTTCCATCGCCAGACGTGTATCTGCTGGTGGGTGTGCCCCCTTACACCCTCCCTCATCTCTTGGCATATCTGCCTATCTGTGTATCCATTCGTAAATGATTGTTCGTTCATACTGTTGTTGTGGGATTGTTTTATGCTGTAGTAGTTACTGTAGTGGTCCTTTATTCCTGAGTTCCTCTCAGTGTCCTCTCTTGCATTGGTCACGTTGTACTGACTTCTCCCATATTATGTATTACCTTTCCCTTCACCAATATTAAAATGTGTCTACTGTCTATTTGGTAATTTTCCCTCCCTCCCTCTCCCATCCCTGGTAACCATCAATGAGTTTTTTTTTTCTGTGTGTAAGCCTTTTCTTGTTACTTTATAATAGTGGTCTCATACAATATTTGTCCTTTTGCGATTGACTTATTTCAGTCAGCATAATGTCCTCCAGATTCATCCATGTTGTGAGCTGTTTCGTGGATTTGTCATTATTTTTTATCATTGCATAGTATTCCATCATGTGTTTTTATCATGGTTTGTTAATCCATTTATCTGTTGATGGGCACTTAGGTTGCTTCTACCTTTTTGCTATTGTGAATAATGCTGTAGTGAACGTGGGTGTGCATATGTCTATTCGTGTCACGGCTCTTATTTCTTTAAGGTATATACCTAGGAGCGGGATTGCTGGATCATATGGTATTTCTATTTCTAGCTTTTTGAGGAAGCGCCATATCGTTTTCCATAGTAGTTGCACCAATTTTTCATTCCCACCAACAGTGTATAAGAGTTCCAGTCTCCCCACAACCTCGCCAACATTTGCTGTTTTCTGTTTTTTTTTTTTTTAATTAGTGTCGACAATGTCAGAGTGAGATGATATGTCATTATAGTTTTGATTTGCATCTCTAATTGCTAATGATCGCAAGCATTTCTTTATATATTTGTTAGCAGCCTGAATGTCTTCTTTGGTGAAGTGTCTGTTCGTATCCTTTGCCCATTTTTTAATTGGATTATTTGTCTTTTTTTATGTTGAGGTGTTGAAGTTTTCTCTAAATTTTAGACATTAGGCCCTTGTCAGTCATAGCCAAAAATTTTTTTTTTCCATTCTGTAGGTTCTCTTTTTACTCTTTTGGAGAAGTCTTTTGTAGAGCATCAGTGTTTAATTTTTAGGAGGTCCCATTTATGTAGTTCATTTTCTTCTGTGTATGCATTTTTAGTTATGTTTGGTATTCTATTTATGCCATGTATTAGGGCCTCTACTTTTTCCTCCATGATCTTTATAATTTCAATTTCTTCTACATCAACAAAGAGAAATTTGAAAAGGAAATCAGGAAACTATTTACAATAGGTCTTTGATCTATGTTAAGTTAGTTTTTGTGTATGTTGTGATATATGGATCCTGTTTCATTTTTCTACAGATAGATAATCCAGTTTTGCCAGCACCATTTGTTGAAGAGACTATCTCTTCCCTATTCAGTATACTTTGGTCCTTTGTCGAAGATCACGTGTCTGTAGGTGGATGGCTTTACGTCTGGGTTCTCAGTTCTGTTCCATTGGTCTGTGTGTCTGTTGTTGTACCAGTACCAGGCTTTTTTGACTACCATGGCTGTATAGTAGGTTCTGAGGTAAAGGAGTGTTAGGTCTCCTGCTTTGTTCTTTTTTAATAAAGCTTTTCTCATTCAGGACCTCTTTCTCTTCTATATAAGGTTAGTGATTAGTTTTTCCATCTCATTGAAGAATGCTATTGAGATTTGGATCAGGATTGCATTAAATCTATATATCGCTTTGGGTAGTGTTGACGTTTTCACAGGGTTAAGTCTTCCTGTCCATGAGCATGGTATGTTTTTCCACTTACGTAGGTCTCTTCTGGTTTCTTGCAGTAGTGTTTTGTAGTTTTCTTTGTATAAGTCTTTTACATCCCTGGTTAGATTTATTCCTAAGTATTTTATCTTTTGGGGGGCTGTTGTAAATAGTTTTTTGATTTCCTTTTCAAATTTCTCTTTGTTGATGTAGAGGAATCCAACTGGTTTTTGTATGTTGAGCTTATATCCTGCCACTTTGCTGGATCCTTCTGTTAGTTCCAGTAGCTTTCTTACGGAATCCTTAGGATTTTCTATGTATAGGATCATATCATCTGCAAATAGGGATAATTTTACTTCTTCCTTTCTAATTTGTATGCCCTTTATTTCCCTTTCTTGCCTTAGTGCTCTAGCTAGGACTTCCAGTACAATATTGATTAATAAGAGTGGTGATAAAGGGCATCCTTGTCTGGTTACTGTTCTCAAGGAGAATGCTTTCAGATTCTCTCTGTTGAGGATAATGTTGGCTGTTGGTTTTGTATAAATTCCCTTTATTATGTTGAATAGTTTCCCTTCTGTTCTTATTTTGCTGAGAGTTTTTATCAGGAATCGTGTTGGACTTTATCAAATGCCTTTTCTGCGTCGATTGATATGATCATGTAATTTTTTTCCTTTGTTTAATTTATGTGTGTGGATTACGTTGATTGCGTTCCTGGTGTGAATCTCACTTGGTCGTGACCTTTTTTTTTTTTTTCCAATATGCTGTTGAATTTTATTCACATCCCCTGAAGTCTCCTTAAAACCAAATAATAGTTTGACTGAAATAGTGAAGAACGTCTGTTTAAAACATTATACTCTCTTAAGATCTTTGTATAAACTAGTTGCCATCTAA
>NW_004443964.1:7014766-7015832 GCF_000243295.1 Trichechus manatus latirostris
TAAACAACTTCCTATAAAGAAATGATCATCAGACTGCCAGTAAGCTTTTACATGAACGACTCTGAATACCAGAAAACAATGCCTCCAAGTTCTGAGGGAAAATGCTTTTCAGCTTAGAATTCTGTACCCAGCCAAACTAGTAATCAAGGATGAGCATAGAATGAAGACATTTCCAGACTTGCAAGGACTCCAAGAGTTTGCTTCCCAAAACCCTTTCTTGGAAAACACTTAACGGTGTGTTGTTGTTGCTGGTGTTAGGTGCTGTCCAGTGGGTTCCAACTCATAGCGACCTTATGTATAGCAGAACGAAATGTTGCCTGGTCCTGTGCCATCCCATTGTTGTAGCCACTGTGTCAGTCCATCTCGTTGAGGGTCTGCCTCTTTTTCACTGACCCTCTACTTTACCAAGCATAATGTCTTTCTCCAGGGACTGGTCCCTCCTGATAAGTCCAAAGTACGTGAGACGGGGTCTCACCATCCTCGCTTCTATGGAGTAGCTGGTGTACTTCTTCCAAGACAGATTTGTTTGTTCTTCTGGCAGTCCATGATATATTCATTAAGACTCATTAACAGCCTGCGATACGTAGGTGACACAACCTTCCTTGCTGAAAGTGAAGAGAACTTGAAACACTTGCTGATGAAGATCAAAGACTGCAGCCTTCAGTATTGCTTACACTTCAACATAAAGAAAACAAAAATCCTCACTTAATGATACACTACAGTAAAAACCAAGTGTGAGGAATATGTGAAATCTAGGAATCAGTACATTCAGCTGAGGAGAGAAGTGGAGCAAAATCCCAGATGATAGACCTAGAGAGTAGTTAATCAAATTAGATTAAAAAGGGAAATCTGGGGGAAAAGCGTATTTCATACATTTTTATATCATCCGTGAGAGGTTGTGATAACTCAGGAATGTAATAAAGCCAGGAAAAAGATGTTTTAAGACAGAAGCCTAGGAAAAACAGAAGGCCATCTAAACGAATAATTTCTTTTATAAGGATCAGCACAAAGCTGTTTCCTGTGAGTCGGAGGTTAAAGATGTCCCAGATGTCCAACCTTTCACTCA
>NW_004443964.1:7016301-7017593 GCF_000243295.1 Trichechus manatus latirostris
GGGATAGAGGGGGGCCTATGGAGGCGTAATGATTCCATTCTGTAGCTACAGACATGTCTTAGTTGATTGTAATGTGCCTGACCATTTCTGTGATCAGGGAAACCACTCGTTATTATGGCTCAGGGAGAGAACCCTATAGCCTGGTTACCCCTTGCATCTCCAAGCACCATGAATGTTTCTGGGTTAGTACTGTGGCCAGCTCACAGAATCATGGAGTGGTATACAAGTTTCTCACTTTAACTGCAACTTGAAATCAGGAAGTTGTTCTTACAGTCTTGGAATCGAGAGTCTGACAAACCCATTGTTCGCATTAATACAGCCTGTTATTTAGTCCTCTTAATCCCTCTCTTCTCTGCAGGTTGTGATGTTTCTGTGGGTTGAAAGTGCCGATTTTCCACATGGAACAGTGTGTAGGTGCTTAGAGAGATAAAACTCATGGGCGCAGCAAGGCTAGGCTTGTCATCTTCTGATGATACATGCAGGGAGCAGCGTGGTTGTTCTCTGCCTGTCCCCCCAGCCCGCACAGTGAACCCGCTCCCTCGCAGCTGTGCAGCTGCCTGAAGGAGGCCATGCAGCTAGCTAATTACTAGAGAGGCCGCATTCTAGCAGTCAGAGGAGGCGGGTTGGTTCATTTAGCCTGTCTCTTAAACCCGTGGTTATATTTGTCTCCAATCCTGTTAGAGAAGTGCTTTAGAAATAAGTTATGTCCTGAACCCCAGTGCCCATTTTCTTGATGCAAGGGTCCATATTTGGGGGTCTTGGAAGCCTCCTAATGCCCTTTTTGGAAGTAGAGAAAGTATAAATAATAAGTGAGTATGCACATGTCAGGGTATACTAGTTAAAAGTGAATTTTATAAATTCTAATGTTTTTCTGCATGTTATTTCTGTTTGAATTTGTTGTATGAAAAAAGTAATATGTAAAAGTTTTATGTAGCTATTTTTAATTGTACAGCAATTAAAGCATCATCTGTGTTCCTCAGAGAATGGGATAATTCTTCATAGGGGAAGAGTTGTCCCTTTTATTTCTCTTTCTGTTTGTTTATGGCAGAGAATAATGAAACTGACTGTAGTTTTTTAATTGTCACCTTGAAAAGCCTATGACATGACATGAAATTTAATATCCCATACTGTACTATGTTCCCTATTCCTGCAGACATACAGAGGTGGATAAATTTAAATTCTTAAAATGATGTATGTGAGGTTTTTAACATTCATTTTAGAGACTTTTGAAAACAGTCAAAATATCCCTACCCTGGTTCAAATTTCTGTCTCCTCTTGCCTGGCTTACTGCA
>NW_004443964.1:7017693-7018646 GCF_000243295.1 Trichechus manatus latirostris
ATCATCGTAAAGAGAAGTTCAGTCCTTAAGGTACCCTTCAATTCAATGGCAACTATTTTTTTGTTTTTTTAATGTGTTCCCTATAATGAGGCTGATTGAAATTGCCCCCAGATCAATTTTATGTGTCTTTTGGAACTCATTAAAGAGTTATTTCCTTATATAAAATGATGTTTGTTATGGGACAAACAGTGCAGGAAGTATCCAAATTCTGCCAACCGCTCAGGGGAAGAAAAGTGTAAGGCTTTACTTTATGAGGCCCACCATTCTTAAGCAGTCAAAGAATTCTGTTGTATGTACTGTTAAACTGGCTATGGGAAGTTGAAAGAAAAAGGGGATGAAGATATGAAAATCTGTGCTCTGTAATCTGGCCATTACCAGACTGGCAGGCCTATCATAATGATTCACAGTAGCTGTTGCCTTCGAACCGCACCTTAGTTAGTGGCTAACAGTCTACTACATAGAAATTGGGGACAAGACAAGGGTGCATGCTTTCACCACTTCTAATTCAGTATTGTATTAGAAGTCCTAGCCAGAACAATAAGACAGGAAAAAGAAATAAAAGGAACACAGATTGGAAAAGAAGTAAAACTATCTTTATTCACGGATGATATGAATGAAATGATATAGAAAATGAAATGATATAGAAAATCCCCAAGCATCCACAAGAAAACTTCTAGAGCTAATAGAGGAGTTTAGCAAAGTTGTAGGCTGCAAGATCAACAAATAAAAATCAGCTGGGTTCCTATACTCCAGCAATGAGAAATCTGAAGGGGAAATTAGGGAAACAATTCCATTTACAATAACATCTAAGAGAACAAAATACCTAGGAAAAAATCGAACCAAGGATATGAAGGACTTACACAATGAAACTGTAAATTATAAAACACTGCTGAAAGAGATTAAAGAAGACTTAAATAAATGGAAAGATGTTCCATGTTCATGGATTAAAAAAA
>NW_004443964.1:7019458-7025331 GCF_000243295.1 Trichechus manatus latirostris
ATGTGTGTCAGAGTATAACTGTGCTCCATAGGGTTTTTCAGTGGCTGACTTGTCAGAAGTAGATTACCAGGCCTTTCTTCTGAGGTGCCTCTGGGTGGACTTGAAACTCCCACTTGTCTACTTCCCTCCACCACCCTGCCCCACCCCAGTCCATGTGCCATCGTCTTTCCCGTGGGCTACCACAGTAGCCCCTGCCTCGTCTTCCCTTCAGCTCCTTCTCACTCGGCAGCCAGAGTAATGTGTCCAATATGCAAAGCTCAGTGCCACTCTTCGGTGACTTCTGATTATCATCCGTGGTATACTGGCTGACTCCTTAGTTTGTACAGACCACCCACAGGAGACCCTTTGGTCTCAGGTGTCACTCACCAAGGGAGACTCTGAGCCCCCAGGCCACGTTAGGTCCCTCCGTTTTCTGCTCCCTTAGCCTGAACTGAACCTCACGCCCTTCGCACTTTCACTTTAGTGGTGTAATTACCAGTTTAATCGCCTGCCTTCACCTTCGCCTGGGGTCGAGGGTGGGGACTTTATTTTATGCCCAGCCCCTCTTTGTCTGTCATGTGATTACAAACTGTCCTTTATTTGGAGCTTATTTAACTGCTCCAAAAGTGGAAAATACACTTTAAACTAGCTTTTTAGTTCAGAATGCTGGTGCACGTACACACAAACACACACACACCAGCCTTTGGTTTTTCAGTCTTATGCCAATGTCAGTGATTAGCTCAGTGACCAGTGTTGCTTTTTTCTTTCAAGTAAAGTATCTGAGGTGGCTCTTAGGTCACAGAATGATTAAATCAATAGATCCTTTAGTTGGTCACATCTTGAGTCAATAAGGTCTCTGTATTTAGGTCTTAAATGCAATTTAATAAAGTCTTCTTTCTGTTGTCATTAATTTTGGGATGGGGGAAGTTTGTTTGGAGAACCTGTTTTATCCCACCACGTTGAAGCAACAGGAAGTAAGTCTTAAAGGGTGGAGCTGTGACCAGGCTTGCCTGTAACTGCTGCTCCCCTGGCCTAGGTGGCTTTGGTTTTTTGTTTGTTTTGGTTTTTGAAGAGAGGGGTGTAGAATTGCTCCTAAGATTGAAAACCTTTTATAGTAAACAAGATGGAAAGGACAGTAGCTAAACATACATTGTTGAAGTAAAGAATTAGCTACAGTTTGAGATGATTTTGGTCATTCCAGTAGGGAAGTTCTGACCTTTACGGTTAGTAAAGGTTTTGCTTTTCTAACATAAAGAAGCTTCATCAGTCTTTCAGCTAATGGCAGCCAAGGTGGCCAAGAGTCTAATCCCTCCATTTGCTTGATAGCAAGGTGGAGAGTCTGCCATGTTCCTTCCACTTACAATTCTGGGATAGCTGAGCAGAACTAAAGATGCAAACAAGGAACATGACCTAGTTTGTCTTAGAAGTTAGGTCTTTTCCTTTGGTGTTTAGCACTCAGATGTTTTTTGTTGAATTGATACTCGCCACAATACCCTCAGCTTCCCCTCTGTGTTGCAGTTGTCAGTTTACTAGATGCTCAGCTTCTCGGAAGGTCCCTGGGTGGCACAAATGGTTTGCACTTGGCTACTAAGCAGATCACCAGTTATCTGTCAGTTTGTTGTACTGTGGTGGCTTGCGTGTTGCTATGATGCTGGAAACTATGCCACTGGTATTTCAAATACCAGCAAGGTCAACAATGGTAGACAGATTTTAGTGGAGCTTCCAGAGTAAGACAGCCTGGGAAGAAGGACCAGGCAATCTACTTCTAAACAAAAATCGGCCAGTAAAAACCTTATAAATAGCAGCGGAAAGTTGTCTGATATAGTGCTGGAAGATGAGCCCCACAAGTTGGAAGGCACTCAAAATACGACTGGGGAAGAGCTGCCTCCTCAGAGTAGACAATCTTAATGACGTGGATGGAGTTAAGCTTTCTGGACCTTCATTTGCTGATGTGGCAGGATTCAAAATGAGAAGAAACAGCTGCAAACATCATTAATAATCGGAAAATGGAATGTACGTGGTACGAATCTAGAAAAATTACAGGTCATCAAAAATGAAATGGAAAGCGTGAAGATTGATGTCCTAGGCATTAGTGAGCTGAAATGGACTGGTACTGGCCATTTTGAATCAAACAATCATATGGTCTATTATGCTGGGAATGACAAATTAAAGAGGAGTGGTGTTGCATTGTTGGCAGTGGCGAAAAAAAAGGCCCCAGGAATTGATGGAATACGGGTTGAGTTGTTTCAGCAAATGGATGCAACATTGGAAGCTCTTACTCATCTATGCCAAGAAATTTGGAAGACAGCTACCTGGCCAGCCGACTGGAAGAGATCTATATTTGTGCCTATTCCAAAGAAAGGTGATCCAGTGGAATGTGGAAATTATCGAACAATATCATTAATATCACACGCAAGTAAAATTTTGCTGAAGATAATACAAAAACAGTTACAGCAGTACATCAGCAGGGGACTGCCAGAAATTCAAGCTGGATTCAGAAAAGGACGTGAAACAAGGGCTATCACTGCTGATGTCAGATGGATCTTGGCTGAAAGCAGAAAATACCAGAAAGATGTTTACCTGTGTTTTATTGACTATGCAGAGGGATTCGACTGTGTGAATCACAACAAATTATGGATAACATTGCGAAGAATAGGTATTCCAGAACACTTAATTGTGCTCACGCGGAACCTGTACATAGACCAAGAAGAAGCAGTCAGTCATTCGAACACACCAAGGGGATACTGCATGATTTCAAATCAGGAAAGTGTGCTTTTGTATCCTTTTACCATACTTACTTAATCTATATGCTGAGCAAATAATCCGAGAAGCTGGATTATATGAAGAAGAATGTGGCATCAGGATTAGAGGAAGACTCATTAACAACCTGTGATATACAGATGACACAACCTTGTTTGCTGAAAGGTGAATAAGACTTGAAGCACTTACTGATAAAGATCAAAGGCTACAGCCTTCAGTATGGATTACATCTCAACATAAAGAAAACAAAAATCCTCACAACTGGATCAGTAAGCAACATCATGATAAACAGAAAAGATTCAAGTTGTCAAGGATTTCAGTTTACTTGGATCCACAATCAATGCCCATGGCAGCAGCAAATCAAATACTGTATTGCATTGGGCAAATCTGCTGCAAAAGACCTCTTTAAAGTGTTGAAAAGCAAAGATGTCACTTTGAGGACTAAAGTGTGCCGTGGTATTTTCATTTGCCTAATATGCATGGGAAAGCTGGACTATGAATAAGGAAGATGGAAGAAGAATTGATGCCATTGAATTATGGTGTTGGCGAAGAATATTGAATATAGCATGGACTGCCAGAAGAACTAACAAATCTGTCTTGGAAGAAGTACAACCAGAATGCTCTTTAGAAGCGAGAGTAAGGAGACTTCATTTCTCGTACTTTGGACAAGTTATCAGGAGGGACAAGTGCCTGGAGAAGGACATCATGCTTGGTAAATTAGAGAGTCAGTGAAAAAGAAGAAGACCCTCAATGAGATGGATTGACACAGTGGCTGCAACAATGGGTGCAAACAGCGATGACTGTGAGGATGGCACAGGACAGGGCAGTGTGTCATTCTGTCGTTTGTAGGATTATTATGAGTCGGAACCGATTGGTCGGCACCTAACAACTAACCAGAAGGTTGGAGGTTTGAATCCACCCAGCTGTGCCATGGAAGAAGGGCCTGGTGATCTGTCTCCGAGAGTTTACAGCCCTTGAAAAACTCTGTGGAGCACAGTTCTACTCTGAAACAATGGGGTTGCTATGAGTCAAAGTTCACTGGATGGCAGTGGATTTGGTTTCTTTTTTGTTCGTTTCAAGCTCCTTGGGAGGGGTATTCATAGTCCCAGCCCACCTAGCTCAGGGCTTGGCGCTCTTCTCTGTTGTTGCACATCACTTGCCTAGCATAGGCCTTAATATAACTCCCTGAATCTACAGAATTTTCTGTCTTAAAACTCTAATATCTCCTTCCACCACCTCTTTCTCTGTTCAGTTGAAATTCTGACAGCATGTCACTGTTCTGTTGAACAATCAATTCTACCAAACTAATAGGTCTTCCGTGAGTCACAAAGCACAAAAGACAGTTATTTTGAATGGAAACTCTTTGTACCCTTTGGTAAAAGAGTTTATTTTGGGGTATTGCCTGTGCATTTAGGTTTCATTACCTCCAGGTTTATCTGAGTGGAGTAATGTCACATAAGTGTGAACTACCTTCCTGTTTTGTGCAAATAATTAGCAGCTTTTCTTAATGACTACTGAACCTGCAAAGGTTGATGGAGAGTATCTGATTTGCTTTTTTTGAGAACTAAAATATTTCTCAGAGAGAAAAATATCCTGAAATTTGGTCAGTCTTCTCAATTATTCATCTTCCAACATGTATGAACATTATAAAGGAAGTCTTACATTTAAAAAAAATTCACACAAGCAATCCTGAGCTCTTAATATAATCATTTACTCATTTGTGTGTGTGTGGATGTGTGTATAATTTTTCTTTCTACATCACTGTAGCTGCCATTCAATGGAAGAATAAAAAAGCCCATGGTGTTCCATACTTTCTTTTGCTGGAAGACTTGTAGCTATAAAATTACCATCCTGCAAAAGTCAGCCACAGGTCAGACTTCCAGATTGAACCAGGCATCTTAACATTCCAGTAAGTGCCACCATGCTGAGAGAGATCTGTATGGACAAGTGTATAGAGATGGGCCACGACTCCTCTTTCCTGCTCACCCATCCCCATGTCTTTTTCAGTTGGAGAAAGAAGTCGATGGTTTTGTGGAAAAGATTTGGTGCACCCCCTTTTGAGGTACCCCACATGAGAGTCTTTTGGCATTGGTGCCTAATCCCATTACTTCCTTCATTTTGCCTCTCCTTCCTTGGGGGAGCAAACTCCTGTCTCTTTGACATCTAAGGTACCCTGGACGGTCAGTCTTCTTTCTAAGGTCTGCTGATGAGGTTATTATTTCTCACCAACAAATTTGATGGCATAGTGTACTGCATGGTGCACTTTGGACTGTCCCTCGACTCAGCTAGTTCTGTGATACTGCCTGCACAACTTGGAACAAAGCACTGGTGTACAGTCATTTCCTCTAAATATCATGCTAGCTACCGTACTAAACACTATGGGGAGTAAGATGAGAACTGTGCATGAAGCCAGCCTTCAGGGAGCTTGCAGTTTGGTGTGGGAGGGGGCCAAGGCACACCAGTACATAGTACAAAGTAGTCGTAGACAAGATATCACAAGGGATTGTGTCATCATTGACAGTGTTCCTCCATTAAGTACTATAAAAGTGAAGCAGAGAGAAAGGTGGACAAGGTGATTGCAAGATCTGAGCTGAACCGAACCTTGGAAGATTAGGATCCATAAGGAAGAGGACAATCCAAATGAGGGGGGAAACCATGAGAGATGTACAGTGTTTGGAGGTCGGTGAGTTGACTAGCTTGACTGAACTGCTGAAGGGTTCATTTAGAGAAGCAGTGGGTGGTAGGGACAGAGAATTAGGTGTTGGCCAAATTGAGAAAATCAGAATACCAAACTAAGGGTAAGTTGGACTTATAAAAGCCTACTTCAGATGTTTTTAACAGCAGAACAGTGGTGTTTGAATTGATTTGGGATCACTAAATAGATTGAAAGCAAACAAGTTCAGCCTTAAGGCAGGATGTCTGGCCATTTGGTGGGCCTGGGTCTCTTGATCCACCAGCGTCTCCCTTTCACACTGGTCCCCACTGATAGCAGCTGCTCAGGAGAGTTGAGAACCTCTAGCTGGGGTGACAGTTAAGAAAGAAGGCACTATTCCAGTGGGTACAACTTCTTCATAGACAAAGGGCAATATAAAAGTAATTTTTACCAGTGGAAAATTTAGGAGTTTAGGGATTTT
>NW_004443964.1:7026094-7027426 GCF_000243295.1 Trichechus manatus latirostris
GGGTTGCTATGAGTTGGGATTGGACGGCAATGGGTTTGGGTTTTGATTTTGGCTCTTCGTGTGTTTGAGTTAAGCAATTTAAGGTTTCTGTGGGACCAACTCGTTGCTCTCGAGTCATTTCTAACTCACAGCGACCCTATAGGATGAGGATGGAGCCCTGGTGGCATAGTGTTTAAGAGCTCAGCTGCTAATCGAAAGGTCTGCAGTTCGAATCCACCAGACATTCCTTGAAAACCCTATGGGGCAGTTCTCCTCTGTCCTGTAGGGTCACTATGAGTCAGAATTGACTCAGTGGCAACAAGTAGGACAGAGTATCACTGTCCCATAGGGTTTCCAAGGCTGTAATCTTTACAGAAGCAGACTGCCACATCTTTCTCCTGCAGAGCGGCTGGTGGGTTCGAATCGCCAACCTTTCAGTTAGTAGCCGAGTGCTTAACCGCTGCACCACCAGGGCTCTTCTGTGGGACCAAGAAATTTAATTATTGAGGTACCTTTAAGTTGATTATCTCATCATTAAAATTCAAAATAGCTTATCTACAGTGTGAGTGTTTTTCATGATTTGACGCACAGCGTAGCAAACAGCATAGCCAAGATTTTTTCATGTTGAATGAAAAAATGTAGCAGATGGAGGTGGTGATTGTAAAGCAGTTATTTAAGTGTGAGTGATGAAGCAGTGCTGCTTTAGACCTGGTCAGTAATCCATACTAAGGGAGTCCAAGAAGTTGAAGAGCTTTCTAATAAAATATGTAACAGGTAACTGAAGGGGGCTGACGTTAAACAGGTAACTGAAGGGCGCTGATGTTAAACAGTTCTCACAGTACTGTTACCCTGGCCAGGGCCCTGCCGGATTTGCTCTGAGGGGTCACCAAAAAACCCACAGCCACCGCTGTCAAGTCGATTTGACTCATAGCAACTCCATGGGGTTTCCAAGGCTATAAACCTCTACCGAAGCAGACTGCCACATCTTTCTCCCTTGGAGGTGCTGGTGGTTTCAAACTGCTGACTTTTCGGTTAGCAGTTGATCGCTTTAACCGCTGCACCACCAGGGCTCCCTTGGGGTCACAGTCCTTTAAAAAGTATGTGTGTGTTTCTTCTTCCTTTTCCAAGAGCTCAGAATTATGTGGAAGATATCACTAGAATTCTTGAATTTGCCTTCAAGTCATGGCAGTATTTGGGATGCTTTGGGATGGGTGGATAGATAGATTGATTTTAAACTTGGGAATTGAACTAGTAATACCTGGGTGTTTGAAGATCTGGGAAAAACACACTGGCTTGGATTGAATTTCTCTAATGCAAGGGACTAGCTATGAGGGGTTTTTGTTTTTGTTTTTG
>NW_004443964.1:7028107-7029030 GCF_000243295.1 Trichechus manatus latirostris
AAGACAATTGGAATGTAACACTGTACTGTTTGCTAAACTTCTTACTATGTTTTCTCATTTAATCCCTCAGTAACCCTGTAACCACCACTTTATTGGTGAGGAAACCAAAATCCAGAGAATAATAATTTGCCCAAGGTTGCATAGTTCGCTGTTGGTGAAACTGGGATTTGATCTCATGTTTGCAGACTCTCCAACCCTGTGTTCATGCCATCAGATGAGGTGCTCCTAAGAGGTCTGAGAGACCTAAAGCTTTTATCTCTGCCTTTTCATTTGTTCTTTGTTTAAATTTTTAAGGAAAGTTTCAAATTGGTGTTTGTCAAAGTGAAAATCTAGTGTTACCTTTAGAATGGTCTCAGATTCGGGGCATGGGGCAGGGGCAGCAGTGAATAATAACCATTATCGGAATCACGTAATGTAGAAAAGTAGAACATGTTGTAGCTCTGAGTTCGTCCCTGGTGAAGGGACTTGATTTCTTCTCAGAGTAGCAGTGGTAAGCTGTCATCATGGGGGTTTCTGAAGTCTCCCTGTGGTGTTTGCTGCCTCCCTGTATATTTTCTGGAGTGTGAAAAGTTTGTACCTGAAGTGTTAATAAGGCCTTGATGTGTTTTTCTTATGTGTAAAGTGGGCCCATAATGTTGCTATATTCTCTTGACTGGAATATTTGTAACTTGTATTTGAAGTGTACATATACATATGGAAGACTTCACGTGTCATAAGTCCACAGTTCCGTGAATTTTCACGAACTGAACACACCCATGTAACCAGCACTCAGGTCAAAAACAACATTAGCACCATCCCTAAAGCCCTTTTTGTGTCCCGTGCCATTGACTGGGATATTTTTAGTTCTGGATGAACCTCACATCGTTCCTCATCTCTAAGTTTCTTCCTGATTTGAGCTCTTAACATTATTTTCAGAGGTTTTT
>NW_004443964.1:7030627-7031412 GCF_000243295.1 Trichechus manatus latirostris
GATAGTTCTAAATTGTCGCCAAATTTGGGAGTTGCCCTGGAATTTCCTTTGGGGGTGGTGCTTTTTAGGGAAATTTACTTCTGGCTTAGTAAAGGTGACAAAGAAGAATGTGCAAGTATATTAACTCGTGGCTTGTAACACTGTTACCTTTTCTGTGAAGTTGTTGGCCCGAAATCAATACTGGCCTGCTCTGAGTGATTGCCTTACTTTGTTTTGATGCCTAAATGGGCCACAGTCACCTGCTTGTCCACCTTTCTTCCAGAAAATCTTTAGAGTAGGTATACACCTCAGCATTTCAGGAGTTTTTGTTGACATTTTAGAAAACTCTTGCATATAAGCCTATGGGATTTTGTTTTGTTTGTTTGTTTGTTTTTTTAAGTATTGCTGTGAGAGGATGATGCTTGGTAAGTATTGGGCCACATTTTTCTTCAAGCCCTTATTTTTGGTATTGTAACAAAATCTTCACCTGAGCAGCCTTTTAAAATGGCACCTTTACTTTCCTGCTGTCGAGAGTCCTCTTTGCCACCTGTCTAAGGACAGTAACAAGGGCTCCCTCCTGAAGCTACTTCTGTAACCACCTTTGAGGTGGGGATTGTAGATTCCCCTTGTAGCATAGGGCTGTCAGTGTAGTCCATGTTACCAGTGTATCAGTGGAGTGCTTTAAAGCGCAGGCTGCATGCCAGACCTTCTTCCTCACTATCATTGTCTGGCAACAGAGTAACTTTTCTAGCTACAACACAGTTCAGTATTTTTGAAATGATGATTTTAAAATGAGGAATTATTTT
>NW_004443964.1:7033338-7037872 GCF_000243295.1 Trichechus manatus latirostris
GAGAAACTATTTGTTCTGTAAGCCTTCACCTGAAGTACAATTAAAAAAAGAAAAAAATATATAGTGCTTTTTTAAAAAGGAAGAAATGATGCGTAGAAAAAAGTTTTTATCACTAAGCTATCAGTGTGTTTGTGTGTGACTCTTGGGGAATTTGAGGCTAATGGGATTTACCAGTAGCTGATTTTTTGAGAGCTTACCATGCACGTTAACTAGCTCTTACAGGATCTACCATCTTACCTTATGCACTTAAACCCGGTGAGTGCTACCAGGTAGGCGAGAGATTGTCAAGCATCACAGAAGTGGCCCAGTGCAGTGAAACTGTTGGGGACACAGCCTCTGCTCAGAAGTGAATTATCTCAGTCATCATTAACGTAGCTTGCCTCTGTTGGGTACCTCCTCTGTCTCATCTCCCTTTCCCCTCTTGTCTCGCACTTTGAAATGTCAGTGCACACACGTCACATACTCTGAAGCTGTCCTGGTTCTCATTTAGCTGTGATTACAGTATTGTTCAGCATCTTGGAGAAATCATTTTGTGAGGAACGTTACCAGCTTCCTTGTTGAGCTTTGTCATATCATGTAGGTTAACTACTCCTATACTAGTTGCGTTCACATTTCCATTTTCTCTCTTAGGCCCTTTGCCTTTTATTAGAAGTCTAGGACTTAAGGAAAGGCTTTTTATCTAACTCTCTGCTCCTTAGAGTATTGTACACAGTACAGTCTTATAACCTGGTCTGCCAGTATAACTCACAGGAAGCAGTGTGGGGGTGAACAGAGAGAACACTCATTTGGGATCTGAGAATCCAGGTGTGATTCTTAGCGATGCGAGGTCACCAGCCTGTAACCTTGGGTAGTGAATCTTTTCACTTTTCTAGGCCTGTTTTCACATCTTTAGAATGAAATGGTTCAATTATGTGATCTCCAAGTTTTCTGACTGAGTTAATTGTGCTGGTTGTGTGGCTTCAGCAGTATCTAACTTGAACACAGTGTGGCCCTTGAGGGTTACTGAGGGGAGTAGGACTTGCCTTGCCTTTTCATTAGAGCAGCTTCCCAGACAAGGACATATGGGTACACACCTAAACAGGAGCATTGTGGAGCTGTTGGTTGGCTGACCCATACTTGTGATGACCTGGAGAAGCTCTTAGAGAAGCCCAAGACTGGGTCACTGTGGATTTTGGAGATTGGATCCAATCTGTGAATTGTGGAAACTGGCTTGCAGATCTCTAGAGAAGCCCGAAAGCTCTCTCTGTTGCTGCTCACCCCCACCATTAGACGGCTCTCCCAGGTGCCGAATTACCTCATCCTCGTCCAGTTCCCTTCGTTCTCTGATGTCGCTGTGAAGTGGATCTGTACTTTTCCCTGTCATCCTTCCACCTGCTTTCCTACTGAGGGTGTGATATAGATGTTTGGGAGCGTAAACTTTTATTTCCAAAGACAATTTCTATTTAGTTTTAATTCTCAGAGTTAACATAATTCTGATGGTTTGAAGTCACAAGAAGTTTTACATCCATGTAACTGATAATACGTCCAGTAACATCTTTTATAGACAAACCTAAAAGACAGCTTAAGCATCTTAGTTGCTGCCCTTTTAAAAGTGAAAAGGAAATGATTGATTTTTTCCTTGTCGTCTTTTACAGGTCTTGAATGAAGAATGTGATCAGAACTGGTACAAGGCAGAGCTCAATGGGAAAGATGGCTTCATTCCCAAGAATTACATAGAAATGAAACCTCACCCGTAAGTTATCTGTGATGGTCTCCCAGGGGTCCGACCCACCTGCTGGTTTCAAATCTTTTTTTTTTTTTAAATTGAGATCACTGGGATAGACGTCATACTTTTTATTCTGTCTTCCCAGAGAATAAACAAAGCATGTTTGGTTTTGCATGTTAATGATAGTATATGTTTTAAATCAATAATAGCTGTCAGTGATCTTCAAATACATAATAAAAGGATAGTTTCACAGGTCTATAATTCTTTATGAAACCTTTAGGACTGGATGTGTCTCATAATTCTGCATTTTTTGAGCTTAAGAAAGGGAAAAGAGTGCATACACCACGTACTCTTAACAAGCCCAGCAGGCTCTGAGCAGCACCATCTAATCAAAGAAATGGACATTTCTGCAGCAAACTGTCTCAATATTCACATTAAGTGGGATGACTAAAGACAGTAACCTCACATCAGGTCATGGTTTGCCACCAAGCGAGTAGCAGGAAAGCTTTCCATTTTCAGAGCTTTGTGGATTTCAGAATTGCAGATAAGGGAGTGTGGGCCTGTCCCTCTGAACACCAAAAGCCTAGTCCTCGTACCTCTAGTCCTTGAGAAAAGGAATTGTGTTCCCTTACTTTGGAAAGTGGTCTTGCTAGATTTGAGAGTTATGAGTTGAGCTTTAGCTAGTGGGGAAACGCGCGCGCAGCCTGTAGTCTCCAGTGGCACTGAGCAGTGCCATCATCCATTTTTGCTTTGGTGCCCTTCGGTTTGACATTTCTGAGCATCTGCTGGGTACAAGCTAGCCTTCGTAATGGGGCAGATGCAGTGGTCAGCAGTGTTCAGGCCTAGACAGCTGCTGCCTCCCTGTGCCTTCATAACATGCCCCTGTGTCTTGTGCCTGCCATAGTTTTCCATTTATGTTTACGTGTTTGAATACCCTGTGGAACAGTGTCTTCATTATCTTTGTACCCCAGGGCACAATGCTTGGCATATAGTAGGTTCTCAGTAACTGTTCGTCGTAATCACCAGCTTTGCCCCCTGCCTCAGTGTCCCCACTTCAGAGCAAGTGAACAGTGCTCTCTGCTCCAGGCTGCTGGGAATGGGGATCCAGGGCAGATTTATATGATATGATGTGACCTAGGGGGCCCAGGACCCTTACAGACCACCGGCCTCCCGTCCTCAGCACTCCCTCCTTCCTTGGCCCTGCACCTAGCTCAGAGGCAGTCGCTTCATACCTTGTGAGTACGTAAACAGCTGAGGCTTTCAGTGCTCTGAGTAGAATGCCATCGGACACAGAGAAACGGTGGCTTCTTTCTGTCTGCTTGCTTTAACCAGAGTGCTAATAAGGCTTTTAGATGACTTGACCCACCGTCAGTAGCAGGCTTCTCTCCCTGTCCCGCATTATCTCTGCTTTTATGTGCACCTGTCATTTCTCTTCCCCCCAAGTCTTGGAGCAAAGGTGTTAACCATGCGTGGTTAGTAGGATGCTTCTTCATGTTCCCCAGAATGCCTAGTTCATCAGCTGACACAGAGCTTCATGTCATAGAGCTAGAAGGGGCCTGCAAGGAGAGTTCATTACTCTTTATCCTACAAATTAGGAGAGTTTCTAGTGTTTTTATTACAATGCCAGTTATTGATGAAGATACCTAGTTTTCATTGTAAAAGACTCACAGTAGAGAAAAAGAGAAAAATACGGAGCGATCTGTGAGTCCTCACACAGCCCTTTCCAAGGTAACCACATTAGCAGTTAACATGAGGTAATGGCTGCCTTGTGAGTCGAGCCTGCTCTGAAAAGATGGTTTACCTTCAGTAAAATGAAACAAATGAGGAGCCTGACCATAAGGCTCTCTGTTTGACTCATGCCTTGCTCAATAAACTCTTAGGGAGTACTTGTTAAATTGTGGCAGGGATGGTGCTAGGTTCTGGGAGGTTATGCTTTGTAGTTAAATTATGGTATAGTAAACTTCCCACGTAGTTAATGCGAAACTCTTTGAAATTATAACCAGGAAGCATTAGCCTAGAGAGAGAAGGCTCTGGGTTATCCTGCAGTTTGGCAATGAGAAGACGTCTGTACCACCAAGAGACTGGGAGATGCCCAAGGAAACTTCTTTTGACCTTGAGCTGAATCAGGCGTCTCCTCATGGCTCCATAAATGTTTCATTAAATGATTTATAAGGTGAAAACCAGTCTAATTTGTAGGGTATATGTTTCTAGTTTTTGTCTGGAGCTTGTACTTTCTTATATCTTCCTAAGTATGTGAGTCTGATTCCCCCCTTAAAAGATTTTAGGTTCCTTGGAGAATTTGTTTTCTGCTTCCATAACCAGTAACCACTTGCCATCAAGTCATTTCCAACTCATTCTGCCAGGCCTTTCTTCCGAGGCACCTCTGGATGGACTCCAACCTCCAACCTTCAATTAGCAGCCAAGTACATTAACCGTTTGCATCACCCAGGGACTCCTGCTTCTGTTTTCCATCAGAATTTGCACTTTGCTTTTGCACATGGTAGCTCAGTAAACATTTTTTAAATTGATACTCAGGCCCAGATTTTCATACTAAGATCTGGACCAAATTGTTCATGATGATTAAAAACCAAAGCATTAAATCTTCAAAGGCATATGTGAAGAGATTCCGGGGCCCTTGTCAGTGAATGGATAATCCCCTCATTTGAGGCCTCTGTGAGCTAAGATTAGGGGTTATCACCGCCATGCCCAGGCTGCTAAAATGCAGGCACGGTGGTGATGGCCAAGAAGAGCAGGTGATTGCAGATTCCCTGTGTGGGGCTGCATGCACGGCTTGGCTTCCTTAGCCCTGTGGTGGCAGTGTTTGCTGTG
>NW_004443964.1:7043948-7044731 GCF_000243295.1 Trichechus manatus latirostris
CCATCCTGCTAGTTGGCCTTTTATATTCGGAGTTCTCTCATATTAATGTATGATTTCTCTTGTGTGGCCTGACTTCCAGGCCCCGGAGGACTCGCCCTCGAGTGCTTTGTAGGAACAGGAGCATGTATGGTACCGGCTCCTATCGGCAGCCTGGTATTTGAGTATGCAAAACGAGAAAGACACGACTAGGTAGATTTGGAAATGTTTAAAGGTTGCTAGTGGCAGTCTCTGAGTGTCTCCTTCCTGGCAACTCACGTCTTTATGCTTGAATTTAAGTACAGTATCTTAGAAACATCTTGCAGTACAATTGCTTATAAGTAAAATAGATTTATAAGTTAGACTTCCAGCTTTAATGGACCGTTTCTTGTCTTTGATATTACAGTTGTCACGTTTAATGTTAGTTACCGTATATGAAGTCTAATGTAAGCAGATAGATAGTTATTGGCTATAAATAACGTTTTTCCTTTTTAAAAATGATGTAACGTTGAAGACAGTTTGGAAGAGAGCAAGTTGTTTTCACAATTCCTCTATCCTAATAAGTAATGATTGTCGTTTGAAGTAGTAGGTGCTGTGACTAAGCTGTTTAGGGGTGTTCTCCTCCTCTTCTCCCTCTTCACCCACTGGCCAGCTGCTCCCTTGGTTTCTGGTGAATTGGACCACTTTTTCTTCTGGCCAGGGCGAAGTAGCACTGGGAGCAGAGCACCTGTAATGTGCTTCAAGTCAAAAATCTCATGTTACCAGTAGCTGCCTCTGCTGGGTTGTTCCTGACGGCTGCTAAAAGCC
>NW_004443964.1:7046344-7061472 GCF_000243295.1 Trichechus manatus latirostris
AACATAAGATTTTTCAAATTAAAAAATGAACTGAATATCTTGTTTTGGGACCAAATATGTATGGTTAAAATGTAGATTTTTTTTTTTAACATGTAGGTTTAAATCTTTATTTTTTGTGTTCTTTTTCTAAATGAAATTTTGAAGAAGGTCAGTGGTGATACTTGACTACCTCACCAACGTGCTGCCTGTGTGGTCAGCTTGTCCGCAAGTACCAGCGTATAAAACAGTCACCCTGGGTATAATCACCTCTGTTTTCTTCTGTGAGCAATGACTTTTTTTATTGTTGAGAGTGTACACAGCAGAACATATGGCAGTTCAAGTTTCTACATGTACAACTCGGTGACACTGATTACATTCTTCAAGTTGTACAGCCATTCTCGTTCTCCTTTTCTGAATTGTTCCTCCCCCATTAACATAAACTCACTGCCCCCTAAGCTTCCTGTCTAATCTTCCAAGTTGCTGTTGTCAGTTTGATGACATAAAAGAGCACAGTGCTCAAGGCAGACATTCTTTACTAGTTAAGCTAAACTATTGTTTGGTTTTTAAGAAGACTTCAGGGAATATTTTTGGTTTAAGGTTTAAAGATTATCTCAGGGCAGTGGTTTCAGGGGTTCATCCAGCCTCCATGGCTCCAGAAACTCTGGATTCCTTGAGAATTTGAAATTCTGTTCCGTATTTTTCCCCCTTTGATCAGGATTCTTCTATAGCATTTTTGTAAGCCATGGCTTTTTGATGTGTTTAACTAAACACATGCAAGCAAGGGTCTGGAGAAAAGCATCTTGGGGTGGGTTTATGGAATTACCATCTTATGCTCCCCATTCACTTGAATTTCATCATGTTTTCCTTAAGTTTTATACTGACCCGAGTATAAATTAAACACCATGGAATGAGGAATATAAGAGTTCCTCACCGAATGGAGGCCAAAACCACCGTGGCAGTTAAGGGTTCAGTTGAGTGACAGACCAGCTGACTGGATTGTGGGCTGCATTATCTGATTGCCGCTCATCATGCCCTGTGCTCACGCCACAGACACCGGAACGCTCCAGACCCTTCCCTTCCGTCAAACAGTAACTGTAAAGAGTTAACGCGTTATTGTCTTAGAAATAAAATTTGAACAGATGTCATCACCACCTTTAACAACACAAACACCTTTGCAAAAGAGGTTCAAGAATCAGTGGTCTCGGATCTTTCCTTTGCAAAAGAGGTTCAAGAATCAGTGGTCTCGGATCTTTCCTAATTGCAAGATGTTTTGATTCTGTGATTGAAAACATTCTGGCAGTTCACATGCTCACTGTCAGGACGCTGCCTGTTTCAGAAACTGTCTGCATTGTACCAGTTTTCTCGTGGGAGTGGGTTTCTGTGAGGCCAGAAGTGCCATTTGAATATGTCATTCTTCCCCATACAGCTTTCTCACCATCCACATTTTTCCTTCGGTGAAATAGCCGTGCTGTTTGTACTTGTATTCAGTGGCTTCTTGTACTTGTGATTCCTCGAAGCTCAGTGCTGCCACCTACTGGTTTAATTTTCAGAAGCCTTTGGTTTAAATTTTAAGACAAGGCAAAGAGACACTCATTAATTCATTTAGCAAGTATTTATAGGACGTAGCATCCCTTGGGAATCCCTGGTGGCGCAGTGGTTAAGAGTTCGGCTGCTAACCGAAAAGTCAGCCGTTTGAATCCACCAGGCGCTCCTTGGAAACTCTGTGGGGCAGTTCTACTCTGTCCTATAGCGTTGCTATGAGTTAGCGGTGAGGTTTTCTTTTTTGTTGTTGTGGGTTTTTTGGATTAGTATCCCTTTTGAGGCTTGGCACTGTCATAGGCACTGAGGACTCAGCAGTGAGCAGGACAGGCAGAGCCCTCATAGAGCCTGCGTTCTGGCCACCTCTCACTGGGACAGGCCCTGTGGGCCACCACCAGCCAGCCACTCATGTGCCTGCTGGTCCTGCTGGCCAGTGTAAACAGGACTCTGGCCGGATATCAGAGAAGCCTTTCTTTGGTGCCTTTTACCGTCCCAGTGTGTTCTTTTGTTCTGAGACTTTCCCCCGTGGATGGAACGAAAGTCTCTAAATGGAAAACATGACTGAATGATACCATTACAGGAGAATGGCGGGAAGTAGTCCCGGTCCCTCCTCTTCCCACCTTACTTCCCTCTCACCTCTTTTACTCTTTAAATAGCCTGTGTGATTTTAATTATTTTTTGCTTGAAAAGAAATTAAGTCATACTGCTTTCTGTAAATAAAACTCTCTTTTATTTGGTTCAGCGTGAGACATGGGCGTGGAAAGTGATGTGAGTTAGGACATTCTCTTTTTATCTTAAACAACTCCAGAACTAGACGGACTGATGGACAGGTGTCTCCCTCCCTAGTGAGGCTTCTCCTCCTCTCTCCAGCCAGGGAGTCCGTGGGCCCCACAGACCGGGAGGAATGTTGCCAGAATATTCCTCTCTCAGGGTGCCTCCTGTCTGAGCACACAGCCCCTGGTTAGCCAGGATAGAGCCCTTTGACTTGTAGATGTGTGAACCCATGTGTCCCTGTGCCTTCCCAGGTTTGGCAATGACGTGCAGCACTTCAAGGTGCTCCGAGACGGGGCCGGCAAGTATTTCCTCTGGGTGGTGAAGTTCAATTCTCTCAATGAGCTGGTAGATTATCACAGATCTACGTCTGTTTCCAGAAACCAGCAGATATTTCTCCGGGACATAGAACAAGTGCCACAGGTAAGCCTCCTCAGAGCGAGATTGGGAACAGTTTTAAACAGTCAAACACAGCTCCACAAGCCAGCCATTGCCTTTCAGGGGGTTGCTTCTAGCTCCCGCCCCATGCTTATTCTTCAAAAGGTTACCCTTAATTCATATTAAAGTTTGTCATTTATAATAAGATGTTTTTGCCTTTTCTGATGGCCAGTAAGTTCCCCTGACCCCGTGGCCTCTCCGTCATTGTGCTGTCTGCAAAGGCCGCGTCTTGCTAGTTTCCCACCTATAGGGAGACAATCTGTAACATGCTCTCCCAGGCTCCCCATCTCTGGAAACAAGGGAGAGGAAATAACATGGTTTCACATCCTGAGATGGGAAGGGAGACCCAGGCTACCATTCCCGAAGGTGCCCACTCTCCCCTCCACTGTCCACTTAGGAAGGTGGCGCGGTTGGCCACCATCCATGAGCACTGGGGAGGGATGACCCTCAGCCCATGGAGAGTGAACCTAGGATATGTGAGGATATGTGAGGATAAGTGGGCTGGGGTGAGTTGGGGATTACTCCAGGAGGTGTGAGAGTTTCGCACAGGTTTTTCCCCTGGCCCCAGCCTGCCACTCGTGACGCTGCCACCCACAGGAACGCATCCTACGTTCTCCCTCGTTCCTCTCTTGCAGCAACCGACATACGTCCAGGCCCTCTTTGACTTTGACCCCCAGGAGGATGGAGAGCTGGGCTTCCGTCGGGGAGACTTTATCCACGTCATGGATAACTCAGACCCCAACTGGTGGAAAGGCTCCTGTCACGGGCAGACGGGCATGTTCCCCCGCAACTACGTCACCCCTGTGAACCGGAACGTCTAGGGAGCTGGGCAAGGTTATTTAAGGAGAGTGGGAAATGTAAAACACACACAGAAGTCAGAGCCCACAAGCTGCCTTCCCAGCAGCCTGTGAGGAGTGCAGGCACCTGGTGGGCCACCTGGTGGTCCTCACTTTGGTTGGAACTCTCGGGGGGGTGGGAGTGGGATTGGATATAAAAATGCCAAAACGTACCTATAAATTAAGAAAAGAGTTTTTATTACAAATTTTCACCGCTGCTCCTCCGTCCCCTCCTTTGTCCTGTTTTTTATCCTTTTTCTCTCTTGTCCATCTGTGCATGACACCTACTGCCACGTATAGTCCTAGCCGATGCCAATAATAAAAGACACCAAGTGGACTGGTATTTTCTCTATGCAAAATATCTGGTGTAGTTGAGACGGCTGAAAGAAGAACAACTGTTCTGTGTTCTTCACACATACACACAAAGGAGAGGCGCGGGCAGCTGGCCGCCTTGGGTACTGGGTTCTGCTGGAGGCTCTGCCCTCCAGCCCTGACCCTGTCTTCTATCTTGTCAGAGTTGGAAACTGCGTGGGGGTGAGAGGAAAGGAAGTTGCCACTCACCTGCTTCCTGAGAAGGTCAAACTAAAAACCTGCCTCCCGTTTTTCCGCCTCGTTTTCCCTTCCAAATGGTATTATTGAGCATGTTGTTTTTTCATAGTGCCTTTTTTCTTATTTCAAGGGTTGCTTCTGAGTGGTATTTTTGTTTGTTTTTTATTTGTTTTGTTTTAAATAAGACAGTCCAGAGCTTTTCAGCCAATTTGTCTCCTGCTCTATGTAAATATTTTTCGCGGGTCGGGGGGCAGGGTAGAGTAAAGGAGACAAGTAGCAGTGGTGGGTGTGGGCATTCTCCTGCCTGCTCGGAGCCAGAAGTCTTCAAGGTTCAGCTTTAATATTTGTGAGCCCTTCTGAATTTAAGGAGCCAGTGCCCACGATATCTGGAGGGGCTGCCTGACGGGACCTGGCTGAAAAGGGGATCAGAACTATTGGCCTCGAGGTCTCAGGTGTCACCTGCCCCTTCCTGAGCCCTAGTGTTCCTCAGACGCAGATCCCTGGAGCAGCAAGTTTCCACACCCAGGAAAGCCAGGAGCGAAGATATGTTTGGATTTCAAAAATCGCTTTTTCACTGTAATGGCCTATACCCTCTTCCCATGCTGGGTGGGAGATAAAAGCATTCACTTTTCATTTTTCTTGCTCTTCACACCAGAGGTATCTGCTCATGGCTTTCCCCCTTGCTGTCACCTCACCTGCCCAGGTGAGCAGGAGGGCAGTGTTCAAGGGAGAGCTGGGTTGTTGGTCTCATTTCACAGCGGGCTGTGTTTGCACCGCTCCACTGCCCTTTCCCCCCAAAAACGAGTGTTCCCAGGAAGCAAGATTCGGTGGGGAAGGAAGGGTTGGCAAAGTCAAGAGGCGAGTTCATTGCAAAGCTCTCTGTCCGTCCTCTATCAGCTTCTCTCCCTGTAGTCACGTGTCTCCACCCAGTCCCCTTCCCACAACAACAAAAGAGGCTGCTTACATTTCTCTCCCCCAGGGGTGGCGAGGCCTCGGCCCCACACGCTCTGTTGGAGTCTCCCTGAACCCTAGTGATGTGGCGCTGGATGGGACCTCGGCCTTCGAGGCGCCAGCAGGCCGCGGCCCCCTGAACCGAGCCTCCTGCTGCCTCTCACCCTGCGCCTCCTTCCCCTGCTGATGATACAAGGAACCTGGCATTCTACACCTGGACCATTTGATTGTTTTATTTTGGAATTGGTGTATATCATGAAGCCTTGCTGAACTAAGTTTTGTGTGTATATATTTAAAAAAAAAAATCAGTGTTTAAATGACCTATGTACTTAATCCTTTAACTCTGCGGATAGCATTTGGTAGGTAGTGATTAACTGTGAATAATAAAATACAATGAATTCTTCACTCTGTATCTTTTCTTTTTTAAACAGAAAACGGTTTCAGACCAGGAAGTAAGGACTGTTATGTCCATACTTTCAACTTAACCAACTTACATCATCCTTGGCAAGCTTGTGGATGTCCCTGGGGGAGTGATCCCCACACTCAGCTGCTCCTCCGAATTCCAGGGGAGAGGGGGCTTGTTAGCAGTAGATGCCTGGACCCCACTCTCAGACACTTAGGAGGTTTTGGTTGTAGCCCAAACAAGCATGCCTGGTGTTTCTGACTTGGAGAAACTGTTGACCTCACTTGGGAAATGCTGGTCTGGACCAGAAGCTTCAGGAGGTCAAGGAGCATGACTGGCTTCCCTTGCAAGCCGTTAGGGCATAGTAGACACCCTCCCCCGGAGCTCTGGTAATGCAATCATTAAGCGCTCAGCTGCTACCCAAAACACTGGTGGTTCAGACTCATGCAGAGCTCTGCAGACGAAAGACCTGGCGATCTGTTCCCATAAAGATTACAGCCAAGAAAACCCTATGGGGCAGTTTCTGCGCCATCACATGGGAGTCGCCATGAGTTGAACAACACAGACCAACCCTGTGTGTGTGCGTGTGTGTTAGAAAAATGAAGCAGAAGGACAGAATGATGGGATAAGGCAATTTCAATATGCGAAGTAAGTAAAACATACTTGTTTGCTCAGTAGCTGCTTTTAGGGCGAGACTAGGCCTATTTAAGCACACAGCCTTGACTACAGCCGACCAGGGAAGATTTGTTTAGAGACTGAGCAGAAAAGGAGTTAAACCCACGGGATTTTCACTTGTCTTGATCTGGCTCTTAAATAGACTTCAGCGTCCTGCCTCCTTTGTGGCTATGCTGCTTGGGCGGGGAGTTTTCCA
Source organism: Trichechus manatus latirostris (assembly GCF_000243295.1). Lineage (NCBI taxonomy): Eukaryota > Metazoa > Chordata > Mammalia > Sirenia > Trichechidae > Trichechus > Trichechus manatus. The sequence goes on from NW_004443964.1 coordinate 7,052,682, forward strand.
GCTGCAGCCCCATGTGTGTGTGAGAAGGAGCGCTAGCTGGTGCTGCTGGTCTCACGGTCTGCTTAGGCTGGCTGCTCCGAAACAGAGCAGAGGTTTCCAGAACGGGGCCATTCGAGTGAAAACTGCAAGGCAGTGACTGGCATGTAGTCTCATTGAGACTTTCTGCTCACATTGCCCCTCCTCTGACTGATGGCTTCAGAATAGCACCAGGGTGAACAGAAATTGCCACTCTTGTGTGAACGTCAGGTTGGTGACAGATCTCTTGGAGATTGCACCCCTGCCCCCATGGATCTGCAATTCCTGGGAAGGCACCCAGGGACCGAGCCTTTGTGAAGCCTGGCATCTTCTAAGATTCCTCTTTCACTGGTGGAGGCTGGCAGGATGCTCCATGGGAATAGCTCCTGTCTGCTTTGTGGGCTTCAGGGTTCTGTTGCTTTTGACGACTATAAGTAGAGGTAGGGGAGTAGCCTGGAGGGCCCCTTTCCTGAGCTCACTCAGCCACAGCCGGAGTGCGGGCACGCCCCCCTGGCTCTCGGGCCTTCCTCTGCGTGTACGACCCAGGAGCTTGTCACAGGCTCATCTTCAGCAGGGTCGTGGAGGAGCCAGTACTGAAGGCTGCTAGCCAGTCCTCTACAGCGGTCTGTGGTGCCAGGGTGGCTCAGGTGGCTTCTACATGTCTGGAAAGAGAAAAGGGCCGCCAGCACAAGTGCTCTGCCTGTCTCTGACACGTGCTATTCCCCTTGGCCTGCCTGCAGAGTAGGTGATCTTCAAGTCAGAACGTTCTGCTTTATGGAGTGCCCAGAGGACTAGGAAGAATGAACGTGGAATGACACTACGTGTGCACCTTGAGATAATTGTATCTCCTTCTTCTTGGGTGCCGTTGAGTCGAAATCGACTCATAGCGACCCCATGTGATAGTAGAACTGCCCAATAGGATTTCCTAGGCTATAATCTTTTACAGGAGCAGATGACCAGGTCTTTCTCCTGTGAAGCCCCTGCGAGGGTTCGAACCACCTACCTTTGGGTTAGCAGCTGGGCACTTAACCCTTTGTGCCACCAGGACTCTTTTTTTTAACTCCTAAAACATTGTATTTACATGTAATACCAATTCCCCAGATACGAGCCCTGTTTTGCACTGAAGAATAGAGGTGCACATTGACTTGTGTGTGCTCATTTGGGAGCTGCTTAAACTTAATGTCATGGGTTACATCCCCCCTGCAACCAATTTACCTGAGGCAAACTAGTAATGTATCCCTACCAAGATGGCTGGCACCCAGATCCTAAACTCCTTCCCGTCTTGGTTTTCACTTACCACTCACTGTATTTCAGCTTATTTATCACTGTTGAAGAAGTCAGACTATAAGTCTGTGCCCCACCAGCACTGGTGTATAAACATTAGATGACAGTGGTGTTGATCAACCCAGTTACTACTCAAAGCATTCCCAATGCTACTTTTAAAACTGAACTAAGCCAAAAGCTAAGAAGTTTCCTGAACACAACCAAACACTTTGATGGATAGAGTAGCTGGAGCTGGGGTCTGGGGGCCATGATTTCAGGGGATATCTAGGTCGATTGGCTTAACAAAGTTTAAGAAAATGTTCTGCATCCCACTTTGGTGAGTGGCATCTGGGGTCTTAAAAGCTAGTGAGTAACCATCTAAGATGCATCAGTTGGTCCCAAGACTCCATCAGCCTGAGACCAGAAGAACTTGATGGTGCCTGGCTACCACCAGTGACCACCCTGACAGGGAACACAATAGAGTCCCTGACGGAGCAAGAGAAAAGTGTGGAGCAGAAATCAAATTCACGTAGAAAGACCAGACTTAATGGTCTGAGACTGGAGGAACCCCTGAAGCCATGGATTCCAGACGCTCTGTTAACCCAGAACTAAAACTGTTCCCAAAGCCCACTCTTCAGACGAAGATTAGACTATAAAAACATAATACTCGTGAAGAGTGTGTTGCTTAAGTTCAAGCAGATACACGAGACCAAATGGGTGGCTCCTATCCAGAGGCAGGATGAAAGAAGCCAGGAAGGAACAGGTGTTCATTGGATGGACATGGGAAACCCAAGGTGGAAAGGGGGAGTGTGCTGTTACATTATAGGGATGATAATGTCACATAACAATATGTTTATAAATTTTTGTATAAGAAATTAATTTGAGCTGTAAACTTTCACCTAAGGAGCAATTTAAAAAAAAAAAAAAAACTAGTGAAAACTTTTGTTTACAATGTATACTATAGTCTTGCCCTGGTGGAGTGGTGGTTAAGTGCTTGGCTGCTAACTGAAAGGTCAGTGGTTCGAACCCACCAGCCGCTCCACAGGAGAAAGATGTGGCAGTCTTCCTCCGTAAAGATTTACAGTCTTGGAAACCCTGTGGGGCAGTTCTACTCCATCCTACAGGGTTTCTGTGAGTCAGAATCGACTTAATGACAGCGGCTTTGGTTTGGGTTTTGTATAGTCTCCCCCAAAGAAATCACTGATTGTCTGTTGCTAACCAAAATGTCAGCTGTTCAGACGTACCCAGCGGCTCCGTGGGAAAAAGACCTGGTGATCTGCTCCAGTCAGGATTAAAAGCCCACTGCTGTTGAGTCGATTCCAACTCATAGTGAGCCTATAGGACAGAGTAGTACTGCCCCATAGAGTTTCCAAGGAGTGCCTGGTGGATTTGAACCACTGACCTTTTGGTTAACAGCTGTAGCACTTAACCACCACACCACCAAGGTTTCCATTAATTGTTTAATGAGAAACTCATTTTCTCCGTAAACCATCATCTAAAGCACAATTTAAAAAAAAAAAAAAAAACCCTATGGGGCGTAGTCCCTAACACGCATGGGACCACCATGAGTCGACTCCATGGCAACCTTTTTTTCTTTTTTTTTTAACTGGAGTCAGAGGCTGATGAGAGCCCATTTATATCCTCCCCAGACTTCGGCTGCCCCTTCACCCTCCCACCCTGCAGGCAGTCCTGCTCTGAGTCAATCACCCCACTTCAAGCTCCACTGCTCTGGATGCAGATGCACAGATGCATTCCTCAGGAGTGAGTCTGCTATCAGGCATGCCACTGGGTGAGGGGATTTTGGAGGGAACTGTGGGCAGCACACACTCCTGAGGAGGGGAGCTTGGGCAGGTGGGACTCGAAGGAGGTCTCAGGTGGAATTGTTTCCAACAGGACAAGTAGGTAGGCTTGGCAGGTGATACAGTATCAGTAACGGTGTGTTGGTGGCAAGGAGCATGGTGGCCAGGACAAGCTAGAAAGCCTGGGCAGCTGTGGCAACAAGGAAAGAGTCCAGGTGGGGATGTGGGGCCTTGAATGCCAGGAACAGAAGGATTACATTAATTTTGTAGATGGAGGTGAGTTTTAGGGAGATCTGACTTAAAATGGTCACAAGATAGAAACAGAACAGCCAGCCTGGAAGAGGCTGTTAAGGTCAGTTGTTACTGCCTTCGAGTTGGACCTGATTCATGGTGACCTTACGCATAACAGAACAAAACGTTGCCTGTTTGCACCATCTTCCTGATCGTTGGTATGCTCCGAGTCCGTTGTTGAGGCTGTCGTGTCAATCCATCTCAGTGAGGGTTTCCCTTGTTTTCCTTGGCCTTGTGCTTTACCAGACATGATGTCTTTTGCTAGCAATTGGTCTTTTCCTGATGACCTGTCCAGAGTAAGAGAGTCAAAGTTTTGCCATCCTCTCTTCTAAAGAGCATTCTGGTTGCATTTCTTCTAAGACTGATTTGTTGGTTATTTTGGCAGTATATTCAATATTCTTCACCAGCACCACAATTCAAGCACATCATTTCTTTTTCTGACCTCCTTTTTCACTATCCAACTTTCACATGCGTTATGAGGTGATTGAAAAGGCCATAGCTTGGGCCAGGTGCACCTTAGTCATGAAAGTGACATCTTTGCTTGTTAAAACTTGAAACAGAAGATGTTAGCTTAAGGAAGTAAGGAGGTGGGGCAGAGCCTGGCCGGTCCCCTAACCTGAGTCCCTTTCCTCCTGGACCGTCAGCTAGACCTCATGCCCAGCCTCCTTGTGGCTCGTGTGGCCATGTGGCTGAGTCCTGAATTGTGCCGCTTGGTTGGTCCGTGGAACCTCCCATGTGGCCCTCCACTCCCTCTCTTCCCCTGCTTGCTGGCCAGGTGCAGGAGAGCCAGCAGAGGACTCGGGATCCCTGTCTCAGCTTGTCAGGAATGAGAAATACAAATTCCTATGTGTTGAGCCACTGGAACTCAGGAGTTCTTCGTTACAGCAGTCAGCCTAGCCCAACTCCCTAGGGACCAAACTGAGAAATAATGAGGAAGGAAGAAACGAGAGAGAGCATTAAAAATGTTAGGTTTGCACACAAACTACAAAAGATTAGCTAGATAACTGGGATCTTCTAAAAATTAAACACTTTGCTCATCAAAAGACTTCACCAAAAAAGTAAAAACAGAGCCCACAGACTGGGAAAAAAATTTTGGACATTACAAATCAGACAAAGGTCTAATCTCTAAAATCTAAAGAAAATCCAACACCTCTACAACAAAAAGACAAGTAATCCACTTAAAAAATGGGCAAAGGAAATGAACAGACACTTCACCAAAGAAGACATTCAAGCAGCCAACAGACACATGATCACTAGCCATTAGAGAAATGCAAATTAAAACCACAATGAGATACCATCTCACCCTGGCATTACTGGCACAAATCAAACTGGAAATAACAAATGTTGGAGAGGGCGCCGGGAGATTGGAACTCTTACGCACTGCTACTGGGAATGCAAAATGATACAACCATTTTGGAAAATGACATGCCAGTTCCTTGGAAAGCTGGAAGTAGAAATACCATACGATCCAGCAAACCCACTCTTAGGAATATATCCTAGAGAAATGAGAGTCGTCACACAAATAGACATATGCACACCCATGTTCATTGCTGCATTGTTCACAATAGCAAAAAGATGGAAACAACCTAGATGCCCATCAACAGATGAATGGATAAACTACGGTACATAAACACAATGGAATACTACGCAACAATAAAGAACTGATGAATCTGTGAAGCATAACATGGATGAATCTGGAGGGCATTATGCTGAGTGAAATAGGTCAATCACAAAACGATAAATATTGTATGAGACCACTACTGTAAAAACTCATGAAAAGGTTTACACAAAAAAGGAAACAATCTTTGATGGTTACAAAGGAGGGGAGGGATGTGGGGGCGGGAACTAAATAGACAATAGTTAAGTGGTAACTTTGGTGAAGGGTAAGACAGTACACAATACTGGGGAAGCCAGCACAACTTGTACAAGGCAAGGTCATGAAAGCTCCATAGACACTTCCAAACTCCCTGAGGCACCAAATTGCTGGGCTGTGGGGACCATGGTCTCGGGGAACATCTATCTCAATTAGCATAACATAGTTTATGAAGAAAATGTTCTACATTCTACCTTGGTCAGTAGCATCTGGGGTCTTAAAAGCCTGTGAGCAGCCATCTAAGATACTCCACTGGTCTCACCCTTTTGGGAGCAAGAGAGAATGAAGAAAACAAGATACAAGGGAAAGATTAGTCCAAAGGACTAATAGACCACAACTACCACGGCCTCCACCAGACTGAGTCCAGTACAACTAGATGGTGCCCGGCTACCACCACTGACTGCTCTGACAGGGATCACAACAGATGGTCCCAGACAGACAGCTGGAAAAAAATGTAGAACAAAATTCTAACTCACAAAAAAAAGACCAGACTTTCTGGCCTGACAGAGACTGGAGAAATCCCAAGAGTATGGCCCCTGGACACCCTTTTAGCTCAGCAATGAAGTCACTCCCGAGGTTCACCCTTCAGCCAAAGATTAGACAGGCCCATAAAACAAAACGAGACTAATGGGGCACAATAGTCCAGGGACAAGGACTAGAAGGCAGGAGGGAACAGGAAAGCTGGTAATAGGGAACCCAAGGTCAAGAAGGGAGAGTGCTGACATGTCGTGGGGTTGTTAACCAATGTCATAAAACAATATGTGTACTAAGTGTTTGATGAGAAATTATCTGTTCTGTAAACCGTCATCTAAAGTACAATAAAAAAATTTTTTTTAAAAGTTAGGTTTGGGGCAGGAAGTGGAATTGCTCCTCGTGATGTAAAATTTAAGGAAGCAGCGATGATGGCAAAGCCAAAGTTGACGTGGGACAACATCTGTACAATTATCTAACCAATCTGGGGGCTGTTGGGCCAAGCTCGACCCTCCTGGCATTGCTGCTTTGTTCAAGTCCACCCAGAAGCACCTCAGGAGAAAGGCCTGGTGATCTACTTCTGAAAAGTGAGCCATTGTCTCATGGAATCCAGACTTTCTGGAGCTGTGGAGGCTAGAGGAACCCCTGAAACCATTGCCTGGAGATAGTCTTTAAACCTTAAACCAAAACTATCCCCTAAAGTCTTCTTAAAACCAAACGATAGTTTAGCTTAACTAGTAAGGAATGTCTGCCTTGAGCATTGTATTCTTAAAAGATCTATCTATATGGGATCAAATTGACAACAGCAACTCCAAAGATTAGGTAGGAAACTTAGGCGGCAGTGAATTTATGTTAATAGGGGAGGAACAACTCAGAAAAGGAGGTGAGAAAGTAATCAGTGTCATTAAATGTTACATGTAGAAACTGTTGAATTGGTGTGTGTGCTTCTGTGTAGATTCTCAACAGCAACAAAAAAATGAAATATACTGTCCAAAAAAAAGTTAGCCATTGGAAACCCTATGGAGCACAGTTCTACTCTGACACACATGGGTTCACCATAAGTTGGAGTAAACTTGATGGCAATTGGGTTTTTGTTTTGGGGCCAAGCTCCACTCTCCCGGCCTCACTGCTTAGCAGGCACAAATTCTGCCCACTTCCCACTTCTTACTCCGACATCTTCCTCATCTGGCTTGATTGCTTCAACCATCCTTGTCCTGGCCCGCTGTCCTCCACCCTGGGTTACTGCAATGGCCTCCTGCTGTCTCCACCCCTTCCCTTCCCCCTTCCCGCAGTCAGTCCAAGTGGTCCCCAGACTGCCCTGTCATGCATGCCCTCTCTCCTCTGTTGAGAACCTTCTGCAGCTTTCTGGAGCTAAGAGGACAAAGTCCAAACCTCTGACCCTCGGGAGTGGCATGGTGTGGGACAAACAGCTGGAGACTCAAGCCAGGAGACCTAGGGCCTCGTTACTGGCCACGCCTGTTACTGGCTGCGTGGCCTTGGGCAGGCCCTTTAACCTCTGTTCCCCTTTGCTCGTCTGTTTAAAAAATACACAATTATGTCACCAGGCTGGTCTGAGGATCCAGTGTGACTGTATGAAGGTGTTTGCACAACTATGCAGTGCAGTGCAACAGGAGCTGGTTATGACCTTGGCATTCAAGACTTTGACGGTCTGAGCCTGGCTCACCTCTGCAGCTCTGTGGCCTCTAAGTTCCTTCTGAGAGTCCTTGGCTTCAGTCAGCACCCATCTTCTCTCTGATCCTAGGCAAGGATCTCTATTGCTCCCTCTGCTTCTATTATGTAGCCAGTCTCCTCCCTAACTACCTACCTCCTCGTTTCTCCTTGCGTGCATACAACCTGTCGGGAGAACTGACTCTATAAACCCCACCCCGTCTGAGAAGCCTTGCCTAACCAGTTTCCAGTGAATCCTTCCTCCCTTGCAATCTTAAAACCCCAACTGCCTGCCCTTCTCCTCCATCTTCTGGGTCTACAGTCTGTTTACCCAACTAAGGAGCAGCTGCCTGCAGGATGGACAGCTCCTTAGCCTGTCCTGTGTCCTCCCACCCTCCTGCTTCCACCAACCTCAGAACCTCGGTGGTGGTGGTGGTTGATCTAGTTCTGCAGCCAGGAGCAGGAGAGTAATGGTTAATACCTCAGACTCTGGTGTGGCCTTGGACAGGTTGCGTCCTTTGCTTTGGGAGTAACTGATTAGCCTTGAATAGGTTACCTTTCTAAGCCTCAGGTAAAGACTGAAGCAATAAAAGAAACCATGTGTGTTTGAGGGGATTACAGGAGATAAAGTGTGTGAAATAATTGGCATCCAAACCAAACCAGTTGCCATCGAGACAATTCTGACTCATGGCAACCCCACGTGTTTCAGAGTAGAACTACACTCCATAGGGTTTTCAGTGGCTGTACTCTTTTTGAAATAGATCGCCAGGCATTTCTTACACACCGCCACTGGGTGGATTCAAACCGCCAACTTTTTGATTAGTGTTGTTGTTGTTAGATGTTGTTCAGTTGGTTCCAACTCATAGTGACCCTGTGTACAAAAGAACAAAACACTGCCTGGTCCTGCCCCTCCTCACAGTCCTTGCTATGTTTGAGCCCATTGTTGCAGCCACTGTGTCAATCCATCTCATTGAAGGTCTTCCTCTTTTTCACTGACCCTCTAATTTACCAAGCATGATGTCCTTCTCCAGGGACTGGTCCCTCCTGATAACATGTCCAAAGTAAGCAAGACAAAGTTTGACCATCCTTGCTTCTAAGGAGCATTCTGGTATATTCAGACAATGGAATACTACACAACGATTAAGAACATTGATGAAGCCTTGAAACATAACATGGAGGAATCTGGAGGGCATTATGCTGAGTGAATTTAGTAGGTCACAGAAGGACAAATATTGTATAAGACCACTATTATAAGAACTCAAGAAAAGATTTAAATACAGAAGAAAACATTCTTTGATGGTTATGAGGGTGGGGAGGGAGGGAGGGGGTATTCACCGACTAGATAGTAGACAAGAATTATCTTAGGTGAAGGGAAGGACAGCACACACTACAGGGGAAGTCAGCACAACTG
>NW_004443964.1:7062457-7079684 GCF_000243295.1 Trichechus manatus latirostris
AAATCCAGGGTGGAAAGGAGGAGTGTGCTGTCACAGTACAGGGAGAGCAACTAGGGTCACATAACAATCTGTGTATAAATTTTTGTATGAGAGACTGACTTGAATTGTAAACTTTCACTTAAAGTACAACAATTAAAAAAGAAAAAGAAAAATTGTGCAGAAAGTATAGAGTTCCTATATACCTCCTTCCCCTGCATATCTCTTCTCCTATTAACATCTCGCATTCATGTGGTACATTTGCTACCATTGATGAACCAATACATTATTATTAACCAAAGTCCATAGTTTACATTAGGGTTCACTTCTTTGTGTCATATGGCTCGACAAATGCTTAATACCGTGTGTCCACCATTATACTATCATACAGAATCATTTCACTGCCCTAAAAATGCCCTGGGCTCCACCTAGTTGTCTCCCTCTCCTCCTCCTGGCCCCCTGGCAGCCGCTGATCTTTTTATCATCTCTATAGTTTTGCTTTTTCCAGAACGTTATGTAGTTGGAGTCATACAGTATGTAGCTTTTTCAGACTGGTTTCTTTCACTTGCGTTGTTAGGTGCCATCAAGTTGATTTCAACTCACAAAGACGCATGTGACAGAGTAGAACTGCCTCCATAGGGTTTTCTAGATTGTAATCTTTACAGAAGGAGATCACCAGGTCTTTCTCCCATGAAGACACTGGATGCGTTTGAAACGCCAACCTTTCAGTTAGCAGCCAAGCGCTTAACCATTGTGCAACCAGGGCTTCTAGGTTTCTCCATGTCTTTTCATGGCTTGATGGCTTATTTCTTTTTACCGCTGAATAATACTCCATTGTATGGATGCACCCCAGTTTGTTTATCCGTTCACCTGTTGAAGGACATCTTGGTTACTAGTCTTCTTTTATTTTTAAGAATGGACAAACTAATGGCAAAATCCAACTGGATTTTCTCTCTGAGAGAAGCGGAACTGCTATTTTCAGGCTGTTTGTTCCTTCAGTCATTCAACAAACATTCCTCGAGCATCTTTACCAGACCCTCGGAGAAAGAGGCATGAGATATGGTCATTATCTTTAAGGAGTTCCCCAACTGCTGGAGAACCAGATAGGAGACCTGATGGCACAGTGGTTAAGAGCTTAGCTGCTAACCAAAACGTCAGCAGTTTGAATCCACCTGCCGCCCTTGGAAACCCAATGGGGTAGTTCTACTCTGTCCTATAGGATCGCTATGAGTTAGAATTGGCTCGACAGCAACAGGTTTGGGTTTTGGTTAGAGCACAAGGCGAGAGGAGCTTTAATACTGGTGTGTGCAGATAGCTGGGGAAGCCAAAGAAGAGGGAAAACTCCAGGCATGACACCTGGAGAAGGTGGACTTTGAGATGAGCCTTAGCGGGCTGGGGGTGGCAGGCAGAGGAGGAGAGGAAGAGCATTTCAGAACATTCGTCACTCGTATTGGGAGAATAATAACATCATCACCCTGGCTCCCTGTGGGTTTGAGGAGCTTCCAAACCATTTTCTTTAGAGCCTAGTTCTTAGATTTGGGGCTCCCAGAAACAAGGATATGTACCCCTAATTCAGTCATCCTTGAGTCAGGCAGAACCAGAAGTCATGGGGCTAGAAGACAAGGTCTTTGGTTGGCAGGGGGCATGCCAACCCTTCAGCCACACAGACACCTCTTCCTTCGCCGTGCGGCTGCACTCACTCTCTTCCTCTGTGCATTTGGTGGTGGGGGTGAAGACGGGCTTCCCCCGAACAGAGCAGGAACCTCGCCTCAGGGAAGCTAAGAAATGGGTGATGGGTGGGGTGTTGTCAGCCACAAAGATTGTCGATCTGGTTAGAGAGAACCAAATGCCAAAAACCGAAAGCTGGAAGCCAGAGAGCCCTCCAGCCTCCTTGGAACCCCCTCCCCTTGAGACTGACTTTGGCCCTCCTCCCCCACAGCCTCCTGAGGTGTTGCTCTACTCAGAAGTGCAACAGAAGGAGGTTGAAATTGAATTGCTCTTGAAAGTTACTGGACAGTAAATCCTCTTATTATTTTTTTTCTTTTTTCTTGGTTGGTTTACTGGTGGTTGAGTCATTTGCTGAGTGAACTTGAAAGGACAGAAAAAGGAACTGTCTCAGAAACTCCTCTATCTTTGGCCCCTCAGCCTGTCAGAACTTCCTCTCGAATTCTCTAACGGCTGTTGGTTTTTCATGGTTTTCTCATACTTACACTCTGAAGTTTAAAAAGACAAAAATAAACTCAAGCGTCCATCGACAGATGAATAGATGAACAAACTGTGGTATATCCATGCAATGGAATATTATTCATCCACGAAAAGGAAAAAAGTACTGATACGTGCTACAATGTGCAAAAACATTCTGCGAATTACAGAATCGGAAAAGAAAAAAAAATATTCTGCTAAGCGTAAGAAGCCATACACAAAGGGCCACATATTGTCTAATTCCATTTATATGAAATGTCCAGACTAGGCAAATCCATAGAGACAGAATGCAGATTGGTGGTTGCCAGGGGCTGGGGTGAGGCAGTCATGGGGAGTAGCTGCTTAATGGGTACTGGGTTTCCTTTTGGGGTGATGAAAATGTTTTGGAACTAAATAGTGGTAGTGGTGGTGGCACAGGATTGTGAGTGAACTTAATGCCACTGAATTGTGCACTTTAAAATAGTTAATTTTATATGATGTGAATTTCCCCTGAATTAAAAAAAAAAAGATGGGAAACAGAGGCCTTTCATCCCGTCCTAAATCACAAGAAAGGAGAAAGAAACACGGACAAGATTAGAATGATAAGCTGGGATGTGGACCCCCGATTCAGTGTTTCTCCAAATGTGGCCCAGCAACCAGATTGCTTGTTCCCAGGATTCACCTCAGAGGTCCCAATCAAGGTCTCTGTGGAGGAGGTGACCTGCAGATTTAAATAAGCGCCCCAGGTGACATGCAGCAGCTGAAATTGAGACCCCCTCCCTGTGTTTACTACAAATGCAGAGTTTCAGGCCTGTGGCAATGTGGAGGCAGCGAGGCTCAGACAGCCTGTAGTCCAACCCCTTCATTTTAGAGAGGGAGCAACTGCAGCCCTGAGAAGGGAAGTAACTTGCCAAAGACCCGCGGCAAGTTGCCTCCCGGTTCTCAGGCCTCTTACAGACAGCACGGCTGACAAACTCACTCAGGTGTTAACTTGTTGTTAGGTGTCGTCGAGTCGGTTCCGACTCACAGTGGCCCTGTGTACAACGGAACAGAACACTGCCCGGTCCAAGAGACTCTTTCAACTCAGCAGCAGGCTGGGGCAGCTGTCACATACCAACTCTGTCTGGTCAAGGCCAAGGAGCTATTTACTCCCGCTGAGGAGGTGGGGAAAGTCCAAAGGTGCTTTTAATAGGTCTGTTTAGGGTAAGTGTTGATGAGGTCACAGAAGGATTCATTTCCCCAAACTAACAGGAACCATTATTTTCCAGGTTCTCTTTTCACATGACATGATTTACTAAGTATAATTAACTTGAAGTGACCAGATTTCAAATATGCAAAAGCTCAAGGCAGGGCCCAAGTCCAGGAAAACTGACACCTACCAGGAAGGGAAAAGGAGAAATCTTAGCCAGGCCACCCATTTGTCATCTGACCGTGAGGAACCGTGAGCGCATCACCCGTCCCCTCTGGCCCCCGCTGGACTAAATGACCTCCGTAAGTCCTTCCTGTTCTGATGACCTGTGACTCCCTGAGTATAACTGATTCTATAATTAGCTTGTTGTCGAAAGTCCTTCTTGGCGTATCCCCTATTGGGAAGTACTAACTCACCCAGAGACACCTCGGAAGTAAGGCCTGGCAATCTGCTTCCAAAAGGTCACAGCACTGAAAACACTATGGAGGACAGTTCTACTCTGCACACATGGGGTCACCCTGAGTCAGAATCTACTTGATGGCAACCAACAACATTCTAAAATGTGTGCTTGTCAACTGGACGAAACCGAAAGCTAATAAGTTTCCTGAACACAACCAAACACTACAAGGGACAGAGTAGCAGGGGCGGGGGTCTGGGGACCATAGTTTCAGGGGACATCTATGTCAATGGCATAACAAAGTTTATTAAGAAAATGTTTTGCACCCCACTTTGGTGAGTGATGTCTGGGGCCTTAAAAGCTTGCGAGCAGCCATGTAAGATGCATCAATTGGTCCCAACTCACCTGGAGCAAAGAAGAATGAAGAACACCACAGACACAAGGGAAATATTAGCCCAAGAGACAAAAGGGCCACATAAACCAGAGAGTCCATTAGTGTGAGACCAGAAGAACTAGCTGGTGCCCGGCTACCACCAATGACCGCCCTGACAGGGAACACAACAGAGAGTCCTTGACAGAGCAGGAGAAAAGTGTGGTGCAGAACTCAAATTCATGTAAAAAGACCAGACTTAATGGTCTGACTGAGACTAGAGGAACCCCAGAAGACATGGCCCCCGGACTCTCTGTTAACCCAGCACTAAAACCATTCCCGAAGCCAACTCTTCAGACAAAGATTAGACTGGACTATAAAACATAAAATAATACTCGTGAAGAGTGTGTTTCTTAGTTCAAGTAGGTACACGAGATTAAATGGGCAGCTCCTGTCTGGAGGCAGGATGAGAATGCAGAAAGGGACAGGAGCTGGTTGAATAGACACGGGAAACTCAGGGTGGAGAGGAGTGTGCTGTCACATTATAAGGACTGTAACTAGTGTCACATAACAATGTGTATAAATTTTCATCTGAGAAATTAGCTTCAGCTGTAAACTTTCACCTAAAGCACAATAAATAAATTTAAAAAAAGAAGAAAAATATGTACTTGTTCTAGTGCAAGAGAACAAAGTAGAACCAAACATATCTGTTACGGATTGAGTGTGTCCCCCAAAAATGTATATCCATTTGGCTAGGCCATGATTTCCAGTATTGTGTGATTGTCCGCCATTTTGTCATCTGATGTGATTTTCCTATGTGTTGTAAATCCTATCTCTATGATGTTAATAAGACAGGATTAGTGGCAGTTATGTTAATGAGGCAGGACTCAATCTACAAGATCAGATTGTGTCTTAAACCAATCTCTTTTGAGATATAACAGAAGTGAGCAGAGAGACATGGGGACCTCATACCACCAAGAAAACGCCAGGAACAAGGTGCATCCTTTGGACCCAAGGTTGCTGTGCTGAGATGCTCCTAGACCAGGGGAAGATTGATGACAAAGACCTTCCTCCAGAGCCGACAGAGGGAGAAAGCCTTGCCTTGGAGATGACGCCCTGAATTCGGACTTCTAGCCTACTAGACTGTGAGAGAATAAACTGTTAAAGCCATCCACTTGTGGTATTTCTGTTATAACAGCACTAGATAACTAAGACAGTATCTTTAGCTGAAGAGAGTATCTGGAGAGTGGTTAGTGGTCAACTGACCTGGAAAATAGAGACGTAATACGAAGGCTGGGAACCCCTGGGTAAATCTGATAATCTCTAAGCAAGGAGACAAGGAGGAAGTGAGTGAGAAAAAAGGTATCTCTGAAGGGAATGGAAAGGAACAATTTCAAGAAAGGCAGGAAGTCAAAATTCTGAATCAGGTTCTGCCCATTGTGGGCCATCTTAACATTTTTAAACTACCCTTTTCCTGGGTGGACAATGCTTATCACTTTGTTCAGAGTGAAAAAGCAGAAGTTGAAATGGTGTATATAGACAAACAACTGATTTTTGTCAAAGGTGCAAAAAGCAATTCAGTAGAAAAAATATCAGACTTCTCAACAAAAAAGTATTCCAGTTCCTGGAACAACTGAATATCCAAATGCAAAGACCGAACTTCAATCCATACCTCAAACCATACACAAAAATGAACTCAAAATGGATCAGAGGCCTAAATGTAAACCCTAAAATAGTAACGTTTCTAGTAGAAAACAGGAGAAAATCTTTATAATCTTGGGTTAGGCAAAGATTTCTTTTAGGCTAAGATTTCTTAGGTATAATACTACGGTGCGATGGGTTGTTTTTATATGGCCTTTCTAGCCATGGTTTTCTAACTCCCACCAAATGACTGCCTGGCAAATGAGGTGCTTGTGGTCCACGAAGGGGATTGCAAATAATGTAAATAAGGTGCATGGCACCCTTGTGCGTGTGTGGTGGGGGGGACCATGCAAATAAGGTGTTTGGAACCCTAACAAGGGGATCGGTCAGTTTTGCCATCCCTCTAGGCTTAAAGGGAGAGAGAGAGAGAGGGACTGTAATATGGAAAACACTGAGGGACTGCGGTGGAGCTTGCCAATGTCCCAGGGAGCTAACAGGTATTAACACTTGCCTGAGAAGGCCCCCAGCAAGCTTGGAGACAGAGGGCGAGAAGCTGCCCTGATGGAGGAACTGTGTCCTGAGCTGTTGTTCCTGTTACTTCCAGGTTAATCCGGATCCCTAGTTGTACCCTATTACTTCCCTAATAAGCCACTTAAGCATAAGTACAGGTTGTGAGTTCTGTGAGACATTGCAGAGACTTACCGAACCCAAAGACAGAAGGGACAGTACTGAGGAGAAGGGGAGTAGTGGTGTTAGAGAAGACCGAGTGGTACAGCAGTTTGGGATATCGTTAACTTTTCTGCCTCACAGGAACCAGCTTTGTGCTGATCCTTATAAAATAAATTATACAATTAGATACCAAAAGCATGATCCATAAAAGGAAAAAAAAAATCAATAAATTAGACTTATTAAAGTGAAAAACTGCTCTTTGAAAGACACAAGAATGAAACCACAAGCCACAAACTGGGAGAAAATATTTAAAATTGATACATGACATCCATAAATATAAAGAACTCTCAAAACTCAACAATAAGAAATGTCTTCTGCAGAAAGGGCCACATAAACTGGAGACTTCATCAGCCTGAGACCAGAAGAACTAGATGGTGCCCAGCTACCACCAATGACCGCCCTGACAGGGAACACAACAGAGACTCCGGGATGGAGCAGGAGAAAGGTGGGGTGCAGAACTCAAATTCTAGTAAGAAGACCAAACTTAATGGTCCTACTGAGACTGGAGGAACCCCGGAAAGCAAGGCCCCTGGATTCTCTATCAGCCCAGAACTAAATTTCTGAGGCCAACTCTTCAGACAGGGATTGGACTGGACTGTGGGACATAAGTGATATCGTGAGGAGTGTGCCTCTTAGCTCAAGTAAATACAAGAGACTAAACGGGCAGCTTCCGTCCGGAGGTGAGATGGGAAGGCAGAGAGGGTTAGGAGCTGGTTGAAGGGACATGGGGAATCTGGGGAGGAAAGGAGGAGTGTGCTGTCACAGTATGGGGCGAGCAATTAGAGCCACATAACAATGTATGTATAAATTTTTGTATGGGGAAAAAATAAAGAACTGTGTTCAAAACTTTAAAAAAAAGCCTTCTGTAAATATGGCTATATTATTTCTATAACGAGAAATTATGTATAATAAACCTTAAAAAAACAAAAATTCTTCTTTGGCCGGTTCGCTTTGGTATTAAAACCCCACGTTTTCTCCCAGGTCCTGCGGGTTTTTGCTAGACTTCCAGCCATCTTTTCCAAGTTTATATTACGCGGGTTCTAAGACAACGAGGGTTTTGAAGGAAGCAGGTCAAGTTCAAAGCGCCCCCATCCTCTCGCTCTTCCGCTGTCTGACTCCCGAGTTACGCGCCACTCAGTGCGGCGACCTCCATCGTCACAGCGGCCGTTGGCGACCCGCCTCCTACCGACGGGCCGGTAGCGTCCGCCTGCGCGCGTGCGCACAGCGAGACTACAGCCCCCAGGAGGCCCTGCGCCTCGCCGGGGAAACACTCAGTAAAGGCGGACTACATTGCCCAGAAACACCTAGCGGGAGACGGTCACTGGGCCCTGTGCGTAACCCACTGGTCTAGCGTCTGTCGTTGGCTCAGCGGTGACTGGCTCAGGGTCCCGTCAGTTATGGCGCGCGCAGTTAAGTTTTGCTGTTGGGCCGCATGAGTCGCGAGGGAGAGGAGAGTGTGGGGAGACCGGCGGTGACCGCCGAGCCGGGTGAATGACCTCTACCTCAGCCCTCCTCACCGCCACCTCGGAGACTTCACCCTGGTGAGTCGGGCGGGCCGGGGGGAGCACACACGCGCGGGTACCCACGCGGGGCGGGACTGTACACACACGTGTCACACCCGACCTGAGAAACATCTCACGGGCGCAGGAAGCACCTGGACAGAGTCGCACCCACCTCGTGGGTGTCTTCTCATACTTGGGACTAAAACACACCCTGAGGCACACGTGGACACCTGTGTAGACGCGTGGGGACATCTGCAGAGAACCTGCAGCGTGGGAAGGCTGGACACATGCGCACATGAGCCCTCGCTTGCACCGCGGGACACCTGTGTACATGAAGACCCGGGCTTCTGCAGAGAAGGGGGATGAAGGCAAACTCTGACCACACATCCCATCCACCCTGCCGCTCACACCAGCAGCCGGCCGGGTCTCTGGCACTGCACGTCTTCAGGGTGCTGTCTTATATATATATATATATACTGCATATAATCATATTTCGTTTTTATCTTGTCTCTTTAGGTAAATATCAAGGCTTATTGGTATAAGAAGGAATTTTTGAACAAGTATAAAAAGTAAGGCCACCACTGAACTATGTATTTAACAAGTTCTTTTACGTTATTGTTAGTTGCCATCCAGTGGATTCTGACTCATGTGACCCCATGTGTGCAGAATAGAACTGCATATAGAGTTTTCAAGGCTGTGACCTTTCAGAAGCAGATGGCCAGGCCTGTCCTACCAGGCGCCTCTGGGTGGGTTCCAGTGGCCAGCCTTTCGGCTAGTAATCCAGCGCTTAACCGTTCACATACATCATCTTCCATGATCCTCCCAGCTCTGTGGGCTACACAGGGCAGACATCATGCCCATTTTCCAGAAGAGAAAACTGAGCCCAGGGTAAAGAAACCTGCCCAAGGTGCGCAGGAGAGGCAGCCCTTGAATTTAGGCTTCTTGGTCTGAGGTCTAAGGTTATGTCAGCTATGCTGAGCTGCTTATTTATAGAAACGTCTCTGGCACAACCTAGCCACCCCCACCACCTCAGGTGGTGGTTCTTGCACTTACAGGCAGGGCTCCCTGAGTGAAGAGCCTGATCCCTCCAGTCCCATCCTGAAACAGCCACAACACCTGCTCCTCACTGGGGCACTCCCCCACCCCACCCCCAGTGTGACCTCAGCAGTCTCTGGGTAACCTTGGGAGAGCCCTTGCCTCTCAATCACCTGTCCCATCTCCAAACTGCACCTCACAGGCACCTCGGGAGATACAACTTGAGTTATGTCACAGAGAAGTGGATAGGAAAGGCCACGTCTCCTCATTTGAGGTATGGGAAGAAGGTATCAAGAAATGGACACGTTCCTGGCAGGGGGTAGGAGGTTTCGTACCGTTAGACTTTTAATAAAATGTGATTTTAGAATAATTTGCCAGTAGAGCCCCGTGGAAGTGTCTTGTTAATTTTCAGGATAGAGTGGAACATTACTTTGGTCTTTGAGAAAAGTGTTTGAGGACTTGGGGCTGAATTCCAAGCCCTCAGAGTTCCAGGGTGGGTACGAGGAGAAAAAGAAGCAATGATGGGGTTGGGGAGAGGGAAGGGAAGGATACATTTGCTCTGGGGTTGTCACTGTGTAGGTAGTGACTTCCCCATTAGTAAAGGTATTCGAGAACTAGGTAACCTCTTAGATCCCTTCTAAATTCATTATATATATATATTTTTTCCATAACAAATTCAAACTATAGAAGTGTATAAAGATGTAGGGAGAGATTACCCTCTGTTTTCCCTGTGCAACTCTTCCCTCAGAAATAACCTTACTGACGTCCTGATGGTGTGTGTGTCATTACACACCTTTTCCCATGTTTTATACAGTTCTAGAGTGTATATGGGTCTTGCTGTTTTTCCTTTACGAAAAATGGGATTATACTGTACATACTGTTCTGAAACCTGCTTTTTTCATGCTATTGTGACACCTGGTGGTGTAGTGGTTAAGAGCTCAGCTGCACACCAAAAGGTCGGCAGTTTGAATCCACCAGCTGCTCCTTGCAAACTCCGTGGGGCAGTTCTGCTCTGTCCTATAGAATCACTATGAGTCGGAATGGACTTGATGGCAACTCGTTTGGTTTATTATGACACCTTTACAGGTGAGTGTGTATAGCTCGGGCTCATTCTTTGTAATGGCTGCATAGGATTCCCTTGCATGAGTGTGACTTACTGTGTTCATCCATCCCTCAATTGAAGAGCAAAGGAGCCCTGGTGGTATAGTGGTTAAAGTGCTCGGCTGCTAACGGAAAGGTCTGCAGTTTTGAATCCACCAGCCACTCTGCGGGGGAAAGATGTGGCAGTCTGCTTCTGTAAAGATTACGGCCTTGGAAACCCTATGAACAGTTCTACTCTGTCCTACTACAGGGTCACTATGAGCTGGCAACAGGTTTGAGTTTTTTTGGTTTGATTGATGAGCATTTAGGTTGCATCCAGTTTTACAAATAATGATGTAATACATAAGATTCTGTACACTCGTGCTAGTATTTCTCTAGATCAGTGGTTCTCAAATAGGGCCAATTTTGCCCCCAGGGGACTTTTTAACAATGGCTGGAGACATTTTTGATTATTACCTGGGTGAGGGGAGGGGGCCTGGTACTGGCATTGAGTGGGTAGAGACCAGGGATGCTGCTAAACTCCCGCAGTGCACAGGACAGCCCCACAGCGAGGGATCATTCGGTCCAAAATATCAATAGTGGTGTAGAGAAACCCTGGTCTAGAGAAAAATGGAATTAGGTATTTTCAAAATAAACATATAATTAAAAAGTCCCCAGTGCCCAACAAATTATGCGTAGCTACTGGGTGGAATATTGTTCAGCCATTCAGAATGATACTTACGAAGATCACGTAGCGACGTGGAAACGTGCTGTGACAGCTTACATTTTAAAGCCAGGAGACAGAATTGTGTGAAATAGGTAAAAGCCGTGAACAGGAGAAAAACTAGAAGGAAATAACGTGAAGTCAGAAGCGTTAAGACGGTTTTCTTTTTTTCCTCTCTTCCCTACAAGGTCCATGTTACTTCTGCAATCTAAAAGTAATTTGGTTTTTAATCGTGTATTCATTAACTGGTTTTAAAGCCTTCGTTACATGTCAGACACTGTGCTGGTCTGTGGAGATACAGCTGTAATTAGAGCGACTAAGTCCTGCCTATATGGAGCCTGCCTCCTGTGGGCATACACATTGGCGAGGGCTAGAATGCAGAGGAGGAAATAAAGACAGCAGGTGGTGGAGACAGGAGGGGAGCAGGGAAGGCCTTCTGGAGGAGGTGGTCTTCAGCTGAGCCCTGACTGATGAGAGGAGCCAGCCTTGGGAAGAGCGGGGGTGGTGGGTGCTTTCCAGACATGGGAACAGTAGGTGCAAAGCAAGGCAGTAGGTAGGAATGCACCCAGTGTTTTCTACAAACTGCAGAAGCACTGAGACCACACTGGTGAAGTGAGGGAAGGGGACCAGTGGTCCAGAGTGAGGCTGAAGAGGTCAGCAGGGTCTGATCCGACGGGCCCGTCATTTAATAGGGTGGCTCAGCTCCACTGCAGCAGGGTGGACCTGTGTGTGTGGGGGGAATGGGGAAGGGAGGTACCAAGGGGCTCAGGGCTGCTGGGCTCTTCATTAGGTTCACGTGGGTTGTTAGAGAACCCCAAGCCCCGCTCTCTGACCCTGCATGTCTGACAGTCCTCCCCAGCATTCAGCTGTTGTGGGTTCTGCTCCCACTCAGATACAGCCCAGGACTTGACCTCAGCAGGGGTTTGCCCTCAAAGCCAGAGGTCATTGGGAAGCCCAGTGATCTCTGGGAGTCAACATTTCCTACCAGGCTTGCTCATCCATTTAGTCGACAAATATGTATTGCATACTGATGGTGACAGGCTCTGTTCCAGGCACTGGAAGTGCAGGGAGGAACCAATGAGACCCAGCCTTGTGTCCATGGAGCTCACATGCTGGCGGGGGCGAGTCCAGAAACAAATGCCCAGTATGAACGTCCCCGAGTAATGCATGCTGTAAAGAAGAGTGAAGCAGAGTAAGGGGACACAGCTGTGCTGGTTGGGAGGTGGTCTTCAAGCAGAGACCTTGAGGAACTTGCCTTTGTGCTTACTGCTTACTCCCTGGCTCTTGCATTTAGCCTGCTACTGATGGACGTTGTATGGGCCGGAGGCAGGGATGGTCGGCTATGACCCCAGAGCAGATGGCAGGAATATCTCCAAGGTCGAGGTGGCGGTGGCTGGCTCTGTGTCTGGACTTGTCACTCGGGCGCTGGTCAGCCCCCTGGACGTCATCAAGATCCGTTTCCAGGTACCCTTTCCCCCTTTGTCCCTGCAGTGAGCTGGAGGCCAAGTTCAATGTCTCTTGCAAAGACATTCCTAGAACTTGGAATTGTTTGGTCAAGGTGAAGCACTTCTCCATTACCTTCATTATCGTTTCTGAAAGTTCTACTTTTCACCCCACCCCAACCCAACCCCTATCACCTGACCTTTTCCACTTTGGTTCCCAGCTTCAGATTGAGCGCCTGTCCCACAGTGACCCCAGTGCAAAATACCACGGCATCCTACAGGCTGGGAGACAGATTCTGCAGGAGGAGGGCCCAGCAGCTTTCTGGAAAGGACACATCCCAGCCCAGCTTCTCTCCATAGGCTATGGAGCTGTGCAGGTAGGTGGCAGGGGCCTGGCCAGGCCCTTGGGGTGACACTTGCTCAGTGGAGGGGCACAGGGAGGGTGAGACACTCTGGGGTCCGGCAGGAAGAGGCAGTCCACACCCTTCTCACCTGTCTTCATGGGAACCCGCCTGGCCAGTTGGAAGCTTGCTCAGACTGAGCTGTATTGTGGGTGTTCCCTTCCTCCTGCACCCACCCTCAGCGGGAGGCACCCACCCTCAGCGGGAGGCATCCCCCGTCAGCGGGGCTTCAGCAGCAAGAGTCCACTAGGTGTTGCACCCAGCAGGCCGTCTAGACACCATGGCCCCGACGAGGCTGGGCAAATGGCGATACTAATGCTTTCTATTCTGAAGTCGCATTTTCACCTTTGTGACCCATTTGAACGTCACAGCAGCATCATGAGGAAGGTAGAGCAGGTGTTATGTGGATCACAGAGAGGTTAAGCAAGTTGCCTGGGGTCACACAGCCTGTTAGTGGGGAGGCTAAGATTGGAATCCTGGCTTCTGGACGTTTAGTTATTCCTCGTTCACCTAAGCGCCAGTGTATTTCATAGTAGTCATAGTGGTAGTAGCTAGTCTTGTACAATGCTGGTCATGGGCCAGGCCCTGTTCTAAGCACTTCACGTACATTACGTCAGAACAGTCCTTTGAAGTAGGTTCTCTTGTCCCCCCTGATTTACACAAGAGAAGACTCAGGTGAAGAGGTTAGGTAATTACTCAACCAAAATCACCTAGCCAGGAAGTGGCAGAGCCAGGATTGCCACCCAGGCAGGCTAGCGTCAGCGACGTCCCAAACTCTTCCTGCTATGACACGCCAATGGCTCAAGTCAAGTGTCTACCGAGGTGACAGGCCCTCGCCATCCCGTCTCTGCACCAGTCACACAGATAAACACTGCAGCGTGATGACGTGATGTTCTCAGGAAACTGGGCCACCTGGAGCTGGCTGGGGGAAGAGCTGAGTGTCGCGGCTACAGCAGGGGAATGTGCCCCCCAGAAACTCTGCTCCCAGGGGGCCCTCTGCCAGGAATCAGCTAATGACCATCTTTTCCTAGTTGTCAGAAAATTAAGTTAATGGATGGAATTTTCTGATATAAAAAATGTTCCATATATATTTTCTTAGCCCTTTGAGTATTTAGCTGTACTCAAAGAGAGTATCAGATGGCATCTGATTCCTGCACAGGATTACGTATTGATTCTGTTCCGTCACTGCTCTGGCAGAGTGTCTCCTCACCTTGTGCTTGTCCCCATGCCCAGCCCCACCTGGGTTATGGGCGGGTGCTGGGGAGCGTGTGGTCTCTGCTCATTCCCCACGCCTGGCCCCACCTGGGTTATGGGCGGGTGCTGGGGAGCGTGTGGTCTCTGCTTATCCCTGAGCTCAGGCCCCACCTGGGTTATGGACGGGTGCTGGGGAGCGTGTGGTCTCTGCTCATTCCCCACGCCTGGCCCCACCTGGGTTATGGGCGGGTGCTGGGGAGCGTGTGGTCTCTGCTCATTCCCCGCGCCTGGCCCCACCTGGGTTATGGGCGGGTGCTGGGGAGCGTGTGGTCTCTGCTTATCCCTGAGCTCAGGCCCCACCCGGGTTATGGACGGGTGCTGGGGAGCGTGTCTCAGCCTCATTCCCGGGCTGCCCCTGACTTTCCCGCTCACTCTTGCAGTTTTTGTCGTTTGACCTGCTGACCGAGCTGGTGCACAGAGCCAGCGTGTACAATGCCCGCGACTTCTCAATGCACTTTGTGTGTGGCGGCCTGTCTGCCTGCGTGGCCACCCTCGCCATGCACCCCTTGGATGTTCTGCGCACTCGCTTTGCAGCTCAGGGTGAGCCCAGGGTGAGTGGCCAGGGGCCAGAGTGGCCAGGGGCCAGGGAGGGGGAACAGAGGCAGGTGCTACAGAGGTGGGCTCTTTATCCTTAGAGAAGACAAAGCTGGGAGAGCCGTGGATTTTCACCACATGGCTTGTCTGTAGAGCCTCTAACGGTGCTCAGCACCACGCAAGGTGCTGGAGCTTACAGCTCACTGGGAGTCAGAACCACACGTGTAAAACAGAACAAATAAATAGCACAGAGTGGGCTGGGTCAGGGAAGGTGGCTGGGAAAGCAAGACATGAGAGCATGTTGCCGTGTTTTTGTGAGAGCGTGTCTGCTTTCCACAATGAATGGATTGGAGGAAATGGGATGGTTGAGTCAGACTTAGGGCAGAACCTACTGAGAAAGCAAGGGATTGAACCCTGAAATAGACCTCCCCGCCATAATCTCCGATTCCTGAACATATGTAAGAATAGCATCGTGTATGGGTGTACGTGCATGCGTGTGTGTTTTCTCAACAAAGAAAGAAGACTTTTTCTACTGTCTTCCTTCTGCTTTAGGATACTACTGTTTGTGGAGAAGGATTCTTTGCTTAAAAATTTGATCCGGGACCAGTTAAGAATAACTGTTGTTTCAATTCTTCCCGTTCTTTGTGTTGCTTAGGGTGGCGATATTGGGTGGGGTGGTGGCCGTTTTGTGTGGGAGACATCCTGATGACTTGTTTGAGAAGGGCAAAGTCCCCAGGGAACAGTCTGGGAGTAAATGATTGGGGCATAAGAGCTAAATTGCTCTGTATGATAATTCAGTAGAAAATTGGAGTTTTGGGGTAACTGCCCTGGCGGTGAAATGGGATAAGGGGCAGAGAGATGGAGGGGAGGGAGGATGTCTATAGATAGAGGGGACAGGCAGACCTCAGCAACATGGTGGCTGCTGGGCTGAAGAAAAGTTGGCTGGTGACAGTCTTAACTTCTCTGTTCTGGGCTATGCTGTAATTCTCTTATGTTACTTTCAAACCCTTATTAAAGTCTATGAGAAGAAAAAAGTAAAGATGGTTCTAAGAGAAAAGAATATTACCCTTCTGCTTCGACCGTTGAGATATTAGATTCTGGAATGCGTGGACAGTGATCTTTGAGTGACGGTCAGGAGAAGAGACCTGCTTACAGAATGAAAAGCTCACTTTCCAAAACCTCCTCGTGCCTCTTTGCAAACAGCCCCTCCCGCCACCCCAGCCCCTGCTTTCTGACTCCATAGCTTTGCCTTTTCCAGAATGTCGTTATCATTGCAATCATACAGTTTGATGCACTTGGGATTCCTCCCTGTGGTTGTGTCTATGAGGAGTTCCTTCCTTTTTATTGCTGGGTAGTAGCCTATCGGATGGCTACACCGTGGTTTGTTAGTTGAAAGGACATTTGGGGTTTTTGTCCAGTTTCTGGCCATTCCGAACAAAGCTGCTGTAAACAGTCACATTTAGGTAATTGTGTGGACATAAGCTTTCATTCCTCTTGGGTAAATACCTAGGAGTGGGATTGCTGGGTTGTATAGAAAAACCAAGGAGCCCTGGTGGCACAGTGGTTAAGCGCTTGGCAGCTAACAGAAAGGTTAGCAGTTCGAACCCACCAGCCTCTCCGCAGGAGAAGGGTGCGGCAGTCTGCTTCTGTAAAGATACAGCCTTGGAAACGCTACGGGGCAGTTCTACTCTGTCTTATAAGGTCACTATGAGTTGGAATCGACTCAACGGCAGTGGGTTTAGTAAGAATATGTTTAATTTTATAATCTGTAAGAAAATGCCAGACTGTTTTCCAAGTGGCTATACCATTTTGCGTTCGCACCAGCAATTCCAGCTGCCCCGCATCCTCACCAGTACTTAGTGTTACCAGTTTAAAATGTTTATTTTATTTTTAAAAACTTTAGCCATTCTAATAGGTATATAGTGGTATCTCATTGTGCTTTTAATATATATTTGTTTAATGACTAATGTTGAGCATGTTTTCAAGTACTTACTTGTCATCTGTCTGTCTTGTTTGGTAAAGTAGCTGTTCAAATCTTTTGTCCATTTTGTACTGGGTGGTTTATTTTTTTATTCATGAGTTTTGAGAGTTCTTTATATATTCTGGATACAACTCCTTTATGAGATAAGGTTTGGCACCTACTTTTGAGTATGTGCCTTATGTTTTCATTTCCTTAACAGTGTCTTTCAAAGAGCAGAAGTTTTTAATTTTAGTGAAGTCTAATTTATCAGTTTCTTCTTCTATGGATTATGCTTTTAGAACTGTGTCTAAGAAATCTTGACCTAACCCAGGGTCACAAAGATTTTCCTCCAAGAGCTCTTGTTCTCTGAATCTTATCTCTTTAAAAGCATATCTCCTTTTATCATGAAGATACCTTCTCTGTAGTCTGAGAATATTAGTTATTGTGTTGTGGGTGATTTCTTTTTTATTCCGTTTTCTTCTGCTCTCTATGCTGTCTCTTCCTTCCAAATTTTTCCCCCATTTGATCTCTTTGGTCTCTGGTTCTTTTGTTGTTGTTGAGAATATACATAGCAAAGCATATACCAATTCAGCAGTTTATACATGTACAATTCAGTGACACTGATTACATTCTTCGAGTTGTGCAGCCATTCTCACACTACTTTTCTGCATTGTTCCTTCTCCATTAACCTAAACTCACTGCCCCCTAGATAGTTTCCTATCTAATCTTTCAAGTTGCTCTTGTCAGTTTGTCCCATATAGATAGATCTTGAAAGAGCACAATGCTCAAGGAAGACATTCTTTACTAGTTAA
>NW_004443964.1:7080887-7085672 GCF_000243295.1 Trichechus manatus latirostris
GCGCTGTGTGTTTCTTCCGCAAGCACTGTGCCCACTCTTCTGCATCTTGCTTTTTCCGTTTAATTACATATTTTGGGGATTACTGTGTATCAGTGATATAGATTACACCGTCCTGTTTTAACAGCCACACTATGTTCTTTTAAGTGGGCATACCGTGATTTATGTAACCAGTCACCCCCACATAAGCAGTGCATCCAAAGTGGCCATCTTTGGACACATACTTCTATGCATACATGTGGGTATATCTGTCATGTAAATCCCACCCTTTGAACTTCCATCCAGCATTTTCTTTGACTGCCTTATTGGGAGGAGAAGTA
Organism: Trichechus manatus latirostris; assembly: GCF_000243295.1. Classification (NCBI taxonomy): domain Eukaryota; kingdom Metazoa; phylum Chordata; class Mammalia; order Sirenia; family Trichechidae; genus Trichechus; species Trichechus manatus. The sequence continues at coordinate 7,081,205 of NW_004443964.1, forward strand.
ATGTTCCCGTTAGCTGGCTTTTAGACACGTAGTGGGCCTGGTCTGGGCTCAGACCCTGCGCCATGCTCGCTCAAGTCGTGTGTGTGCCTGTCCAGGTCTATAAAACCCTCCGTGACGCCGTGGTGACCATGTACAGGACTGAAGGCCCCTTAGTCTTCTACAAGGGCTTGAGCCCCACCTTGATTGCCATCTTCCCCTACGCCGGCTTCCAGTTCTCCTTTTACAGCTCCTTGAAGCAAGCATATGAGTGGGCCATGCCAGCCGAAGGAAAGACAAATGGTGAGGCAGCCCCGGATGAAAGGGACTCTGTAGCCACACACCCCCGCCCCCACCCCCAAGCCCTGACATCGCCTCTGAATCATGTAGGAGATCAATTTTCCTCTCAGGAGGTAAGACACCACTGTTCCCTGTATCTGGGTCTGTAATGCGGCCAGATGAACAAACCAATCCCGCAGCTTGCCAATGCCTTGGTTTCCCAGCCCTAGCCACACCCCTCACTGGCATCTCCAGCATTTATTTCCAGCCATTGGTCATGGTTTTAATTTTTGTCAGGGGGCCAACTTGCAAAATGCTTGTTTTTATTTTATTTTATTTTATTTTTTCCTTTGGGCGGATGGGGAGGGGGCTGGGCATCCTGTTCCTCGCCAGCCTTGAGCTGGAGTCCCTAATTGCCTCCAACAAGGGAGATCGCTGTGAAAAGGCTCCACCCTTCCTGCCACCAGCAGTCCCGTCTGCAGCCCATCATCATTTTTGTGTGTGTCTGGCTCTCTTTGCAGTGGTTAAGCACTCAGCTGCTAACCGAGAGGCTGGTGGTTCAAACCCACCAGCTGCTCCACGGAGAAAGATGTGGCAGTCTGCCTCTGTAAAGATTATAGCCTTGGAAACCCTACGGGGCAGTTCTACTCTGTTCTGTAGGGTCGCTATCAGTCAGAACTGGCTCGACGGCACACCACAAGTCCCTCTGCAAGGCTATGGGCAGAGCTTCTAGAGGAGCCCTGGTGGCACAGTGGTTAAAGTGCTGCTAGCCGAAAGGTCGGTGGTTTGAACCCACCAGCTGCTCCACAGGAGAAAGATGTGGCAGTCTGTTTCTGGAAAGATTTACAGCCTTGGAAACCCTATGGGGCAGCTCTACTCTGTCCTGTAGGGTCACTATGAGTCAGAATCAACTCAGCAGCAACAGATCCGGTTCTCTTCTAGATGAAATTCCTCTTTGAGATCAAAGGATGCTTGGGAGGTTTTGTTTTGTGCTGGAGAGTTAGACCTGATGGCCTCTTGTCTGTCAGGGACAAATTTTCCATTCTAACATTTCTGCCCCCAACCCCACTTCTTTGGTTCAGGGAACCTCAAAAACCTGCTTTGCGGCAGTGGAGCCGGAGTCATCAGCAAGACCCTTACGTACCCTCTGGACCTCTTCAAGAAACGGCTGCAGGTTGGAGGGTTTGAGCAGGCCCGAGTTACGTTTGGCCAGGTGAGCCGGGCCCTGCAGACAGCTCTGATCGTTGTTTCCCATAGGGCACATGAAGGAGCTGAGCGTCAGCTCCTGCTCAGTCGGGCAGCATTAACCACCGCAGCCTGTCCCTGGGGGCCCCCAAGCACATGGGAAAGCCTCATGCAGCCCTGTGTTCATTAGATGCTGTGGAAAGAGCCGGGGGAAGGAGGTTCCCAGTCTCTGCTCTTAAAAAGCATCCAGCCCCATTTGGGTCATAGAATATGTAGAATATACTCACATTACAAAGATCCCCAAAATACCAAAGAACATGGAGAAAAAGACCCAATAGCCGTGCATGGAGTTCTTCGCTGCGTGTTACACATGTTCCTGGGAAGGGGTAAATTAATTACATTTGAGCATTTGTATTTTAAATGTACTAGAAAGGTTTGCCATTCAGAGAAACCCCATGGTAGGTAGTTTTGTACTGTTACTATGTGCTCCCCAGTCCGTTCAGATTTTCACAAACTGGATTTACATCTGCTCCTCTCGGGGCCCCAATTTTATAAAAGGCCACAGTGGTATCTGTAGCAGTGGGGAGGATGCAGGGCGGGCAGGGAAGGGGCTTTCCCCTTGGAACCTGAGATACAGGGTGGAGGCATGAAAGCACACACCTGCACACCTGCCACGTGCCGTAAGAGGACAGCGTGGGACTAATGGGAGGCAGCGGAGGGACAGAGCGCGCCTGACCTGGAGAGGAGAAAGAACTGGGTTTATAGTTGTAAATACTTTTTACAAGTAATGCATTTTCTTTGTAGAAAGATTTACAAAATTCATATAGACAAAAAGAAAGACCAGCATCACCTGTAACCCCACTACTACTCAGAGATCGTCACACAGAACCTTTTGGTGTAGTTTTATGCATAAACGTGTGTACATTTTTTAACAAAAATGGGATTGTACTATAGACGAGGTTTTGTAAGCTCCCTTTTCTGTTCACGACTTTGTCCTGAAGGCGACAGTTTGAATTCAGCCGGGGGAGACTATGGGAGCCAGGACCGAGGAGGGAGGCCTTGCTCCAGAGGGAGACCAGTGTGATCCGGTTTGGCCGGGGGTGGGAGGCTCACGTGGGAGATAAGGTCAGCAGGTCGAGGCCAGACGCTGAAACATTTTGAACGCCAGGCTGTGGCGCCTGGACTTGGTTCTTAATGATGTTGCCGTCCTTTTCGCTGGAAGTTACTGGATTTGGAGGGGAGCAAGGCATCAGCGGGCTTTGCCTGGGGGCTTTGAGTCTGGCACACCGTGTGTTCCACTAGAGAAGATGAGGCTGGAGGCAGGGAGGCCAGGCTGGAGGTTGGGGCACTGGTCAGGACAGGGTAACGGCGGCCAGATTCAGCTCTGCTGCCCATGTGGGGCAGGGTGGGATGGGGCCCAGAGTCACAGACCCTCTGGGAAGAGGATCTGGAGCTGTCAGCAGGGTCCTAGGTGCCAACAGTTAAGGACAGTCAACCTGGGCCTCCATGGGAAGGAGCTCTGTCCAGCTGCTGATTTCCAGGCACTATCTCTGTTAAGTCTAACAGACCCACTTGGAAGAGAAAGAATCAGGCAAACTTATTCTCCCTCTGCTTATTTTTGCATTCCTCCATCCAGCAAATATTTATTGAGAGCTAGTGCTGTGTTGCCAAAGAAATAGAGCTGGCCAGGTCCTATTTTAATCACTTCCTCCTTCCTCAACCAGAGTAACCTTTCTCTCCCCAGGTGCGAAGCTACAGAGGCCTTGTGGATTGCGCCAAGCAAGTTCTGCAAGAGGAAGGGTCCCAGGGCTTCTTCAAGGGCCTGTCACCCAGCCTGTTGAAGGCGGCCCTCTCCACAGGCCTTGTGTTCTTCTGGTACGAGTTGTTCTGTAACTTATTCCACCACATTAAGAAGGCAGACAGCTAGCTGTGAGGGGACCGAGGGCAGCCTGGAAGTCTCTGACTGGAGCAACCTCCTGCAAGAAGACTGCATCTCTAATGTCATGTTGCACTGAGAGGTGCTGCCTGGTCCGTCCCTCCCAGCTAGCTGTCCTAGGATGAGAGCCATCAGAGCAGGCCGCAGCCTTAATCCCCTCCCTGCTTGGACCCCACGAGTAGGGCAAGGGCTTCCCTGTGAGGAAATGCAGGAAGAACACAGGACTTGGTCTGCGGGGCCCCAACACTGCAAGCAAGTCAGAGAAGGAGCTTGAAGCTGTATTTATCAGTCCAGCCCACCCCGAAGGAAGCAGATGCCACACTTCTTAGCCCCGTCTGCCAGGAGGACTCTCCTGGGCTGGACGGGCCACGGCTTGAGCAGAGGGCTGGAGTCAGGCTCTTTGTAGGAGTCTGGTCCCCACCCTTGGGCTATGATTCATCCCAGCTTATTTAAAAAACATTAAAGCTAAAAGTACATTCCTTATCTTTGTTGTTGTTAAATTCATCCAGTGTACAACACAAAGAAACACTGCCTGGTCCGGCGCCATCCTCACAATCCTTGCTATGTCTGACCCCATTGTTGGCAACCACTGTGTCAGTCCATCTCGTTGAGGATCTTCCACTTTTTCACTGACCCTTTACTTTACCAAGCATGATGTCCTTCTCCAGGGACTGGTCCCTCCTGATAACATGTCCAAAGTATGTGAGACGAAGTCTCGCCATCCTCACTTCTGAGGAGCACTCTGAATGTACTTCTTCCAAGACAGATTTGTTCATCCTTCTGGCAGTCCATGGTATATTCAATATTCTTCGCCAACACCATAATTCCAAGGCATCAATTCTTTTTCGGTCTTCCTCATTCATTGTCCAACTTTCTCAAGCATATGAGGCAATTGAAAATACCATGGCTTGGGTCAGGCACACCTTAGTCCTTAAAGTGACATCTTTGTTTTTTAACACTTTAAAGAGGTCTTTCGCAGCAGATTTGCCCAATGTGATAAGTCATTTGATTTCTTGACTGCTGCTTCCATGGGTGTTGATTGTGGATCCAAGTAAAATGAAATCCTTGCCAACTTCAATCTTTTCTCCATTT
>NW_004443964.1:7087775-7089555 GCF_000243295.1 Trichechus manatus latirostris
AAAAAAGGTATTTGCAATGAATAAATTGTTGGTCCTGCAAAATTATGTCATGTGATCTCTGTCATCGTTTCTATCACCAAAGCTATATTTTCCAAGTACCAATCCTCCTTCTTTGTTTCCAGCTTTTATATTCCAATCACCAGTAATTATTAATGCATCTTGATTGCATGTTTAATCAATTTCAGACTGCAGAAGTTGGTAAAAATCTTAAATTTCTTCATCTTTGGCATTCGTGGTTGGTGGGTAAATTTGAGTAATAGTCCATATTAACAGGTCTTCCTTGTAGGGGTATGGATATTATCCTGTCACTGACAGCATTGGACTTCAGGATAGATCTTGAAATGTTCTTTTTGACCATGAGTGTGATGCCATTCTTTATCTTACTCCTCCATTTTCCCTCACAAATCACACCCCTTCTCACACAGTGTGAGAGAAGGGACCCTGCCTTCCCCAATTCCATTCTTTGCACAGCTGCAGCCCTCAGCAAGCTCTGCTTCTGGTTGTGCAGGGAGACTGCAAGGTGAAGGCAGGAAGTGGAGGGGTGGGGGTGCTGCTGGGGAGGAAGAGAGGAGAAAGGTGGCCGCCCTCGCCACTGTCTACCTTGGTTGGTCCTCCTTTCACTGGGTGCTGGGCTAGCCCTCTGGGGCAAGTGGGAGCTGACAGCTGGCCCAGCTGGCATTGGGATGCCCCTCCTTGGCTCAGGGCTTGGTGCTGCATGTAGACCCCTACTCTGTGACCCCTAAAGGCCACGAGCCTGAAGCAGCCCAGTGAAGGGGATGGTGGGAGGAAAGGGTTGGGCAGCCAACCAGCCTTGTGAGGGTGCATTTAGTGCTCAGGAGGGTGTTGTCAGCAGCAGAAGCCCACAAGAGATGTTTAGACACAGAGGAAACACTTGGGGCACAAGAGGAGAAAAAACTAGAACACAACCACCACCTTTCCATCCCTGCTTGCCAGCCCCCCTCCCTCCAGCCTGTTGGCTGGCTTCAACAGTGGGAGCCAGGATGGAGGAGCAGACAGAATCCCACCTGGGCCTTAACCCAGCCTGAGTCAGGAGTGAGGGCCCTCAACCCGAGGTCTGGCTCCAGCCTTTGCCCTGACTGGGAGCTGAGGAAGGCCCCTGCCAGGAACAGGTGGAGGTGGGTGTCTGACTCTGGTCCTGGGCCCCTCTTCTCGCTGTTACTGCTTCTTGGCCTGGTGTGGTCTTTGTGGTGTGTCTGGACCCTGGACACAGAAGCCTCCTCCGCCCTTGCTGCTTTGCCTTGGCTGCTGGAGGGGCGTTCAAGGCCTGGGCCTCGGGCTGCAGGAGGGAGCTGCCTGGGTATTGCTTAGGAAATTCCAGAGTGAGTCCATTGCAGTGAAATTTATTCTTCTGCTCCTTGGGGTTTTTTTTACTGTAGATGGGAGTTCTCTGCCCCAGCCTTTTCCCGGTGACTACTCTGGGGACTCCTAAGAGGAGAGAACTTTGGCAACAAGCACCTGCTATCCGCACTCCCTCTCGTCTAAGCCGCCAGAAGAGGCAGCAGTTCGTCAACCTCCTGGGTGCCCTGCAACCCGGAGCCGACCCCCGCGGGCAGCCCTTGTGGGAGGGGGAAGGGCATGACACGCACAGTTCTTGGGCTGCGCGGTCAGCCAGCCTCCCTCAGCCGCGGCCAAGAAAGACCGAGCCAGGGGCTTGCTAAACTTCAGGGTCCCTCTCCACACCCCGCCGGGCGCACATTGCCGATTGTGACCCATTTCTTGGACTGCTCCCTTGATTTTAAACTTAGTTTACCAGAATTCT
>NW_004443964.1:7090882-7104305 GCF_000243295.1 Trichechus manatus latirostris
CCTGCCTTCGTGTCAGCTGGGAATAAAACCTGCCTCCCCCTGGGACTGTAGGGTAGGCTCATTCACCCTTGTCTTTTTACTCTTGGGTAATCTCTCAAGCCAGGGGTTTCCTAAACTGAGCAGCAGGTGTCTGGCTGGGGTCTTGTCTCCAAAAGCCAAGCTTGGTGGGCTCTCAGCCAGCCTCCAAATGCCATGGCTGGCCCAGGAGCACCTGTCCCTATCCCTGGCCAGCCCCACCCAGGGCCTGCAGCACTGGAAACCCCCGGGCCACACTCCACACCTGAGTCCTGTCTTCACTTTGCCTTCTCCCCAGGTGCCCTCAGTAGTCCCATCCCAGCGAAGAGCTGCTGGGCCAGATGGTCATGGGGGAGCCCAGGAGAGAGGAGTATAAAATCCAGTCGTTTGATGCAGAGACCCAGCAGCTGCTGAAGACAGCACTCAAAGGTGAGCAGGGGAGCCCCTCCCGAGAAGGGCCGGGCCGGGGCAGGACCAGAGGGCCTGAACTGAAGGCGCACAGCCTCCGTCCAGGGGTCAGGGGACAGCCCAGCCCTCTGCCTTCACCTGCTGAGAACAAGAGTCAGCAATGTAACTCCTGAACGGGAAGACAAGCTACTTGTAGGCCAGTGTTTGGGAGTATGAATCATAGACTCGACTTTCAAACTGCAAAGCCTTTTTTAGAAAGTACCCATGGAAGGTGGGTAGGGCACAGAGAACACATAGTTCTTGCCCTTTAAGTCCTTACATTTGAGGTCGTCGTTTCTGCATGCCTGCAGCCAGCTCTTAGATGTGGAGAGCTGCCTGACTTGGGACAGAGGATGATGTATTCTGCTTGGCAGCAGAGACATAGTTCAACTCCTGTGTTAGACTCAGCTAACAATTAGCAATGCCCATCATGTGCCAAGCACTGGGCTAGGCCTGTGGGGGAGGCATTACACAGCTGCTCTTACCGGGGTTCATGTGTGTGGAATTGCTGTTGAAGACATCGCTATTCAGCGTCCCTTGTAAAATGAACATGGAATTCCTTCCTCAGCCTAGTGTCAGGAAAAGATATGTGTCCCAAAAAACTAGTGTAGAAAAACCACATAACCCTTCCAGGTTTTTCTTTGATTGGGCAACCAGGAAGCTCAAAGCTAGAGCTCAACCTCGGTATCTGCTTCTATGTATACTCCCTGTCCCCCTCTCTGTATGTTTTCAGAACTCTTTAAATTTAAGCATATACAGTCATACCCGACTTAGGACTTATTTCAGTTATGGCGAACTACCTTTTTTTTTTTTTTTTACATCTTATCTTCAGTAATTTGCACCACATACAGTGTTGCAGCACATAACTTGCTGATGTTATCATTCTCTTATTATTCTCATGCCAACCCCCAAAGACAAAGATCAGATTTATAAAGATACTGATAATAAAAGGTAATAATAATGAAAACCAAAAAAAAAAAATGAGATATCCGACTTACATCAGAACCAACTTACGAAGGAGCTGTCTGAGCGGAACCCCATCATCAGTCGGGGGCCACCTGGAATGGGTGTGCTCTCCTGTAAACTTCTCGCATCCTTTTCAGAGGCAGGTGGAGGTGACTATGATAAATAAGCAGAGGTTGCTGAGTCCGACTCACGGCACCCAACAAGAACAGACAACCCTCCTCTCTGCCCCCAGATCCAGGTGCTGTGGACTTGGACAAAGTGGCCAATGTGATTGTGGACCATTCCCTGCAGGACTGTGTGTTCAGCAAGGAAGCAGGACGCATGTGCTACGCCATCATCCAGGTTGGGTGGTAGTGGGAAAGGGGAGATGCTTTGGGGAAGGTGCTCCAGGAGTGGGCAGAAGCCTGGTCGGCACGGCAGCGAGACAGAAGCAAAGAAGGGCAGGTGGGCCCTCAGCTGAGGGCGCTTGGGTGGTGGCTGGGATGGCACCTCCTCCTGCTGCTCACCAGCCTTTCGCTGGCTCGCAGGCAGAGAGCAAGCAAGCAGGCCAGAGTGTCTTCCGTCGTGGACTCCTCAACCGGCTGCAGCAGGAGTACCAGGCTCGGGAGCAGCTGCGGGCCCGCTCCCTGCAGGGCTGGGTCTGCTATGTCACCTTCATCTGCAACGTCTTTGACTACCTGAGGGTGAGGCCCCAGCAGCCACCCTGGATGGCAGACAGCCTGCCTCCCAAAGCCCAGGCTGGCCTGCTTCCCACTGCCACTCAGCCCGGTGCTCTGGTCCTCTTTCTCCCCCAGGTGAACAACATGCCCATGATGGCCCTAGTGAACCCTGTCTACGATTGCCTCTTCCGGCTGGCCCAGCCCGACAGCCTGAGCAAGGAGGAGGAGGTGGGTGGCCTGACACAGGGCTGCGGAGGTGGGCAGTCTGGCTTAGCTCAGAGGGCCAGCCCACTGTCCATGGAGGTTTTTGAGGGCACCACTTCCTGGGGCAGGTGCCTAGCGGGGGCATTCAAGGCCTGTCACAGTGCCAGGTATAGAATTTATCCAAAACACACAGCAGCCAAAGCTTCTGGCTCAGAGACTTCCTTCCCAGAAGGCAAGCTGACCTGTGGTAGGCACAGTGAGAGCTACGGCCAGCTGTGGATGCCACTGGCCTGGAAACCAAACCAGGGGAGGTAGAAAAGTGAGGCGGTTAAGAAGCTCTTTGTCCAGCCCGGCCCAGATGAGCCTTCACCAACTCCGAGCTTGTTTCCTTCCATGTGCGTTGTGGGCAGGACCCACCGGGTGGCATGAGAGTGAAGCCAGACAGCACGAAGGGCACAGCGCGCACCTGGTGCTCAGCCAGCACCGTCTTGGGCTGCCCTGTGGAATGCGCAGCCCTGCTCGGGTCTCACCTCCCCCTGCCCTGCAGGTGGACTGCTTGGTGCTGCAGCTGCACCGGGTCGGGGAGCAGCTGGAGAAGATGAACGGGCAACGCATGGACGAGCTCTTTGTCCTGATCAGGGATGGCTTCCTGCTCCCAACAGGCCTCAGCTCCCTGGCCCAGCTGCTGCTGCTGGAGATCATCGAGTTCCGGGCAGCCGGCTGGAAGACCACCCCAGCAGCCCAGAAGTATTACTATAGCGAGGTCTCTGACTAGGCCTCCAGCTCTTCTTCCCCCCACCTCCCAACCTGGCCAGGAAGTCATCACCTCCCCCAAGACTTTCCCTTCTAGACTTTCAGCATCTCCCGAGTTGTTTCCCACCTATGCTGTGCTCCGGCCCTGAGCACCTGCCCTCCCCTACTCAGGTCAGGAAGACGCCAAACAGGCCTGATCTCCCAGGCTGGAGCCTGCTGACAGTCTTCCATCCCCCACTGCAGCCCGTCAGCCCCTGCCCCCACCACCGTCCACCTTGGCCACGCACAGAGGGCAGCTCCTACCAGCCACTGCACTATGTAACCATGGGGGCAACAGCTACCTTGGTGCCTCAGTTTCCTCATCTGTAAACACTGGTGGGATGCTTTGGGATGTCAAGGGCAGAGACCAGAGCACAAGCCACAGCAAAAATGGATTTTTATACATTTTATATGAGGACCACTTTGGAAAAAAGCCTATTTTCTCCAGTTGGTTTCAACGAATAGATGTACTGTATCACATGCTGCACCAGTTCAGGTGAGAATTTTCTAATAAACCTTTTCTAACACTAAAACTGCTTCCTTTTCATATCAGCCAAAGGTCCACTCCAAGCTGAGAAAAGAGGAAGCTGGATTAGCCCTGAGTTCCTTGGGGGAAATCCCCAAGTCAGCCTGTTCCCCCTTGGCAAGGAGACGGGCTAAGGGGGCAAGTTCTAGCCCCCAAGTAAAGGATTAATGAGCAACAAGCATGCTGTCCCATCCTTGTGAGGCTTGCCCTTACAAAGGAGCTGTATGCTTATCCACAGGGACTTTTCAACGTGCCTCCCTCTTTCCTCGACTAGGATAGAGAGGGTGGGCTGAGTTTTGTGATGCCTGGGGGAATGGCAGTGATTGACTTCGCAGGGTAGAGGAGCCTTGACCCTCCCTCTACCACCAGCGGTAGTGGGCCAGGGCACGGTTGGCCTCGGCCATCTTGTGCATGTCGTGTTTCCTCTTGATCACGGGGCCCTGGTTGTGGAAAGCCTGTAGCAGCTCATGTGACAGCTTCTCTGGCATCAGCATCCGCCGGTGCTTCTTCTCCCGGCACTCAGTAATCATCCACTTCATGGCCAGGAAGCGGCGACGCCGGTCGGCTAGGGGCACAGGGACCTGGGTGAGATAGGACACTGGCAAGTTGGTCTTAGGGCCGGCCAGGACTGGGGCGTCTGCCTTCCTGAGGTCTAGAAGCAGCCACAGGTTCTCTCTGGGCCAGCCCTGCTAAGGCTCCTGGGGCAAGGGGGGCCTGATCTTTTTCTAACTGAGCTCCTGGCAGCCCTGGGTAACCTTGGTGTGGCAGACACAGGGGCATTCATTCAGCAAACACATTAAGCATGACTCCTTTTCCTCCTAAATGGAAGCTCTGCCATGTGGGCACAGCACTGACTGGGAAAAGTCCCTCTAGCTGGGGTGACTCAGCCACCTCAGAGCATGGGTGCTTAAAAATAAGACACTCTATCCAAGACTCGTTTGCCAGACCCCCACTAGTGCCGGATGCCATGCCAGACAGTGGGGATGCAGACATAAATGAGGAAGTTCCTCCCTTTACAGAGTTTACATTGAAAAGAGGAAGACAAGAAAACCCGCTAACAACAGCGGAATACAATTAAACACCATGAGAGAGGCACCTAGTTTGGTTCAACAAACGATGATGGAGCATCAGCTATGGATCAAGTGCTATGCCAGACGCTGGCATACAGCGATGGAGTATAAACATGGTCCCTCACCTTAAGAAGCTTACAGTTTAGGACGCAGGATGCTGGACAGAAGGGGGTGGGGGTGCAGGCTTCTGAACAGGCTATTTGGGTACTTCTTTGCTCTCTTCCTCCCCATCTCCTGCCTGGGATTTTCACACTACAGACTCAGAGGAGCAGATCCTGACAGTCCCTGGTACCTAGAGAGCTATCAATCCTGGCCCAACTCAGGGGCCCTAACACTCCCAAGGACCTCCCTCTTATTTCACACATGGGCACGGGCACCCCTGCTTTCCTGGCCTGACCATTTGCTTCCACTCACCTGGTAGAAATGGCCGCCCTTGAGAATGGGTACCAGACCAATGACAGGCTCACAGTTTTTGAGAGCCTGGTGGAAGATGGTGTAGGGGTTGCGTTCAATGGTTGCCTGCTCCTCTGCAGAAGCAGCGTGGTACTTCTCAAACTGCTTCCTTTTCACAGCTTCCAGGGTCTGCAGTGGGATACAGTAAAAGAGGCTGCCCCAGGCTCCTCAAGGGGGGTAGCAAGTGCCTTACCCTTTTCTCCCATCATCCCATTTTCTGTGGCAGTGTAGCTCCTCCCTCAGCACACGCAAAACAAAGTTCCTAAGTGCCTTCTCTTTTCCTGGACTAGGACAGAAGGGTTGAGCTGAGCTTTGCAATGTGTGAAGGAATGGCAGCTGTTGACTCCACGGGACTTCATTTAAGCCCCCTCCCCACATACATCTAGAGAAGTTAAAGACGTGTTATGAAACTAGTCTCTTTCAAGCTAAATTGAAAGAACCAAGCGCAAAGCTATAGGAAAAACAGATGACACATGAGGACAGTCCTGCTTACCTGTATCATCAGGTTCCTGGCCAGCACTTTGTTTCCTCCTTTCATCATCATGTTGGTGAATTTACTTCAAAGAGAAAAGCAACATGTTTAGCTTTCCAAGGCTGTATGACAAAAACCTTACCGTAGACCCTCCGGAGGATAGTCTCCACCCGGAGAACAAAAGCGTTTGTTTCTATCTAACCTGACCACTGGGTCTTCAAACACAGAGCTTGTTTTTGTCGCTGGGGCAGCTTTAATGAGCTGAGTCTTCCTGAGCTCCCGCTCATACTTTTCCTCCTCAGTCAGCTTGGCCATGGGCTTGCGGTAATATTCCCCGTCAATCCGGGGATCCTGGTACTCAGGGCCATAGCGGCTCCACCTCACCTGGGTTAGCCTGGGGGGAGGAGGGGGAGAGGGGAGGCTGACTCCACAAGTGAATAAACCTGACTTAACAATAGGCATGTTTCCCAACCCGCCAACGACAGCGTCGCGGAGACCGCTAGCTAAACCTGAACCGCAATAAATCTGGCTCTCATTCCGTGGGAAGACCTCCCCCAAACAAGCCAGCAAAGTCTCCTCGTTGTCAAGAACAAACGGTAGGACAGGTTCCTCGCCTGTGTATCTCTCCCCCACCTCCAAACACATAGGAGATCCCAGTTCCGAGTTATTTAGCAGAGCCGCACTTTCAGATCCGAGTTAGATCACTAGATCTCCCCGACCCTCGAGCGGGAGCAGTAACTAAGCCTTCAGTAATGGCCCAAGGTCAAGTAGCTAGTCATAGGCTTGAACCCAGATATCCCGGCCCCCAGGGCACTGCTCTCTCCAGGGCCCCACACAGCCTGCCTGTGGCCACCTTCCTTCCCCCACGGGCCCCTCCGTGAGGATCCAAGTGCCTCCCCACCACAGCTGTCCATTGCCCGCTCACCCTGGAAGCCGCAGGACAACACCTCGCACACCCAAGGCCAAGCCCGACCACCCTCGCACAGCCTTCACTGAGGGAGCAGCCATCTTGGCTGGCCACGAGGACCCGACGGTGACTGCCCTCGGCGTGCCTGAGCGAGTGACGAGGGAGTGGCTGGAGATGGCAAACAGACCCCACAGGGTCCTAAATCTGGGCGTTAGAGTCTCTCACTCCAAGGTTCACAGGAAAGAACCAAAAGCAGACCCTCGCCCTCCCAATCCGCGTCGTAGTCTGGCGCTACCCTCGGTAGCTGCGCCCGCTCCTTTCAGGCCCCCTGCAGGTCACACTCCGGCTCGTCTCTTGCAGGCTCTCGCGAGGTTTGAGGGCGCAGGGCTGGCCCGGGCGGCTGCAATATGGCGGAGGCGGAAGGGGAGAGCTTGGAGTCCTGGCTGAGTGAGTAGCCGCGGCCGCTTCTGCCTGTCCCTGAGCCGCCGAGCTGCCCTGCTCTGCGCTCCTGCGCCCCCTCCCCGGGCTCTGCGGCAGCGCCGTCTGGCAGCCCGCGCCTGGGTTCGCTCCTGTCGCGGGCGTTCCGCGATCACACCCCTTCCCCTGCCGGGCGTTCTGGCGCCCGCCTCTCCCTGCTCCCTTTGCTTCCGCGCGCAGCGGCAGGAGCTTGGGGACCTGTCGGGTCCTCGCAAGCTCGGGGAACGCTACAGCTTAGTTCTCCGGGTTGACATGCGTCGGAGCTTTGGGAAAGATGGTGGTGGGGCCTCGCCGGCCTGACTCCGGGACCCCTGCGCCTCAGTCCCTGACGGAGGGAAGAGCTCCGGATTTGGGCGGAAACTCCGGGAGTGGTGGGTGCTGCTGACCATGCTGACACGCCTGGCAGTTTCCGAATTGTGACCATGTATTTGAGGAAAAGTGACCGCTTCGCCCAGGCAGAATGTTTGAAGTGAGCATAATTTTCCAAAGACAGCGATGGTAGTTCCTTAGCCTAAAGCATGAGTCTTGATAGACTGGGGAACAGAGCTCTCTGCCTTTTCTCCTGCAGTGACCAAAGCATGGTGAAATCTGTACCCCCCCACCCCCCGAACATCTTAACGAGTCAAGAATTCTGTACAGGTTCAGGGGCACCGTCTGATGCTGCAGTTAGAGTTTGCTATGAAGGAAATATGCGCTAACCTTGGTAGTAGGTAGGACTTTGCTGAAGGCTTAGTAAGTGCACTTTGCTATAGGCCAGATCCTCTGGAGCCTTCTTTCAGTGGATGACTGGATACAGCCTCGTGCAAGGATCCCTTATTTAGTAGTGCCTCTAGGCTCTTGTAGGTGATGGCTGTTTCCTCCAATAGCCTGACCTTTTCTAAACAAGAGACCCCTTCAGGAGGGTGAACCTAGGTTTACAAGGGGTGCATCCTAGAAGAGAGAACACGTCAAATTGCATTTGCAAAACCTGCAGTTGCAGGCAGGTCACAAAGCCACCTATATATGTGGAACTGTTCTCCAAGGAGCTCAAATTGCTTGGCAGGCGTTCTTTAAATTCATTTACCAAGTATCCTAGGGAAGCAGGTCCTACTGCCACCATTTCACAAAAGGAGGACGCCTTGACTCCAATCAGACATCCTGCCTGGAGCCACCCAACTGGGTATAATCACACCGGAATTGACTCAGTTCACAGATATTAACAGGGTTAGTGGAGTAATTTAAGTGACCTAATGAGTTTAATAGGAGCCCTGGTGGAGCAGTGGTTAAGCGCTCGGCTGCTAACTGAAAGGTCGGCAGTTTGAACCCACCAGCCATTCCAATCCCCCAGCTTCTCCACGGGAGAAAGATGTGGCAGTCTGCTTCCATAAAGATCACAGCCTTGGAAACCCTATGGGGCAGTTTTACTCTGTTCTGTAGGGTTGCTATGAGTCAGAATCGACTTGACGATAATGGGAATGAGTTTAATAGGCTAGATTTGTTTAGAGTTCACATATATGTATTTTTTAATATTTTACTTAGTGTTGGTGGCAATACTGTATACACAACCATACATCCATTTATGATTTCTTCATGAACAGTTCAGTAACGTTGGTTCATACTTCACACTGTGTCACCATTCTCACTAACTCTACGCAGATTGTCTCATCGTCATTAACGTAGGTTCTCTGCCCCTTAAAGTTCTCATCTGTGCTTCAGGTTAACTGTGTCAGATTAAGCTCATACAGATAATTCTTTATAAGAGGCAGACATTCTTTTATTAGTTGAGCTAAACTGTTGTTTAGTTTAACAATGGCTTCACGGGATAGTTTTGGTTCAAGGTTTAAAGACTATTTCTGGGCATTAGATTTGGGGGTTAGAGTTACATTTTAAAATAGAAGAGGAACAGACCTGGTTTTGAGGTGAGTAGAGATGTTGAGGGCAAATGAGATGGTGTCTGTAGAGACCAGATCAGCCTAGCCATTGACCCTTTCTTATTAAAGAGTTAAGTTTAGGGCAGTGGTAAGACTCCTTCAACCCTTAACCTCTGTTCACCTTTACAGTTCTTCTGACTTAATGGTGTGCACTGTACCAGTTGAACAAACCAGTGTTTGGGGTTCACCGCCATCTTAGTCTAGGTCCTTGTCACCCCTTGGTTTGCCTGAATTATTGCAGAAGCCTCTATTGAGCCCAGTGTCTCCAGTCTATCCTCTCTGCTCCTCAGTGCATTCTACATTCTGCTCCCAGAAAAGCATTTCTAAAACTGTTGAGTCAAGTCATTCCCACTGCTGCCGGACCTGCCCCCTGTGTCACCCTCTGTCATCTGGTCCTGGACCTTCCCTGCCTCCTCCCCTGTGGCTTCCAGATACTCTTCCCTGCTTTGGTCAGTCTGATGTTCTTGTCCCACCAACACACGTTTTTCATCCCTGGAATGCCCTGCACCCTTTCGCGCAACTAAATGCTTCAAGACCCATTCCAGATTCTCCTTCCTAGGAGCCATCTCTCGGTGACGTCAGCCTCCTCTGAAGTCCCATCATTACCAAGTCAGTCCGTAAATATTTAACGAGTACCTGTTTAGTGAGGTGTTATGAGACCAAAACTTCAAGTTCAAGTGGTCTTTGCCTTCAGTTTGATGGATACAGTGCAGGAGTGGGTGAAGATTTCTTAAATAAAAGGATAAACATACAAGGCAGTAGCCCTGAGTGCCAAAATGCAGGCAGTTTCTTTAGAAAATTGGAGATACGGTAAGTGAAAGATGATTCTCTCTTATTGTTCAGCAAGGAGATGACCTCAGAGCTAGGCCTTCAAGAATGCCAAAAATTCGCTAAGACCTCACCAGACGGTTGTGTGTAGGGAGCAGGCCGTGTTTGGGGCAAACAGTAAGAGAGGTGTTTGGCTCCTGCAAGCAGAGAGTTCCTGTGGGGGCACTGTGGGAGATAAAGCTGCCAAGTTAGGACCACATTCTGGAAAGCCTTGATTCCAGCCTCAGAAGTTTACATTTCTGCAGTTATCAGTTATTCCTACTGTACCTGATAAAATCAGTGTTTTAGGAGGATTGATAAAGGGGTTTTTGTAAAAATGGAGACAGTGTCTGACCTCCTCTAACTTCATGAGGGAGAAGGAGAATCAAGATCAATAGCCCAAGACTGATTCCTATGAGGTGCAGGTCAGACATACCTCCTCTCTCCAACTTTTTTTTACCAATTCTGACACCAGCTATCCCCCCCATGGCACTCTCTCCTTCGCTGCTGGGTTTGTTAATTTGTTACAATGGCCCCATAGAACTCACAGACCATACACACAGTAATGGGGTTTATTAGGGAAGTAACAGGTTACAATTCAGGATCACGAATGATTCAGGATACAGCTCTTCAGTCAGGACACCTTCTCAGCAGTCAGGACACCTTCTCGGCCATGCTTACAGGCAGGCCTCTCCCTGGCCCTTGGCCTCTCAGCTTCTTGGCCTGGCTTCTTCCCTGCATGGGCAAGTGTTACAAAGCTCTTTAGCTCCACCAGTAAGTGCCCAGGGGCACCTCACTCCGCCAGGAAGCCTCCTGCCCGAAGGCACTCAGCTCTTGCTCCATGGGTCAGCACACCCACTGTAGCTGCCTTGCTCCGTGGGCCAGGAAGCCAACTGTGTTGTCTCACACTGGTCTCCTGGTTCTACTCCTGCTCATTCTCTGCTGCTGCTTTTCACCGTCTGGTGCTTTCTCCAGTGTTACAGCTCTCTTGTCTCCTGGGTCTAGGAGATTGTCAGTGCAGGGACCCCGGGTCCAAAGGACACAGTGCACTCCTGGTTATTCTTTCTTGGTGATAGTGAGGTTCCCTCTTTCCATCTCTGGGATGCCTCATTTAAGCCTAGTGGGATGGCAAAACTGACCAATCCCCTCATTAGGGTTTCATACACCTTGTTTGCATGGTCCCACCCCAACAAGGGTGCCATGTACCTCATTTGCGTTGTCAGCAAGCTGTCCAATCCCCTTGATGGGCCACACTCACCTTGTTTGCTTAGTCCCACCCAATCATTTGGTAAGAGAAGACCATGGCGAGAAAGGCCATATAAAAATGATCCATCGCACCAAAGTTCAATATAGGATGGATTGGAACAGAAGTTCTAGAAGCAGGTGAGAAGTCAGGAGGTAGGGTGGGGGCAGGGACAAGAAAGGAGGGAAATGATTTAAAAAGCCACTAAGAAGGAAGGGACTATAGGACTGATGGAAATGAGTGGGGAGAGGGGGGAGGAGCCAAGGATGGGGTTTCAAATCTGGGTGCCTGGGGATGGGACCAAAAGGGGCTCATGAATGATAGTCCCATTTATAGAAATAGAAGAGTCAAAAAGGAGAAGAGATTCATTTGGTTTTAGACTTGTTTCTTTACCAAATTAGCACTTAAAATTGTATACTGTCTAGTTTAATGCGCCAGTTATTTGTCATGTGCACCAGAAGAGCATCACCTCTTCAAGGATAAGAGCTGTGTCTTGGCCTTTTTTTGTAGTTCTCCACCCCACCCCCGGTGCTTGGCAGGCTGTGTGCTTGGTTTCCTATGGGTGCTTAGCAAAGACTTGAGGATTCACAAAGTCTCCCTTTTGATTCAAGACCCTCGCACTGAAGGTTGACTCTTTATTCCCTCCCCAGCTCATGTTCTTGCCTCTGCTTATTTCTAAGTCATTGGCTGCATAGAATGTTCATCTCTGAAATGTTTGAGTCATGCTGGAATGGGGTAGCAAGTGCCCCTGCTTCCATCACTCCTTGGCCCGTGTAGGTCCCACGAAGTTCAAGACTGGCACTAGAATTGAGCTGAGAATGAGAGCATGAAAGCCAGAGGCTCAGACACAGAAAAGAGCCAGGCTTTCAACAGAGACCCGAAAATCATCAGAAACCATGAGTTAGAGCAGAGCCCAGAGAAGCAGGGTTTGTAGAGAAGAACCTGGTGGCACCTCGTGCCAGGTAAAGGAGGAAGTTGAGTGGGTGGAAGGGTATGTTCATCTGGTGGGGAGGCGGCATGCAGATGGAGAGACAGAGTCACCCAGAATTATCCCCAGAGGTTTCTCCCAGTTCCCATAGGTGACTGTGGTCTGTCTGCTAAGCTGACTGTAGAGCTGGAAGAGAACTCGGAAGTGGGGCCAACCATCACTAAAACCAGGGCTTTTGGTGCCCACGTATTCTGCACTCAGAGATGAATCAAGGGGAGAGAAAGTGGGATTCTAGAAAAGTTGAACATAACTTGAAAGGTAGGAGGGAGTACTCTTGGAAGCAGCAATGCTAGAGGAGGTATCCCAGGCTTGGGAAGATTACTGCTGACCATACTGAGTGCCAAGCGCCTGGTGCTTATGTGTGTGTGGAGGAGGGGTGTGGTGCAGTGAATTACTTAATGTGGCCCTGCTAGCCATAGTCTTTGTGACTCCCACATAATGACTAGATGAGACTATGCAAATAAGATGCTTGTGGCCCACCAAGGGGATTGGACGGCTTGCTGCTAATGCAAATAAGGTGCATAGAACCCTTGTGGGGGTGACACCGTGCGAATAAAGTATATGGAACTCTAACGAGGGGATTGGTCAATTTAGCCATCCCACTAGGCTTAACGGGAGACAAGGAAAGAGAAAGGCAAGTAACAACGTATAACTCGGGATGAGAAACGAGTCAGGATACAGTTCTTCGATCAGGACATCTGCTTCTCAGCCATGCTCGCAGGCAGGCCTCTCTCTGGCTCTCAGCCTCTCAGCCTCTCAGCCTCACCTCAGCCCTGCTCGGTCAAGTGTTACAAAGCTCCTAGCTCCATGGGTAAGCAAGCCCCACCCCGGCCATCTCACGCCAGTCTCCTGGTTCCTGCCGTCTTGTGCCACTATCGCTCTTGCTTCTGCTGCACTGCCATCTCTCGCAGTCTTCTGTGTTACAGCTTCTCCCATGCTCTCTCCATCTCCTGGGTCTAGCAGGTTCTCCGCACAGAGACCCTGGGTCCAAAGGATGTGCTCCCTCCCAGCTCTTATTTCTTGGTAGTAGTAGGTCCCTCTCTGATCTGTGATTGACTGCTCTTTTAAGCCTAGTAGGATGGCAGACTGACCAATCCCCTTGTTAGGGTTCCATACACCTTATTTGCATGGCCTGACCCCCACAAGGGTGTCATGCACCTTATTTGTGTTAGTACTAAGCCGTCTGATCCCTTTGGTGGGCCACAAGCACCTTATTTACATAGTCCCACCCAATCATTGTGTGGTAGTTGCAAAGACTGTGGCTAGAAGGGCCATTTTAAGTAATTCACTGCCAGGGAGTGGGGCTCACATGTTGCTCTGTATTGGGAAGATGGCTCTCCAGCCGTGAGCAGTGGAAGAGTGAGCTAGTTTTCCTCGTGCCTTGAAGTATGTGACTCTTCTTAAAGTGGTCACAGCGATGGGGGTGGGGGTGGCTCCTCAGATGATCTTTAAAGATCTCAGATGACAGAGGTTAGTAACAAAGCTCT
>NW_004443964.1:7105338-7107163 GCF_000243295.1 Trichechus manatus latirostris
GGCTTGGCTTAAAGCGATGATAGCGTTGTCTGCAATTTAAACACTGCTACGGCATTAAGAAAAGTTAGGCCTTGAGAAATCGTTTTTGAAGGTTATATAGAAAATATTCCTGTTTTTTCAAAGGAGCCCTGGGCTCGGCTGCTAACCTCAAGGTTGGTGGTTTGAATCCACCCAGCAGCTTCACGGGAGAAAAACCCAGCGATCTGCTCCTATAAAGATCACAGCCAAGAAAACTCTACAGGGCAGTTCTACTCCGTCACATGGGGTGGCTATGAGTTGAAATCGACTTGGATGGCACCTAACAACAACATTCCTATTTTTAAGTATTTATATTTTTTATCTAGTCCATTCTGACTTCAGTTTCTCCAGAAGATATTTCTCCTTAATTATTTCCACTTTGTTACCTAATACTTAGCTCATTTTTGTATAGCTGGGATTATCTGTATTTATCGGTTATGTTTACGTATCATTTTATATGAGATTTAGTAATATTTTAGTCACATATTTGTAACTGTTTACATTTGTTCTGTCAGTCCTGATCTACTCGAAGCTCCATGAGGCCGAGGATTTATTTCCTCTTTGCTTTGTGACTTTCAAAACCTTGGACAGAGGGGCAATATTTGTAGGCTCCTGACCACTCCCTGACTGAACTATTGAAGCTTCTCTGTTGGAGAAGAAATTTGGAAGCAAACTTCCCTTCACATCAGTGTCTAAAAATTGGATCCCACATGATGAAAACCTTCCATTATGCCCTGTTTGCTCTTCTTAACAGAGTCTCTGGTTAAGTGCTGGGCTACTGACAGAAAGTTTGGAGGTTCGGGCCCACCCAGAGACACCCTGGAAGAAAGACCTGACGATCTGCTTCCAGAAAATCAGCCGTTGAAAACCCTTTGGAGCAGTGCTATTCTGTAACACATGGGGTCGCTGTGAGTCGGAATTGACTCACTGGCAGCTGGTGTGGTTTTTGGTTTGGCACTTGATAACAATTGTCCTCTTCTTTGTTCTACTCCAAGATAAAGCCACCAATCCTTCCAACCGGCAGGAGGACTGGGAATACATCATTGGCTTCTGTGATCAGATCAACAAGGAGCTCGAAGGGTGAGTCTCAGAGCAGTTAGGGGCCAGGTGAGAGACAGCTGACTGGAAGAACAAAAACCGTGGTCACGGAGGGCTGGCCGGCTGGCTCCAGGGCCAGTGTAATGAAAGCGGTCTGCTTGTCTCCAGGCCACAGATCGCGGTCCGGCTGCTCGCCCACAAGATCCAGTCCCCACAGGAATGGGAGGCGGTGCAGGCCCTGACGGTAGGTTCTTCAGTCTCAGAGGTGGATGAATGTGATGGGTCTCCATGAGCCCAGGCCTTGCTCACACACCCGCTGGGTTCTCAGTGGTTCTCAGGCCTCACGCTCAAAGCCGGCAGGAAATCGTCAATACAAACTAGATTTATCTGAAACACGTTCAGTCGGCACTTTTACAAGCGTGTGTGCCCTTGCCAGGCACTGTGCCAGGTGTTAAGGCCTCAGAGATGATTGTGGTCCAGCCAGTGTGGCACCCACTGGCTAGTGCGAGAGGCTGAGGTGCTGAGGGAGGGCACCCGAGGCAGGGCCCGAGCCCCACACGGGGTGAGAGGCCACTTCTGGAAGAGACACTGACGGAATTGTCTTGCCAGATAAGAGTTGGCCAGCAGAAGAAAGGTGAGGTGAGTATAATCATGCTGTAGCTAAAGAATGCCAGTTCCTAGCGAGGCTGTCATGCTTATAAGCCCCAGCATAGGGCTGGATCCCACCAAGGGAATTCCAGACGCAGAGCAGTGTGCAGCGCTCGGGTGC
>NW_004443964.1:7109173-7120801 GCF_000243295.1 Trichechus manatus latirostris
CTGGCCCTGCCGGAAGAATCAAAGATCAAGGATGCCTACCACATGCTGAAGAGACAAGGTGCGTGTCTGCCTCCCTTCCGCCTGCAAGCAGACCTCGGAGGCTGCCCAGGGCAGGGAGAGCTAAGGGAGGTTTCAGGCCCCCAGGCTTCCTCTCTCCCTCCCTCCCTCCCTCAGAGAAATGGCATGTATCACAGGAGAAGGCCTCGCCGGGGTTCTGATGGGGACAGCTGCCCTGTCCCCTGCTGGTCCTGCTCACAGGGCTGGGTCCCCTTGGCATGTGCCGGGCCAGCCTGAGGCTGAGTGAGTACGGTCTGTCTCCTTTCAGGCATCGTGCACTCTGACCCCACGATTCCTGCTGACAGGACACTCATCCCCTCCCCACCCCCTCGTCCCAAAAACCCCGTGTTTGATGATGAAGAGAAGTCCAAGGTAAAGTACGCCCCAGGCTGGGGTTCTCAGGTGAGGGTGGCAGCAAGGGGTGGACGTGGTCTTGCTCAGCACCGCTGGTATCTGGTCTCTCTGTGGTCTCCTGGGTGGGGGCTCCCTCTTCCCCTCACCTTTGGTACCCTCCTCTTCCAGCTTTTAGCCAAGTTGTTGAAGAGCAAAAACCCCGATGACCTGCAGGAGGCCAACAAGCTCATCAAGTCCATGGTGAAGGAAGTGAGTGCCGGGCTCACAGGGTGTGGGGGAGGCACCTGGAGCCAGAGGCAGAAGTCTCTTCCACTGGGTGTCACACCTGTTTGTTCTCCCCTGGAGAGGCCAGAGGACGGGAGGAAAAACGTAGCTTCTGGGAGAGAATGGGATAGAGAAGCAGGAGTTGATGGAGCCCAGTTTGGGTGGGGGGTGGGAAATGGTTTTTTGGAAGAGAGAAAGTTCACATGAGTCAGAGGCACGTGGATCCGAAGAACCGTGCCATCAGCAGGAGCTGCCAGTGGGGTTTGGCCTTGGCACTCTCGTGCTGTGGTAAGGGGCCATCCTGGCCTGTGGGCTTCTGGGTGGACGTCAGAAGACCAGTGTTGCTGAGCTTTCTCCTTGCTCCTCTCCGATGGTGCAGGATGAGGCCCGGATCCAGAAGGTGACTAAGCGTCTGCACACTTTGGAAGAGGTCAACAACAATGTCAGACTGCTCAACGAGATGCTGCTTCACTACAGCAAAGAGGACTCTTCAGAGGCCGACAAGGAGCTCATGCAGGTAGGCCTGCCGTCTGGAGAGGAGCCGGCCTCGCAGGCGCGCTGCTCTGCCACTGAGGACCCGCGCTGTTGAGCCTGGCTGTGCGCTCGGAACTCATTACCTTACTGATCTGCAGGGCAGCCAGGCACACAGATGGTAGCGTCCCCATTTAATGAGAGGTAATGTGCCCCAGGTGGCAGGGCTGGGGTGTGAACCCATCTGCGACTCCAGAGACATACCTTTGGTGCTTGCCCAGCCTCTGCCGCCCCCCAGGCTTAGGCCTTCTCTGCTGCACCTCAGGCCAGTGTCAGGCAGAGACGCCTCCCCTCACTCGCCCCAGCGCCCTTGGGGTCCCAGTCGTGTAGTCGGGGTGCAGTGTGGTGGAGGCTGACAAGCCCTGCCATAGCTGACTGCAGGACTTAGGGAGCCCTGGCCTGTCTGGGCCTGAGCACTGAATGAGCTGACCGCGAAGGGCCTTCGTCGTTCTGACTTTCAGATCTGGTCTCTTACAGGAGCTGTTTGATCGGTGTGAGAACAAGAGGCGGACGTTATTCAAACTAGCCAGTGAGACAGAGGACAATGACAACAGTTTGGGTGAGTGACAAGGAAAAGTGGTTGGGAAAGATGACTCAGGAATTTGGGTGTGTGTGGAGGAAGGAGCCCTGGTGGCGCAGTGGTTAAGTGCTCGGCTGGTACCTGAGAGGTTGGCAGGTCGAACCCGCCAGCTGCTCCGTGGGAGGCTGCTTCTGTGAAGATTACAGCCTTGGCCACTGTTACTGAACGTTTTTGATCAAAGATTCTATCGAAGAATCCTGATCAAAAGGAAGAAAATGCAGAACAGAATTTAAAATTCTCGTGGACTCCAGACTTCAGAGCCATAGAGGCTGGATGAACCCCATGAAACGATTGCCCAGAGATAAACTTTAAACCTTAAACTAAAAATATCCTGAAGTCTTCTTAAAACCAAATTGTTTAGCGTAACTAGTAAAGAATGTCTGCCTTGAGCTTTGTGTTCTTTTGAGGACTATTCATATGGGATCCAATTGACAACTACTAGAAGGAGTAGATAGGAACTTGAGAGGGCGGTGAGTTAATGGGGGAGGAACAATTTGGAAAAGGAGGGAGAGAATGGTTGCACAACCTGAAGAACGAAATCAATGTCACCAAATTGCACACGTAGAAACTGTTGAATTGGTGTGTGTTCTACTGTGTATATTCTCAGAAATAATAATTTTAAAAAAGATTACAGCCTTGGAAATCCTATGGGGCAGTTCTGCTTTGTCCTGTAGGGTCAATAGCTATGAGTTGGAATCGACTTGATGGCAGTGGGTTTGGTTTAGGTTTTGTGGTGGTGGGAGTTGTCCCAGCCAGGAGTGAGGGTTTTCTCTGTTCGTCTCTAGGGGACATCCTGCAGGCCAGTGACAACCTCTCCCGGGTCATCAACTCTTATAAAACAATTATCCAAGGGCAGGTCGTCAATGGGGAGGTGGCCACCTCAGCCCCACCCGGCCCAGAAGGTAAAATGTTCTGATTCCCCGTTCTGGGCCCCTCCAGACCAGCCCCAGCTCTCCATCAGCCACTGGTGCAAGCTGACCAGCGTCATCCCCAGGGGATTCCAGGCCATTCCCAGGGGTCCTCGGCTTCCTGGAGGCCAGGGGATGTGGAAAGGGCTCATCCCGTCTGCCTTCTCCAGCTGGCTTTCCGTGGCCCTTGGCGGCACTGCGTCCTGCCACCCAGCCGCTTGGGGCCCCTAATTCCTCCCGTCGCTCTTCATCTGCCATCCAGGAAACACGCACACCAGTAGCCACGGCACGCTCATCGACCTGGCTGAGTCCGACACGCCGGGCAGCTCGCCCCCAGTGCTGGCGCCCATACCCGTGCCACCCACATCGGGCATCCCTGTCCTCCCGCCACCCCCTCAGACCACGGGCCCCCTGCACAGCTGCTCGTCCAGCCAGGCCGAGGCCCCACCTGAGACCAGCGGCACCAGCAATGCCCTCTCCCTGCTGGACGAGGAGCTGCTCTGCTTGGGTGAGGTCCCCTGGGGGCCTCTGGGGGAGGAGAGGCTCTGTGTGCCCCTCAGTAGGGAGGGGGCTTCAGGTGCAGGGAGAGTCGTCCACGTTCAGGGTCCTGGAGGCTGAGATTCTCACGTCCTTCCTATGGGGACTGTCTTCACAGGGGGCACTAGGGGCTGTGTGTCATGTACTCTACCCCTTCTCCCGGGTGCTCCTCACAGCAGTGGAAGGACAGACAGAACCCATTCTCCCTGGAGGCTGCCTGGAGAACCGCCCCCCTTCATGCTCCCTTTTACCCACTGATGGCACTTTTGTTCGTGGCCCTTCCTCAGGCAAGGGGGGCATGTCTCATCACCATGTCCCTCTCTGTCCTCAGGCCTCACTGACCCGGCTCCCAGCGTTCCTCCAAAAGACACAGCTGGAAATAGCCAGTGGCACCTGTTCCAGGTAGGGCTGCGGTGAGGGCGACATCACCAAGGTACTTGAGGACCTTGACGCACTCTTTGCTGCCCCGTTAGCTGAAGCCTGCACTGTGCCTACCTTCTGAGGCACTCTGTGCTAGCTGTGGGGGGGCTCTGAGCACACCTCAGTGCCTTTCTCAGGCCGTGTTCTTGGGGGACTCCTCACCCCGTGCACAGTCATCGGGCACAGCTTCAGTGCCCCAGAGGAGGAGGGCCAGTGGTCGGAGTGCCGCAGTCCCATGCCTGGCAGCTGACCCCCTAGGGCCCTGTATTCGCCCACCCTTCTCTTCTCCCGACAGAATGAACAGGCTGACCTGGACTTCTTTGGCCCCAAGCCGGGCCCTGCTAGCCACGGCTCTGTAGACGGCTCTCCCTTCCAGCCCGCAGCCCCACCTGCCAGCAGCTCCCAGGCACCACCGCTGTCCCCCTTCCCGGCTCCTATCGTCCCGGCCAGCGTTCCTGCTCCCAGTCCAGGCTCCTTGTTCTCCACTGGACTGGCCACAGCTCCAGACCCAAAGGCTGAGCTGGCAACCCCCGGGTACCATGGCTCAGCCCTGGGTGACAGCGCCCCGCACCACCTGGACGCACTTGACCAGCTTCTGGAGGAGGCCAGAGTGTAATGCAGGGGAAGAGATAGGCTGGGTGCGGGTTAGGCCTGGGCCTTGGCACAAGGAAGGGGCCGCCTGTGGGGGGAGTGACTCTTCTGGCCTGATCAGGTGGCTGGAATCTGGCTAGGGGCCAGGGCCTTGGTGAGGGGTTGGCCCGGCAGCTTGGCTTGCTCTCTGACTGGCCTCCTGTCCTCCTTCCTAGGTCCTCAGGCTTGGTGAAGCCCATCTCCTCCAGCTTCTTCCCTGGGGCCGCACCCTCCCCTCTCCTCACCACCGCCGCCTTGGCCAGACCACTGCTGCCCTTCCCCGCGGTACCCGGCAGCCCCCTCCTCCAGCCCCAGGGCAGCCCCCCAAAGGGGCCCGAGCTTTCCCTGGCCAGCGTCCACGTCCCCCTGGAGTCTATCGAGCCTAGTAGGTGCTGGAGGTGGGGGGAAGGTGGAGCCCAGTGGGCAGCTCTGGGGGAGGTGTAAGGTGGGGACGTAGGCCCTTCTTCGGGGGTCCGTTAGTGTCAGGCTCCACCCTGCTGCCCCAGCTTTACTGCTTCTAGCTGCTTGGCCCCAGGATCCCCTGATAAGGGTCCTTCCCAGACCCCTAGGGGAACCACGGAAGGAAGTGGAGCCTCCCAGCAGCACTAGGCTGGACTGTTCACCCAGAGCCTTTGGATTCCTCGATCCTTTCCTCCTACACCACATGCCGCCTTCTTGCAGGCAGTGCCCTCCCCGTGACAGCCTATGACAAGAACGGCTTCCGCATCCTCTTCCACTTCGCTAAGGAGTGCCCGCCAGGGCGGCCTGACGTGCTGGTGGTGGTGGTGTCCATGCTGAACACGGCTCCCCTGCCCATCAGGGGCATCATGCTGCAGGCCGCCGTGCCCAAGGTACCTCCCCGCTGCCTAGGCCTCTGTGGCCACCCCAGCCATAGCGAGCTCCACCTCAAAGGAGCTTCTCTGCCCTCCTTGTCTTTAGTCCATGAAAGTGAAGCTGCAGCCACCCTCAGGGACGGAGCTCTCCCCTTTCAGCCCCACCCAGCCCCCTGCTGCCATCACCCAGGTCATGCTGCTGGCCAATCCGCTGAAGGTGAGCCCACCCAAGGTTAGGACCTTGGCACCCAGCCCCGGCCCTGCCTCCACCCTGGCCGCTCCCTCCACAGGGGCAGCATTATGACACTGCAGTGGGAACACGCATTCTCCCCCCCACCCCCCAAGGCCGGGCTGAACAAGGGTTGGGGCAGGAGCAGTGCCATCCCTCTAGCACAGAAAGCAAGGGCTGTGAGAGGGTGTCCTGCTGTGGGGCCACAGGCCGGGCCTCATGGGCTCCCCTCTGTCGCAGGAGAAGGTGCGTCTTCGGTATAGGCTGACCTTCGCCCTGGGGGAGCAGCTGAGCACAGAGGTGGGCGAGGTGGACCAGTTCCCTCCTGTGGAGCGGTGGGGCAGCCTATGACCCCGGAGGACACTGGCATCTCCGCTGGGAAGCCCAGGAGGCTGCCCGCACCAGGTGGCACTGGGAGCATCTGCCCACATCCTGACTGCAGTCCTGTAGCTGATGTGGGACCAGCCCCGGGCGCCGAGCTGCTGCTGTCACGATGATCTTCTTTGGCCCCTAAGAGGACCTGTTTTTATTACTTGTGTGACTTGAAGTGGCCATAGTGTCAGGGGTAGGAAGTAGCCCCTGACTCACCTACTGTCCTGGACCCAGGCCCAAGGCTTTGAGGAGGTCCCCCCACTTTTACCAGCATCCCCAGATGCTATGGGGGGGAAGTCTCTAGAGAGAGACTGATGGGCCCCCCTCGAGAACCCTGTCCTTGCACCCATGCAGAGGCGTGGCCTGAGAGGCTGCCTCCGCCCTGTTACTGTTCTGTGCTTCCCAAATCCTCTGGCTGGTTTTCCCTGCTGGCAGTGCCAGCCCCCACCTCCAGCAGGTGGGCCCCTAGCACAGAGCCAGGAATCAGTGTGCTGTGGAATCTCCCAGTCTGCCGTGGTGGGCAGCATTATCCTGGAATGGATACCGAAGGACAGCACAGCCTGGAATAACAGGTTGTATGCGTTTGTCTCCAGCAGTGGCAGGCTGTGTCCTGTGGACACCACAGCAGACATGGAACCCAGCCTGGTAGAAACAGAACCTGGCCTTGTACCTAAACTAGGGCTAGGAAAGAAAGTGAAGACAAGCCCCCGGCGTTTTCCCCGGAAGCAGCCCCTCAGCTTCTGAGAAGAGTGTGCCCTGCCCTGGACCAGGCCGCCCTGCTCACTACCTCTTGCTTGGCAAGGCATAGACTGCTGGGCTGCCTTCACGTCTGAGGACAGCCCCGCCGCCCCCTGCGTCCCCTCCCACCTCACGGCGTTGATGTGTAGCATCTACAGCTGTACACAGGGCCTTGGGCTCAGGCACCTTGCACTAGACTTAGTCCTTTCGTCTTAATTAGAGGGTTCCCCAGAAGGCCCAATGACCCCTAGCTGCTAAGGGCACTGTCAATGGGATGCTGGGTCTGGAGGTGTGAGATTTGGGGCAGACCCTATTGCTTCAACAGTGCTCAGCCCCAGGTAGCTTACCCCAGCTGTTCTGGTGGATGCAGGCCTGGGCGAGTGACTCCAGGCCAGCAGGAAGTAGAACCACCAGCTGACGGGCTGGGGAAAAGCAAGTGGCTTATCTGAGCTCAGCTGAACCAGCTCAGAGCCATCCCATCTGAGACTCCTGGGGAAAAATGGAGTAAGCCACAGTCCCTGTCCCCTCCTGGCTCCTTCCCAGGCTTCTTTACTCCATGTCAAGAGGTCATCCAGCCCCTCACTCTCTTCAGCAAGCAGGTTTCACTGCTTCATTGCGACAGGTCAAGTGAATCAATTTCACTACTTAGGGAATAAGTAGGAGCTTTCCAGAGGCCAGATGCTGCAGCCCTGGGAAGACCTGGGGGGGGGGCGGTTACTCTGGAACTTTACCTTTATAATAAGCTTTAGACATTAAAAATTATTTATGAGCATCCCTCATTACTATCGAGGTCACTGCTTCCTGGCAAACAGCTGTACTGGAGATACCAACTCTGCTGCCCTTGTTTTGCTGTATGTTAAATAAAATCATGTTCCCCCTACTTGGAATCCTTCTACTGTAGGCACCATCCACCCTGGGGGAGAAGGGGCCCGGTGCCACCTGTGGCTTCCAAAGGGAGAGCTGGGGATAGGTGTGCTGGAATTGCCTGGTTTTTGTTGAAAGTATAGGTTCCTGGACCTTTTTTTAAAAAAAAATAATAATAATAATCATCCAGAGATTTGACAAGTGTTCAGAAGATTCTGAGGTGAGGCCAGATTTCAGAAGCATCAGTGAACCACCCAGGCTCTTGCTCAAGTTTCGAATCACAAGCAGGAGGGCACAACATGCTATTCTGGGGGTGGCTTCTGAGGATGTAAGGAAGTCAGTTGCATTTTCTTAATTTTTTCTCTCAGCTACAGAGTGGATACAGACACAAACGCCCTGGCTGGACTCTGGACGGACTTGCCTTGTATTTGCAAAAGAGAATGTTTATTCTTTTAAGAATGTATATACACACTGTCATACAAAGATGCCACGCTGGAGCAGCTCTTGGCTGGCCTCAGGAACCTTCCAAGGAGCCTTCTTTGATAATTGCCCGAGCAAGGTTTCGTGCAAGAGCCAGTCTCAGCATTTCCACCTTGGTGGTCTCTATGTCGTCATCCTAGAAGCAAGTAGTCAGCGTGAGGCCCAGTAGGAAGTACTTTACAACTAAGGTAGGCTCTGTCTAGTCCAGAGGTAGATAGGGAAAAATAACTGCCAGTAAGTTCTCAACATAAGAGAAAGCAGTATGCAAAGGACCACTGCAAACAGGTCCTCTCCGATCTACAGGAAGGAAGAAGGATAGAGACCAGAACAGTAGCAACACCCCCATTTTCTCCTTAAAGAAGCCAGTGTGTCACACTTACAGGCTAAGAGCCAAGAGGCAGATAAGTCTGTCAGGGGCTGGCCAGTGTTCTGGGAGGGAGAGGAAGCCTGAGATGGATGGAGCCTTCCCCGTCTCCCCTTTGGAGCCCAGAGAACTCAGATTACCTGGACTCCCTGGCCATCAGGCTCTC
Source organism: Trichechus manatus latirostris (assembly GCF_000243295.1). Classification (NCBI taxonomy): domain Eukaryota; kingdom Metazoa; phylum Chordata; class Mammalia; order Sirenia; family Trichechidae; genus Trichechus; species Trichechus manatus. The sequence continues at coordinate 7,117,501 of NW_004443964.1, forward strand.
CATGCCCTGGTCTTCCTGCGGTCAAGTCCTCCAGACACCTCATCAGCTCATACGTCTGCTCCGCTGAAAAAATCACCTAGAGGAGAGCGGCGGATGTGGGCCAAGGCCCAAACTTGGGCATGCTCTTCCTCCTCCATCTTCTCTGCATGAAGCCTGGGAGAGCAGAGCAGCCTCCTCGGCTCACTCCAGCCCTTCCAGTCAGGCCCTGACTGAGCACTGTCAGTAGTCAGCTGTCTCAGTTCAAATGCGGTCTTTTTTTGGTGTGAATATTGGATTTCCTGAGTGGGTGCGATGGGCGGGGTGGGGAACACCGCCAGAACTAAGCACCACACTGGCAAGGCCTACAGAAACACAGAGAAGAACCTCGTGGATTCAGGGTTACCTGTTTGTGTTCCAAAAGGGGCAGAGCATCTGTTAGTAGGGTCATCCAGAAAGACCGGGGGGCAATCTGCGAGGTCATCAACGACAGGAGAAGAGAAGCGCCATCAACAAAGCGCTTCTCGCCATACAATCGGTGGAATTCACGGTACTTCCCTGTTGAGAACAGACAGCACCAGATCACCTCCACATGCCTGAGTGGCCCCCAGCTGACACCTACAGAAGCCACCCTGGCCCTAAACAAGAGAGACCACACCAGCCATACCACGAGCTGTCTGCAAGCCCACGAGCCAATGAGATGCAGGTCACAGAGGCTCAGCACGCACTCTGGAAAGCTCCACAGCCACGTGGGAAAACGCAGGCACCAGACAGCCTGTGAGTCAGGGATTATAACTGAACAGATCGTCTGCGAGTCCATACTGATGTAAGTGAATAAATGGGGAAGAAGGGAAAGCAGAACGGCAACTAGAACAGAAGGAACGTGGAGTAACAAACTCCTCAGTGGTTCCCAAACTAGGGGAGAGTCTAATGAAGACCGGCTACATGAACAAGCTCGAGGTGTCTCCGCACAGACTGTTAAAACAAGGGAGAAGCGCCCTTCACAGAAACGAGCTGTGATCAAAGCCAGCACCACCAACAGTGGGACACGCAGCACTGACCGGGGCAAGGCTGCTCTCAGTGGCACAAAACACAGAATCTGAATAGAATCATGAGGAGACGTCAGACCAGCCCCAAAACAGCGGGCCCAATGCTCCTAAAATATCAAGGTTAAGAGAAAGGCAGAGGCACTGACGAGACATGACAACGAAATACAATTCGTCACCCGGATCAGTTCCTGAGTAAAGGAGCCCAACTGTAAAGGATGTGACTGGGACAGGCGGTAACTGGAATTTGGAATGTGGATGAGCTCAGTGCATTGTGTCCATGTTAAGTCTCCTGAGTGTGACAACTGTAACATGCTTATATAAGAGAGCTGCCGTGTTCTTAGGAGATGCATGTGAAGGATTTACGGAGAAGGGGGAACAGTGTCTCCAACCTACTCTGAAACTGCTGCAATAAAAAAGATTGGCTGATAAGAGAATAAAATTACATGAGGCAAAACAGAAAATACCATAGTTTTATGCAAATAACACACATTCTACATTTGTTTGCCAATCGTGCCTTCACCCCAATAAGGTGTTTCCGTAAGTATGCTATGCTTATTTTTTTTTACAGCAGCATGTAAAAAAAACTGGCACAGCGGCACTTACAAAAATGCCTCGCAGGGGGAGAGTGCAGCTGGCAAACAAATGTAGAAAGTGTGCGTTATTTGCATAAAATACAGTAGTTAGTAAATCTGGGTAGTGCGTATATGCAATTTCCTTATTCCATATACTATTTTTGTAGTTTTTCTATAGGCCTTTACAGAAATCGGAAAACAAAATTTACCAAAAAATACGCTCTGCGGAGTCTGGTATGCAGGGTTCTAATGGTTTGGAGTTGGGGCTTAAGAAGAAGAAAATACTGGAGGAGCCTGGAAGGATCCCTCAAATCTTCATTAACTGTCCATCTGTGCCCACGTTCCAGGGTATGGCACCCAGAGAGACTCACCCAGGAACGTCAGTCGATCACTGAGCATCATGGCTGGCCCCAGGTTGTCGATGAGATCCAAATCGGAGAAGCAGCCTCGCTCACAGTAATCCCTGAGGAACCTGCAGGGCCCAGCCCAGGTGAGAGCAGAGCCGCAGGCGCAGGCCTGCCAGCCCCCCAGCCCCCTGGCGTGGCAAACCCACCTGTCTGACACCAGCGTGGCAAAGGCAGCATCTTTGGCTCGGATGCTCCAGGAGAGGGCTGAGCCCAGGCGATTGTTGCGGACAGCCTTCATGGCCAGGATCTTACAAATGCTGCGAACTTTGCCAGGGAGGAGAAAAGGCAAGCCCTTCACTCTACAATCTCTCCATTCCTAAACCTGCTGGGATCAGAGCGGGCCTTCCACAGCCCAGGCCCTGCGTGCTCCGAATATGGCTTGGCTGGCAGAATTGGGAACTTGGGTTTATAAATTCTCTCTCAGCTCTGCCAGCAGTATAACAACCCACCCCACAGGACTGGCTTCATGAGTGGATTTGATTTCCAGGGTGGTGAAAAGATCTTTATTTCATCCTTTTGGTCTTAAAAGCCATATATGGTTTCAGAGAATGTCATAAACATGTAGATGCCTCTGGAAGACCAGTAACTGAGGTTTTTATCATCCGGCAGCGAGGGGAGAGAAGGGCCAATCTTGTTCCCACCTGTGTCTTGGCCTGTGCTCTTCCTGAGCCCCTCAGAGCTGCCTCTCTGCCAAGTCAGGACAGGCACCCTCAGAGCTGACCCCAGACCTGACCTCTCTGAGTGACTATGAGAGAAGGGAGAAGTGGGTCAGAACCTTTTCTAACAGGCAGCTTGCTTGATTTCTTTTAGGTCACAGTGGACCCCTAGCCCTTGCATCTGTCCCTAAGACGTGTCCTGTGTCTTGGTTTCCCTCTCGGCACCCACTGCCTGGCTATGGGGCAGTCCCGGCCTCACTGTGGTCTGGTTGGTGAGGAGGCGCCTGGCTCAGTCGTGAGCACAGCGCTCGGCTTCAGAGGTTCCCCGCCCGCCACACCTGGCAGAGGGCATGCTGGGAGCAGGCCAGCTCACCTTGTTCAGTCATCTGCCGCTGCTCACAGATCCGCAGCACCTTGAGAGCTTTCTGCTCCGTGTTGAGAGGGATCCGCTCAATGTGCAGCTCCAAGGAGACTCGGCCCAGCTCAGGACAGTGGTCAAAGTAGTCCACCCCCAGCTGCCACAGGCTGCAAAGGTGGAGGACAGGCCTGAGGGGCTGGAGGCCCGGGGGCCACCCTGGCAGCTTTGGGGGCTGGCACTGGAAGCTGCTCCTCCCCTGCCCCTCTGTAGCCTTCAGGGGCCT
>NW_004443964.1:7121195-7126848 GCF_000243295.1 Trichechus manatus latirostris
ACTGATCCCCACCCTAGAGGAGCTGGTGGTGGGAGAGGAGGCTGCGTGCCCCCGCCCACTTACTAGAGGTTGTGAGACTGGAGCAGTTTGCAGTGGTCCAACAGGTCGGTGAGATGAGCCACAAACCACCAGTTGCTCAGGGCGATGCTGTGGGTCAGACACAAGGCCAAGAAGGGAGTCAGGGGAGGCCACATCTGCATGAGCAGGAACCTCGTGTGTGCTGAGGGAGTGAGTGGGCGAGAAGAAGCAAGACCTTGGCCTCCCACAACAGCCGCTGCCACCCAGACTTTTCACATTCACGGCAAGACAGAGAAGCCAGCTAGGAGGCCGCAGGGACTCCGGAGTTCAGAGGTCCAAGAGTCCTTGAGCAGGAGACTGAGAATGGCCCAGGCCACACAGAAATGCCACCCAAACGGAACCAACGTCACCACAGCTCTGAGCTCTCCCCGAGAGGAGCGAACAGCCTGCACGGCTGGAAGGCAGCGGCCTCTGGAGGTGGTAACCGAGCGCTCTGCAAGGCCAGCTCAGTCTCTGCAAAGCCAGCCAAGTCTCAACAGCACAGAGTTTGGATTTTCACACACGGATAATGGAGAAGTCTGAGAGCGCAGCACCCAATGGAGCAGGGAAACAGCCGCGGTTCAAAAGGGGAGGAAGGTGAAACCGACACTGTGGAGCGGCGTCTGCTGGCAATAAAGGAGAACCCTGTGGAGGCAGAGCGGCTGCGGTGAGGGCAATCCCCCTGCATGGGAGGTCCTGGGCTGGGCCTGCTGTCACCCCTTGCCCGCCTCTGTGCCCCACCTGTGAGGGGCCCTGCAGTAACTGCTGCCCCGCGGCTCCCTGTGACCAGCCAGACTCCGGTGGCTGTGCAGCTGCTCTTTGCCGATGGGGCACACACTGCTGCACCTGGTATCCAAGGTTACAGGCTGGGCCAGAGCACTGGCCAGAAGATTCTAGATTAGGCAGAACATTAAACTAGACCTCTTGATTTCTGAAGGAAGACCTTTCCTTTTAGTTCAATAAGTTTTGAGGACTTTAAGGATACCAGAACTGCACTCCGGGTCCCTATTTCCTTTTGCCGGACAGCAAGGAACTCACCCCTCTTCAGAGGAAGCGGAAACCCGAGGGGAGAGTTCCTGCTCTCAGGGAAATGAGGAAAGCATGGCTAAACGTGCCGAACGGCACAGGCGTGGCCCTTCAGCTCGGCTGACTGACTGGGGCCGCCATGGGCGTATCTGCTCTGCTTCAGGACCCCGGGCTGCCCTTCCTGTCCCTGCAAGTCTGGCAGAGTTGACATGGGGGTCATCAGGTCCCACTGAGACACGTCCTTTCAAGCACCTTTAAAAAAGATACCCCGCCTTCACCTTTCATGAGGCAGATTCACGAGCCCAGTGAACATCACACCCAAGCAGCAAGGCTTCCCCTAACACCAGCCCATGGGTCCAACCCAGAGACAGACTCCCTGCCAGCCCCGCACCTCCCCTACCAACCCCAGGAACAGTGCCAGGGTCTGACTGGTACAACCCATGAGGAAGCGAGCGCTCCCAGAACCCAAATGTCAGTCCTTCACCATTCAGGAGGGCGCGGGTGTGACCGCTACTTTTGTCTCTGAAGTCGGTCCCGGCCTTCAAGTGCCTGGGATGGGGTCTTAGGATTTGCTTTTCTGCCTCCTTCAGAAAGGGATAGGAGGTACATTCCTGATCAGAAAAATCCAAACCTCAAGATCCACAGCTAACAGAAATACCTCCAACCCTTCCTGCCAGCGAGGGCAGAGGGCGCCTAACTTGCGGGGGGTACTGTGCGCGCCGCCCTGCCATCTCTGACTGGCCCAAGAGTGAGGACACTGCCTGTGGGACTCAGAAAAGCTCCGCCCCACGGGCACAGCTCCATCTTTTCCTTCTCCTGTCACTGAAAGCCACAGGGCGCTGTTCCCTCCTCCTGCCTGTTCTGCTCAAGTCTGTTCTATCCCCTTACTTAGGAAGCCCTGGTGGAAACACCCGCTGTAGCAGATGGCGTATTCAGAAATACCCACCACTTAGAACTGCAGGCAGAGACGCCAGCAAAGCCAGGTGGGGAGGTGTGTTTCTCTGTACATTATTCTCACTGACTCCTCCACAGACACCCTGCAGCCCCGCCATTCGGGAGTTAACAGGCCCGTGAAAATAATACTGACACAAAACTCGTTTTTCTTTCCTCACATCTAGTGGCATTTTCTCGATGCCCTGGCTTTTTTGGGCTGAATCAGGAAGAGCAGGTAGCAGAGGGGAACCAAATCTCCTAAAAACAAGGTAGTCGAGGTCAGTGAAATGATACGTGGACAAGGCCACCTGACGCTCGAGCCAAATCTCTCCCCTTCAGGGCCATCTTCAGTGGAACGCCCACTCGTCCAGGCTGCACAAAAAGGAGTGAATTCTTTCTGACGACTGTATACGGACATTTCTGGAAAGCCTCACTTTTGACTCCTGTTTGCCACTCCCTTTCCTGCCTTGTGGCTTTAGAACTCTCCGACGACGGCCCCCTTTTGGAGCGAGGGCTGGAGTGTGGAGTACCTACTCTGAAAATACCCGTCACCGGCCCCGTGACTCACGAGCGTGACTGCGGGGAGGTGCTGTGCCCTAAGGTAGCTGTGTGTCCATCAGCTTCCAAGAAACAGGCCTGCTTGCCTTTTCTAGATTTTTAAAATCAAGGTCATTTCCTGCAACGCGACTTTAAATAAACATTCCTGACACATGAATAGTTATAAATACAGTAGCCCTCCAGCCTCAGGAAGGTCCCCCCTCGTCCAGAGGAGCAGGTCTACAGGAAGGGTGGGACACCAGCAAGAAGGAACAGGACATGGGGCAGGGGTCCTACCTGCACTCCTTGATCACTTGGTGGATGTCAAACTCAAAGGCCGCCATCAAGATGTTGTCCAGGGGCTCTGGGCTGCTATCCCCTCCCAGAAACAGGTCCAGGCTGGACTGTGGAAAGGTGACGACCCACTCAGTCCCCAGGATGGAAGCACAGACTCCAGGGGGCAGGCAGGGCTGCTGTGCAGGAACCCTGGAGAAGGGTGACGGGTCCTTCAAAAAGGGCCCAAGGAAAGCCCCTTCCTGTTCTGCCACTCGTGGAAAATGACCCACAGGGGACCAGGCCTCTGAGACCCACCCCTCAGCGGAGCTCAGACTCACCTGTGCATAGAAGTGCAGCTCAGTGGGCTTCACCGTGGGGTGGGAGTACAGGAGCCGAGTCACCAGGAAATGGTACCAGTTACTCAGCAGCTCCTTCTGCCCCAGCAAGGCTTCTTCATCTCCCAGCATGATCTGAGGGGAGAGTTCCCCTTAGCCCCGGGGGGATGGGAGCTCAGCTCCATCCTTGTCTCAGGGCGCCTTCTAGGTCACTCTCCCCCTCCTCCTTCAGAGTGGCTAATAGGCAGGTCTCAACGAGCTGTCCTTCCCAGCAGGACCAAGCTCTGCCATGGCTGTGCTGGATGCCAGGGCCGCTGGGGCCCCCACCCCGCTGCTCCCACAGACCTTACAGAGGGTCTCCAGGTGCGGGCTGGAGGCGAACGTGCCATCCTGGAGGTGCCGCTCACACTCCTCGTGCCAGTGCTGCCACTTCAGCTCCAGCTCCGTCAAGGTCTGTGTGTTCCCAGGCTATGGGGAGACAGGCCGTGGATGTCACAGCCGCACGACCCTCTGTGTTTCCTGGAGGACCCATCTCCCGGGACTACTTACGCTAAGAATGGGCATCGTCCTCATTAGGTCCCCCAGGACTTTACACGTGCCCGCTGAGGCGGGGCTGGCGTCGGCCTCCTTGGAAAGCATCTGTCGGGCCTCATCCAGCTGGCCCTGCAGCACCAAGATGGTCACCTGGGAAGACATCCAAGACCACATGCACTCATGGGAGACCAGAGGCCCAGCCCTGCAAAGGAGGGCAGGCCTGTCCCCTCGAGCCACACTGTGGCTTTCTAACTCCTCAGACAGACAGATTCCTGTCCCGTGACCCCATCACCTTGAAACAGCCCCCATGCTTGTTTACATCCTGTCCCATTCCCAGCCCAGTGGGATGTCTGCACGTCTTCTCTTCCTCAGACCTACAAGGAGTCTCCAGAGCATGACTCCTGGCAAGGTAACTTAGTCCTACACTCTCCTGCGGAGCAGGGAAGAAGACACCTAAAAGCATCTCCGCAGCCACAGACTCAAAAAGCCACGCAGGCTCTGCAGGTAACGCGCAGCCGCCCGAGAGCAAAGGGAAAGCAGAAGTAAGGTGGCAGGGAGGGTGGCCCGGCCCACACGTGGCTCTTACCAAGTTCCAGAAGCGCTCATGTTTGCTTGGATTCTCACTGCCCAGAACCTCTGCTGACAAAATGTCCACCTCCCACACGTGCAGACGGACCCAGTCAAGGAGGTGAAGGAGGAGGGGACCAGCTGGAAGGAGAGATGCTCATCATACACCACAACCTCAGCTTCGTTTGCAGCAAATCCCGCTCCTCACGTTAGACAGGGATGCAAGGCAGCCACACTAGTACGTGGTTTCTCTCTCATAAGTGGGCACACAGCTCTGAATCAAGGACTGGGCTAGGAGAAGGCAAGCTGACTTTTACTAAAACACCCCTTTGTGCTGGGCGACCCCGCCTCTCACTGAACATGGGAAGGGTCAAACCAAAGACCCAGACCCCACACTGCACGGCCAGATTCTCATCATCACGCGACAGCCGATGGCTGTTTAAGTGATGGCCAGGAGCTAGCTATACAGCGATGGTGAAACACAGTGACAGCCCAAGCCCTCCAAATCTACTGGAGGAGGCAGGCATACTTGGAGAGCATCTGCCAACTAATTTTTTTTTTTTTTTTTAACAGCTACATTTATCGTCTCACAGTTTCAGTGGGTCAGGAATCTGAGCCTGGCTCAGCCTGGTCTAACAACTAATTTTAATTTCAAGTTGTTCAATGCTTCAGCGGGAGTATCACTCAAATGCTATGGCTGCAAAGAAATTAGCATACATCTATGGACAGCAGCAAACCCAGATCGTTCAGAGAAACGCAGAGACGCCCCCAGCACCTCCACAGAGAGCCCGATGAAGCCCAGGCACAGTACTGACCACAGCACAGCTCACAGTCAATGGAAGGATCCAAGTGGACAGAGGGAGTGCGAGGCTCTGCCTGCCCCAATCACCAGCAACAGAATTCTCAGAGCCACTCTGCCGCCCGCCATCGAGCCCCTCCTCACATCCCTGAAACATTCTGAACCTTGACCAGCCACAATGTAACACTCCCACCCCTTTCACACACCAGTTTAATGTTTGTCTCCTCGGTGCTCTTCAGAGGTAGTCAGCCTAACACTTTAGGCTTCTAGAAGGTACTCTCTCTGAGTCTTTTTGCAGAATCTGACCAAATGCAAGGCTTTTTTGGGTGTTTAGTAATGTTTTCTGATGGTTATGTTGATGAAAATCGCTGGAAAGAGCATTCTACCCACCAAAACACCCATCCCAATACACAGGAGAGACAAGGAGGAAGGAACAGAGGGCAGCCTTTGAGGTGACAGAATTACTTCATGCTCACCTGGAGCGACTTCAATAAAAAGGATCTCACAGAGATTCCAAATGAGCTCCACTGCCGACAAAATGGAGACCTACGGAAGAATCAGAGACAAGGTTTTCGTTGACAGAAATCCC
>NW_004443964.1:7128074-7130165 GCF_000243295.1 Trichechus manatus latirostris
CACACCTTAGTCTCAAGGGGGAAATAAATGCTTTGCTGACTTCAGAGACAGTGTATTTGTCCCTATTCACTACTGTGTTGGAAAAATATCTTTTACCAACAAAAAAAGGAGAATTCTATAAGTCATCTTCCAGCTCCAAGTAAAGTATAACTTGCAGCTCAGTAAAAACATCAACTGCATCCACTTGGTAAGACTAGGCCAACGGCTCCAAAAGCTCTGCTCCCTACCTCAGGGGATGCCTACATCACTACGGTATCTTTAGATTATTTCCCACAAGGACTGAAAACTTGTACAAGCATTCACCACGCACACCTTTGTCCTTCAATGTGCCAGGCCTTCGACTGAAGGGGCACCAGGAAGTTGGAGATGATCCCCACCACCCCTAGGAGCTGTCTACCTGGAAAGACGAGACTTTTGCCAACAGTGGTGACTGCAAAGTCACTCATGTGAGTGTGAGGGCACAAGAGGTAGTCCCCCTTACCTGGCTGCTGAACTGGCGGCCACTGGCTGGATCTTTAGCAGCAACTAATGAAACACACAACATTCCAAGTGAGTAATGCAACTTTAGTCTTGTTTTATAATTTCATAGCACCAGGCTCTATGGCTTGTGCCTTTGTTCCTTTTAATGACCACCTGTTTTCACCAGAGGCTAGTTTTGTTTTTTTTTAATGTTTCATATCCTTTTTTGTAGATCAATGATTCCCAAACCAAAGCCCTCAAGTTACAAGGGCACTTTCAACTGCAATCCAGCAGCCTCGAAGCTGTCTGATGCCGCACACTCTACCTGGACACGCAGGAGTCACATGGTGCCTGTAGTTACGATGACTAAACCACCTGGGTCGGAGACTGGGAATGCGCTATCTGAAAATCCTTTATCTGGCTCTTGAGCCTCACACCTTTCAACCAGTTAATCAACTCAGTGTGCTTTAACTTGAACAATATACCCAGATGATCTGCCAAAAGCTTAAGGATCATGTACAATGGAAAGAAATCACTGGGTGGTGCTAACCAAAAGGTTGGAGGTTTAAGTCTACCGAGAGGCACCTTGGAAAGGCCCGGCCATGGAAAACCCTACAGAGCAGTTCTACTCTGACACACAGGTCCCCATGACTCAGAAGTGACTCAACAGCAACTGTTTTTTGGTTTTATTTTTTTCTTAATGAGAAAGGAAGACTTTTGGATTGGAATGTCAATCAGATTAACCTTATGGTATATACAGCCAGATACTTCCCCAAAAACAACTGCAAATACTGATTTCACTTAGGAAAAAAAACATGGCATGGATTATCATTTATCAATTACCCACATATGAATTTTTCAACACAAATGTTGAATCGCACACACAATAGTCCTTACTTGCCACCTGGTGCATCTCCTCCATACACGCTCTTATGACTGATCGGTAGTTTTTACTCACTCGAACCAATCTGCAAAACAGTGAAATGACATACCAGATGAGCCTGGAACATCTTGTGGTGCCATAAAGTCAGCAAGGGCATGAAAAATGATAGGAGCTTGCTGAAAGAACTCAGAAGCCAACCTGAGGAGCTCCAAATGGCCTAAGCTGGAACCATGTGATCAACAAAATAAATGTGATATAAACACAGAATGAAATAAATATTCATGAATCTATACTGACTTAAATAGACTCTGGCTTAAATAAATGAGAAGAAGGGACAGCTCTTCCTTGAAGTAGAATTCCAATTAATACATGTAGAAATTAAGAGAACCAGAAAATCACCACAGGCAAATACCATCGAAATTACTACTGCAGATGAGATCCATGGGTGGACACTGAAATTAGTGGGTGGAAATTTTGAGGAGAAATAAGATTTGCATAGTTTCGAAGTATCTATCCCAAGATACTAACTATAAAGAGAAAGGTGGCAATGTTACAGTGGAGAATCCCAGCAAAAACCACCTTAGCCAAGTCAAGGTCAACATCACCAGTAACAAAACACTGCCGTCATGAACCCCGTGCTATACTGCACTGAGAAGGGCACACCATGTTTTCTGGTCTCTTGCCAAAGAAGGCCTTGAAAGCAATTCTTCCGAGACAAAACAGAACTGTCATTTTTATGTTAATTTCCA
>NW_004443964.1:7131677-7132401 GCF_000243295.1 Trichechus manatus latirostris
GGACAGGAAAGCTGGTAATGGGGAACCCAAGGTCAAGAAGGGGAGAGTGTTGACATGTCATGGGGTTGGCAACCAGTGTAACAGAACAATATGTACATTAATGGATAATGAGAAACTAATTTGCTCAGTAAACCTTCATCTAAAGTACAGTTAAAAAAAAAAAAAAAAGGACTGAGCTGTTTCATCTTCCAGCCCCATCTCTGCCTCTGCTGCTCTGGCCGACAGAACTAATCACTTAGTAGAGTTCACACAGCGGACACAAAAGCAATGGCCATGGAATCTGGAAACGTTCACAGTAAGAGGGCTGCTGTGAAGGGAACTGAGTCACCCTGGACAAGAAGGGGAAAAAAAAAAAAACTTAACGTTTTCAAATATAACGAAAATCTGTCTTTAATACCAGGAAGACTATCATTTCTCCACCTGAACTTAACTCGCCTCATAAATCAACAAAAACGTAGAACAGTTAAGTTTTCAAAAAACGAAAATGGTACAAAATAAGTTTAAATGTTTCATGCTTCAGCCACTCAAATCTGAGAGACTAAAGGAAAAAAACAACCAAATGTGCCAAGATGGATAATCTGGAAGGAAAATTAAAAAAAAAAAAAAAACCTACCTTTTTTGTTGAACAAAGTCTCACACACCAGCATCTCCCCTGGGCCCCAGTCAAAACACAGTTGCTTCTTCTTGGAGTTCACTCCTGGAATCGACTAGTGAGAAATAAGGC
>NW_004443964.1:7134052-7135487 GCF_000243295.1 Trichechus manatus latirostris
AAGATGACATGAAGTTTGAAAAAGTCCCAGGGATTCTGACATTCTAATTCTTCCTGCATACACCATTGGCAAACACTGACATAGTGCTTAATGGGTATTTAATATTTAAAGTACTCTATGGGTACTTAATAATTAACACTCTATAGTAGTCAGCTTCATAGAAAGTAACAACTCATTTTAGCTGCCATTTAAGATCTCATGTCCCATTTCTATCTCCTTAGCTTTAAAATGATCCTCATTTTCAGTATTTGGTTTCGTCACAGACTGCTTTGCAATCCAGTAGTTTTCGCTGAAAACTGTAGGCATTTTAACTTTATAAAAGGCAAAAACAGTCAGGTAACTTACAAAGTTTAGTGGGGTCTAGAGATTGACAAGGTAGGTCCCTGGGAGGCATAAATGGTTTGTGCTTGACCCCTAGCCTAAAGGTTGGTAGTTCAAACCCACCCAGCAGCTCTGCGGAAGAAAGGCCTGGCGATCTCCTTCCACAAAGATTACAGCCGAGAAAACTCTATAGAACTCAAGTCGACTCTGTAACACATGCGGTAGCCATGAGTGGGAATCGACGGCCACAGGTTTGGTTTTTGGTGTTTTTTAGAGGTTGCCAAGAACTAAGAGGGGCACAACTCTGAAAGCCTAGGGCAGAAAGAGAACCATGACTAGTCAGGGAGGTCAGAAGAGGCTCTCCCGAGAAAGGCTGACGGGGCGTAGATTTGAAAAATGAGCAGAAGATAAACCAAAGGCGAAGAAAAAAACATTCCGGACAGCGGAAGCAAGTAGCTAAAGGTAACTAGTATCTAAAGCCTACTCATCTCTTTATAAACATCACAGATCGTTCACACTTGACATATCCTCTTGAGAGTGCACACTGAATTGAATGCAGACAAAGCAGTAAAAATACGAGTGTTCCCGAGAGAACAAATACGTTTAATAAACCTGAGGTTTGCACCGCACGACTAAAACCCACTGCCAATGAGTGCATTCCGACTCATAGCGACCCTACAGGACAGAGTAGACCCGCTCCATCGGGTTTCCAAGGCTGTAAATCTTTACGGGAGCCGACTGCCACAACTTTCTGCCGCGGAGCTACTGGTGGATTCGAACCGCCGACCTTTGGTTAGCAGCAGAGTTTTAACCACTGCGCCACCAGCGCTCCTTACTGCACGACAAGCAGACGCCCATCTCAGGGCACTACGATGTCGAGCAGCTTAATTCTGTTGGAAGAAAAAAGCCCCACCCCCGCGTGGTCCGGACTCGCTCTAATACCCAAGAGGAAAACCGCAGCAAAGTAGGAAGGTTGGGAAGACAAGGGTGAAAGAGAGATGGAACGGGGCTTCCGGGGACAGCTTTCTGAGGGAACAAAGGAGCAGAAACCCAGCGACCACTGCGACCTGAACACGGGCACCTAGTTCATGTCGCGATCTCCCGACGGTGGCAA
>NW_004443964.1:7137481-7139238 GCF_000243295.1 Trichechus manatus latirostris
TGTTCTGTAAGCCTTCACCTGAAGTACAATAAAAAAATAAAAAAAGTCAGTCTTTAAAAAAAAAAAGTGCCTGAAAATGTAACTGCTTCTTTTATTTAAGAAAGAAATTGATCTGAAAACAAGACACATTTATCAATGGGATAAACACTTCTTTCCCTGAAAATTATTTGAATCATTTCTTTGAATTAGTGAAAATAAGATGTCCTGGAATGGTGAGGACAAGTGTTAGTTCTATCCTGTGGCTATCACAGTTTCATCCAAATCCCTATCACGAAAGTCAGTTATTTGTAGGATGAAATGTAGCATAGTTTGCACAAAACTCATACATCTTGTTGCTTTTTCCAAATGTATCACAGTTTCACTGATCAGAGTGTCTGATACCAATGGTGTGGCTATAAAATATGAGAAATCATGAATTTATGTGCATTTTCTAAAGGGTAAAAAGAGGCCTTATATTTTCCAAAAGTAAACGATCAGTAGCAGATAAATGGAGTTTTTGGAACTAGTTATGATATCTACTTTGGCTATTCAAAATTCTTGGAGCAGCAGAAGTTAAAACCAAGCTTAAGATTGATAGAAGCAATGCCTGATTTCTCTCAGAGAAAAGTCTCTGGAACAGGATGAGAGTGGAAGCAAAGGACACCAGAATGAAAGACCAAAAAGAAGAATCACCCTTCTTAAAACAGGACCTCAGGAAAAAATCAGTCGAAAGCGCTAGTGCTACAGTTTCTTACTGATATTTTCAGGCTGACAGAATGTCATTTGAATATAATAAAAATATTGAAATTGTCTGACCAATAGCTAGATAATATTGGAAATATTCTTTGGTCTAAATGCTGCTACATACCAGCAGCTTTACACAACCATTCAAATACACTCATTGGTAGAAAGGAAACTACAGCCAATAGAGCTATTGTTGTTATTGTTAGTTGCTATTTAATCAGCTCCAACTGATGGCGACCTTACGTACAACAGACTGAAATATTGCCCAGTCCTGCACCATCTCCGTGATGTGTGTTTGAGTCCGTTTTTGCGGCTATTGTGTCAATCTAACTGAGGGTTTCCGTAGTTTTTGCTGATCCTGTACTTTTCCAAGCATGATGCCCTTTTCTAGCGATTCATCTTTCCTTCATTGTAGGATGTTTAGCAGCATCCCTGGCCTCAACCCAGTAGATGCCAATAGCACTCTTCATCAACTGTGACAACTATAACTGTCTCCAGATAGTCTCAAATGTCCCCTAGGGGGCGAAATAGTGCTTGTTAAAACCACTGGCGTAGTTCTACCATAGAGGAACAGAGGAACAGCTGAGTAAATAGAATGTCAGAGGAAGTATTAACCTATTTAAAAGAACTATAAAGACTGACAAGACTCAGAAAATCCAAGAAGCTTTAAAATGTTCACCATTTGGTCCCCATAATTACAGGGAAAAATCAAGCAGGACATTTTTAATAATCACACCAAAAAATGGAAATAACCTAAATGTCTCACCCTTACAGAAGGCTTATGATGGAATATTATGCAGTCATTAAAAGGTAATTTTATATGAATATTCAATGATGTCAGAAATGCTAACAATATAGTGATAAAATGTAAAATTTTATGAAGATAACGTTTGGTAAACTTGTTAAAAAATCTTCAATTTTGTAAAAAATAAAAGGTAAATATAGATATTTAAGTAGAAAACAAGACTGGCAGGAGTTAGTAGTATTACTTTTATAATTAGAAAAAAAAGTTGTCTTTAGCATATTTACCAAAT
>NW_004443964.1:7140977-7141772 GCF_000243295.1 Trichechus manatus latirostris
TGAAACCATTCCTGAGGCCAACTCTTCAGACAAAGATTAGACTGGACTATGGGACATAAAGTGATACTCGTGAGGAGTGTGCTTCTTAGCTCAAGTAGATACATGAGACTAAATGGGCAGCTCCTGTCCAGAGGCGAAATGAGAGGGCAGAGAGGGTCAGGAGCTGGTTGAATGAACACAGGAAATCGGGTGGAAAGGAGGAGTGTGCTGTCACAGCATAGGGAGAACAAATAGGGTCACATAGCAATGTGTGTATAAATTTTTGTATGAGAAACTTGACTTGAATTGTAAACTTTCACTTAAAGCACAATAAAATAATAATAATAACTGTATGGGATGAAAGAAGCCCAGAGGTCACAGTGTTTAAGAGCTCTGCTGCTAACCGGAAGGTCAGCCTATGAATCTACCAGCCACTCCTTGGAAGTCCTGTAGGGCAGTTCTACTCTGTCTTACAGGGTCGCTATGAGTCAGAATCAACTTGATGGCAACAGGTTTGTTTTTTTACATGGAATGAAAGTGACAACAGCAACTTCCATTATGCGTATGTAGATATAGATTGAAAGATTAGATAGGCCCTTATAGCTTTGTAATGAAGTCACTCCTGAGGTTCACCCTTCAGCCAAAGATTAGACAGGCCCATAAAACAAAACGAGACTAAATGGACACACCAACCCAGGGGCAAGGACTAGAAGGCAGGAGGGGACAGGAAAGTTGGTAATGAACCCAAGGTCGAGAAGGGGAGAGTGTTTACATGTCGTGGGGTTGGCAACCAATGTCACACAAAAAATGTGTATT
>NW_004443964.1:7143475-7145154 GCF_000243295.1 Trichechus manatus latirostris
GGGGGAAGGTCCTTGTCTCCTTTCAATATCTGTGGGCCTGGAGTTCCTTGGAGATCTCCATTTGTCTTGGCATCAATCTTCCCCTGGGTCTAGAATGTTCTCATCACAGGGACCCCAGGTCCAAAGGATGCACTCTGCTCCTGGCTCTTCTTTCTTGGTGGTAGTCAGGTTCCTCCCCTCTGCTTGCTTTTCTCTCCCTTTATCTCTTGTAAGATAAGAGGTATGACTCAAGCAAGGATATGACTTGCGTAAAGGTGTGACTTGAGTGAATCCATTCATATTCTCTTGTAAGGCTATGACTCAAGATACACCTACATTGATCCTGGCTTACTAACATACAGAGGTTAGGATTTACAACACATCACAAAATGGAGGATAATTTCATCAGATCACAAAATGGAGGACAACCATACAATACTAAGAATCATGGCCTAGCCAAGTTAACACACATTTTTTGGGGACACAATTCACTCCATGACATTCTACACTGACCCAAAAAAATTCACGTCCTCACCACATGTAAAACACATTCACCCTAGCATATCATCCCAAGTCTTAAATCAACTCCAAGTCTAAAATCTCATATTCTGAATCATCTAAATCAGATATGGGTGAGACTTTAGGCATAGTCCATTCTGGGGCAAAATTCCTCTTCATCTGTGAACATGTGAAATCTAGACTACAAGTTATCTGTTTTGGAAGTACGATGGTGGTACAGGAACAAGGTAGACATTTCCATTTCAAATGGGAGAAATTGGAGGGAAAGAAGGGATAAGGGGCACCAATCAAGTTCAAACCCAGCAGAACAATTTACCTTAGCTCTCACATCTTGAAAACAATCCTCTGTTCTCTGAGACCAACTGGGCAATGGTCCTGCCTTCCAGACTCTGAGTGTTGGCCATGCTTTCTGGATTCTGGGTGGAGGCACCTCTGTCCTGGGCTTCAGCTCCACCTTCCAGGCCCACTTGGCTTTCGGTGGTCCCATTCTCCTAGTCCGGCTGAGTGGTGACCCCACCCCTTCTGCCCCAGCAGGCCCCATTCTTCTGCCTCTTCAGCATGGCAGACCTACCCCCTCAGCTTTGGGTGATGGCCTCATCCCCCTGGCGCACCTTAATGGCAACCCCACACTGGAATAGAGTTGGGGAATATCTGTCTCTTTGAAACCTAGGAGGCCGTGAACCCATCCTTTCAGATCCAGGAGACTGTAGCCCTACTCTTTGAAACGGAGTAGGCCCTGCTTACCATGTTGCTCCTTCCAACATTTCTGCTGATCTCTGAGCTTCTCCAGAGATGGTCCTTTTCTTTTCTTAGAAGACAACAGATGTAGCTCCTTTGGCCTGCTTCCTGCCTGTAGAATTCCAAGAGGCAGACAGCATCCTTTCCGTTTGTTATTTCTATCCCCTTCAGTCTAAGCTGATAGGTTTTCTGCTGTGGTAGTTAGTTAGATCCATCGATAATGGGCTTAATTTCTTTAACAAAAGATTGTGTAGCCACATCCTTGGTGAACGTCCTAGGACACGTGTCCTTAGTTTGTACAACAGAATTTTTGCAAATCTTTAAGTTCTGCTTTCATTTTGCACAGTTCATTTTTAAGTCCATCTCCTTCCTGTCACGTTTTACTATAAGCAGCAAGGAGAAACCACGCGTCCCCTTTAAGATCTGGCTTAGAAATCTCATCA
>NW_004443964.1:7145918-7148048 GCF_000243295.1 Trichechus manatus latirostris
GCATTGGGCAAATCTGCTGCAAAAGACCTCTTTAAAGTGTTGAAAAGCAAAGATGTCACCTTGAAGACTAAGGTGAGCCTGACCCAAGCCATGGTGTTTTCAATTGCCTCGTATGCATGCAAAAGCTGGACAATGAATAAGGAGGACTGAAGAGGAATTGATGTCTTTGAATTGTGGTGTTGGTGAAGAATATTGAATATACCGTGGACTTCCAAAAGAACAAACGAATCTGTCTTGGAAGAGGTACAACCAGAGTGCTCCTTAGAAGCAAGGATTGCGAGACTATGTCTCACATATTTTGGACATGTTATCAGGAGGAATCAGTCCCTGGAGAAGGACATCATGCTTGGTAAAGTAGAGGGTCAGTGAAAAAGAGGAAGACCCTCAATTAGACGGATTGACACAGTGGCTGCAACAATGGGCTCAAGCATAACAACGATTGTGAGGATAGCACAGGACCCGGCAGTGTTTCGTTCTATTGTACATAAGGTAGCTATGAGTCAGAACTGACTTGACAGCATCTAACAACAATAACATCAGAGTAGCACCCCACTCTTGCGGTACCAAATTCTGGCTTAGTTATCTAGTGCTTTTATAACAGAAATACCACAAGTGGATGGCTTTAACAAACAGAAGTTTATTCTCTCAAAGTTTAAGAGGCTAGAGGTCTGAATTCAGGGTACCAGCTCTAAGGGAAGGCTTTCTCTCTCAGTCGGCTCTGGTGGAAAGTCCTTGTCTCCTTTCAACATCTGTGGACCTGGCGTTCCTTGGAGTTCTCCATGTGTCTTGGCATCAGTCTTCCCCTGCGTCTAGGAGGTTCTCAGTGCGTGGAGGCTAGGTCCAAAGGACATGCTCTTTCTTGGTGGTAGTGAGGTCCCTCCCCTCTCTGCTTGCTTCTCTCTCCTTTTATCTCTTGTAAGATAAAAGATATGACTCAAGCATGAGTGTGACTTCAGTAAGGGTGTGGCTTGAGTAAGACTGTGACTCAAGATACATCCCACATTGATCCTGCCTCATTAACCTATAGAGGTTAGGATTTAGAACACGTCACAAAATGGAGGATAATTACATCAGATCACAAAATGGAGGACAACCACATAATACTGGGAATCATGCCCTAGCCACGCTAACACATATCTTCGGGGGACACAATTCAATCCATGACAGTGACCAAGTTATCCATTCTCTCTATGTTTCTCTTTATCTGTAAAATGGGGATAATAATAATACAGGCTTTGCAAGGATTAAGGGTTAGCACAAAATCCATACATAATAATTGTTCAATTAATGTCTGCCACTTTCCTTTCTATATACTTCTCATACTTTCTTTTTCCATAGAATCCTTTTCCATTGCACAACCATCCCCTTTCCTACCTCCATCAAAATGATAGAGGAGGAAACTTCATACTGGGAAATTTCTATCTTTTCACAATTTTTCCCCTGAAAACTCAGTAAAGATTCTCAGTATATTTTAGCAGAATCCCTAAACCCAGCACGCGGAATTCCAGTTTGCCATTGGAATATATATTGCACATACATTTGAACATGCTTTACTGTTTTTTTTTTTTGTTTTTTTTTTTGGTGCTCACTGATTGCTTGGATTTATTTCAGGTTAGCACTGGTAAGAATACATACACACCTACTCTTTTTTTTTTTTTAATTGTGCTTTAAGTGAAAGTTTACAGTTAGAGTTAGTTTCTCATACAAAAATTTATACACACGTTGTTATGTGACCCTAGTTGATCTCCGTATAATGTGACAGCACACTCCTCCTTTCCACCCGGGATTTCCTGTGTCCATTCAACCAGCTCCTGTCCGTTTCTGCCTTCTCATCTTGCCTCCAGACAGGAGGTGCCCATTTAGTCTCACGTATCTGCTTGAGGTAAGAAGCACTCTCTTCACGAGTATCATTTTATGTCTTATAGTCCAGTTTAATGTATGTCTGAAGAGTTGGCTTCGGGAATGGTTTCAGTTCTGGGCTAACAGAGAGTGAACATGCTTAACTGTTTTTAAAGGAAGTCTTCCTCTGCCTGAAGGTGATTTAATAATTTAGCATAACTTTGGACACAGGGGATATTGTAGGACACACTTTCACCCTGAAGCCATTGATTAAACAACCGTTTGATTATT
>NW_004443964.1:7148693-7151385 GCF_000243295.1 Trichechus manatus latirostris
TCTATGGTCCTACAAGGCTTGAAAGGCATTGTGGTGGTGATGGAAAGATCTGGGTTCAGGACTATCTCCAGGGCAAAGATAGCATCTCTTTCATTTCTCTCTTCCCAGGACTTGGCCCAGCATCCAGCTCATTCATTCCCTGGCGTATAGTAGGCACTCAATCAACACCACTTTCTGGCTGTATGATTTGGGGCAAGGTCTTAACCTCATCAAGCTTCAGCAGGAAATAAATACTATGCCTGCTTCGAAGAGTCTGTGTACGGAGGAAATGAGCTAACCTTAGCCCTACTCAGTGCCTGGTACATGGCAGGTGTTAGACAAATGTTGATTTTCTTCCCCTTTCACTTCTTGTGCATTTCCTCCTTGCTCCTCTCCAATTATGAAGGAGCCCTGGTGGCACAGTGGTTAAAGCGCTGTGCTGCTAACAGAAAGGCTGGCGGTTTGAACCCACCAGCTGCTCTGTGGGAGAAAGATGTGGCTGTTTGCTTCCATAAAGATTTACAGCCTTGGAAACTCAATGGGGCCGTTCTACTCTGTCCTACAGGCAGTGGGTTTTGGATATGAGTTGGAATTTGACTCGACGTCAATGGCTTTTTTTGGTCTATTCCCAGTTATAAGTTACTTAAGTCAGGGACTTTGCCCACTCCTCTTTGAATCCCCAAAGCTTCTCACAGGGCCTTACACACAGTGGTAGTTTCAACTTATTCACTCATTTAGTGACTCTTTGAACACTCATGATGGACAAAAGTTTAGAGATGAGAGAGAGCAGGCACATTCAGGTAGCCCAGGTAGGTGAATATGTCTGAAGTAGAGGCTTCAAGGAGAAAATGATGAGAAGCAAGGCTAGCGTGGTTAGTCTGGATTAGCTCTCAAAGGGCTTTGTAGGCCTTCTAAGAATTTTGGACTTTATCCTGTAAGGCACAGGATTGTCACTGGATCAGGGAGTGGCAGGAACTTCTTTGTATTTTAGAAAGGCTTGTGGTTCTCGAACATTAGCATGCTTAAGAATCACCAGGGAAGTTGGTTAAAAGGCAAATTCTCAAGAACCACACTCTGCTATGGGGCCTAGGAATATGCACTGAAACCAACACCCTAAGTGATTCTGATTCACTTAAATACTTGGGGACAGTGGCAGGTACTTCAAAACAATAAGACCCAGTTAGGAGGCTACTGCAGTACCCTGGAGAGAGCTGGGCTGAAATAGGCAGTGGCCCGAACTAGGCTTCCCTTTCCTTTTCTGATCAGTCTGCCTTCTCAGGCTTCTGTTTGAGCTCCTGTCCACACTGAAGACAATGCAGCCCTGCCCAGAACCAGAGGCTGAAGATAGGAATTAACAAGACTTGGAGATTGATTAGGAAAGGAGGAAGTCAAGGAGGTGGCTCAGCTTTCTGACTTGGGGGCAACTAAAATGCTGGTATGCCATTCAGTGAAACAGAAAAACGTGGAGAGGGACAGGTCAGGGAAGGTAAAGTGAGGGGTTTCAGAGATACAGATTTGAGAATCATTAGAAGTTGGTGAAATCATCCCAGGAAAGGTAATAGAGTGAGAAGAAAAAAGAGTCTAGAACAAAATCCCAAGGAGCATTTAAGGGACTGAATGAGGAAGAAAACAATTGCAAAGGAGATGAGGAATCAGGACAGGCCAAAGAGGTGGGAGGAAAACATACCTCCTACAGGTCACAGAAGTTAAGGGGAGCCAGTTCAAGAGAAGCAGCGACAAACTGGGAAGCATACAGGATTGAGCACAGGAGATTGTGGTGATCTTGTGGAGAGCAGTTTTAGCGGAGCTATGGGGACGGCACCAGATTGCAGTGGATTGAGGAGTGGGAGGTGAAGGAGTGGAGACAGCTGGCACGGACATTTTTTCAAGATGTTTGGCCAAGAATGGAGAAAGATAACGGTGGTAACTTGAGAGGGGAATAGAATTGAAGGCGAGTCTTTTTTCTGTGCTAACAGGAGGAATGAAAGAAAATACAGAGACCAGGCAAATTAATACAGCTGTCGGAGCGCAGGTGATGGAATCCAGTGCACAGATGTTGGGATTGTTCTTAAAATAGAAGGGACCGACTTCTGTTTTTTAAAGGGATGGAAGGAGAAAAGAATTGAGTGAATGATTTGGAAGCTTGATATTGGGTAGTCGAGTGACTTTTCCTCTGATGGATTCTACTTCTTTTTGGAAGTTAGAAGTCAGGCTATCAGTAAGGAGTTTGTTCAATGAACAAATGAATATATTTCCTCAGCTAGTCGAAGTACAGGGTTACCAACAGGACAGACGAAGTCACTGCACTTGAGGCATGAGCCTGGTGGGAAGCCGGTCGAGGCTGAAGCTTTAAATTGCAAGGATGATGCTGACTGAAAGTAAGTGTGATATTCCTCCGACTGTGTGGAGGGCTACATTTGGTCCACGTTGTGGGAGGCTAACAAGAGGGTTTTTTTTTTCCAGAATCCCACACTGGGGCTTGTACTTAGGCTCCCCCTCTCCCTTTTGATCGGTTTGCCTTCCCTGGCCTGTGTCTCACGTCTAAGGCCTCAAACCTCCTCGTCCCCTGATGACCAGCTGGAAGCCATTTTGATTATGCTCCACCACAGAAGGACAATACAGCCCCGCCCAGAGCCAGGCGCGCCCCCGCGGCGGGCCGGGTGCGCGTGTCCGCGCCTCTTCCCGCCGGCCTGGCGGGCTCCGGGCCCAGGCC